>NW_012115821.1:10842584-10861332 GCF_000951035.1 Colobus angolensis palliatus | reverse complement strand
TTTTTTTGAGACAGTCTTGCTCTGTCACCCAGCCTGGAGTGCAGTGGCACGATCTCAGCTCACTGGAACCTCTGCCTCCCAGGTTCAGGCGATTCTAGTGCCTCAGTCTCCCCAGTAGCTGGGATTACAAGCATGCACCACCACTGCCTGGCTAATTTTTTGTATTTTTAGTAGAGATGAGGTTTCACCATGTTGCCCAGGCTGGTCTCTAACTTTAGAGCTCAGACAGTCTGCCCACCTCAGCTTCCCAAAGTGCTAGGATTACAGGCATAAGTCACCACACCTGGCTCTTGTCCACATTTTTTAGCACACACGTGTACTTAGAGCAGGATTTCTGGATGGTAGTGTAGGCATTATGTTTCACTTTAGTTAACACTGCCAAGGAAAATTTTAATACAATGATCTTATAAATTTACACTCCCATCAGTGGTGTATGAGTTCCAGTTATTCAACATCCTCAACAATCTTGGTATTCTGTCTTTTTCATATAAGCCATGATGGAGGATGTGTGATGATGATGCATTCCGGTTTTAATTTGCATTTTTTGGCTGGGTGCGGTGGGTCATGACTGTAATCCCAGCACTTTGGGAGGCTGGGGCGGGTGGATCTCCTGAGGTCAGGAGATCGAGACCAGCCTGGTCAACATGGTGAAACCTCGTCTCTACTAAAATACAAAAATTATCCAGGCGTGGTGGCATGCACCTGTAAACCCAGCTACTCAGGAGGCTGAGGCAGGAGAATCACTTGAACCCAGGAGGGGGAGATTGTGGTGAGCTGAGATCGTACCACTGCACTCCAGCCTGGGCGACAGAGTGAGACTCAATCTAAAAAATAAAATTAAAATTAAATAAAAAATTTTTTTAAATTGCATTTTTCTCATGATTAATGAAGTTGACCATCTTTTATTTATCTGTATTGGGCATTTGAATATTACCTTTTTTATGTCATTCTCAAGATTTTGCCTACTTTTCTAGAGTTAGCACCTTTTCTTTTTATTTCTCATAAACTTTTTGGAAGAAATAATTTTAGATGTACAGAAAAATTGTAAAGATAGTACAAGGCATTCCTATATATCCCTCACCCACTTTCAGTTAATTTTAACATTTTACATTATCACAGTACATTTGTTAAAACTTAGAAACCCACATAGGTACTAAACACTCAATACTACTGGACTAAACTTCAGGCTTGATTTGGACTTCTGCAGTTTTTCCACTATAATGTCCTTTCTTCTTCCATATTTCAAACCAGATTACCACATTGTTTTCTATTTGTCCCATCTCTTGTTTGTTCCTTTTTTCTCCTGTCTTGCATTCTGTTTTATTAATCAAGTAATTATTTTATCATTACATTTTCTCCTTTTTATGACTAATAATCACATTATTAGTCATACTTTCTTTTTTGTTCATTTAGTAACATACATCCAGTTCTTATTTATCTACCTTAGATCAGAAAATGTTACCACTTCCCAGATAATGCAAGAATCAACTCCATTCACTTCCTTTCTGCCTTCCATGCTGTTGTTGTCATGGGTTTTAATTCTACATATAGTTTCAATCCACTAGACATTATTATTGCTATTTTAAAGAGTCAGTGTTTATTTAAACGTACCCACATATTTGTCTTTTTCATTGCTCTTCATTTCTTCCTGCATTTCTACACTTCCATCTAAGATCATTAACTTCCTGATGAAAAACTCCCCTTGTGCTTAATTTTAACGTGAATTTTCTGGCAACAATTTCTCTTCTGTTTTATGAAAGTGAGTTTATTTCACCTTCATTGTTTATTTCTTCATTTGCTATATTTCTTCATTTAAGGATGTCCAAATGAATATCTTCATTTCATTTTCCTGTATCTGTTTATATTTCTTTTGAAAGGTCAACTGTCAGTTTATTGTAACTGTTTTAAAAGCGATTTTTCTTGTTTTCTCTAAATATGACTCAGATTTCTACTTATGAGTTTTTAGCTCTATTTGCCATGATATTTTGTATTTATTCTGTTTGGGGATTGTAGAGTTTCAAGAACCTGCAGTTTGAGATCCTTCATTCATTTTTGAAATTATTTGGCCAGCATATCTTCAAATATTTCTTCTCCTCCATTTCCCTCTCCTCCCCTTCTGGAGCTTCAAATAAACATATATTCAACACTTGTGCCAATTTTTATATGTACCCTATGCTACTATCTAGATTTTCCGTTAATTTTCCCTCTCTGCACTTCAAACTTAATATCTTCTACTTACCTCCTTTGAGCTTACTAATTCTCTATTCTGTTGTCTAATCTGCAGTTAGACTCATTTTTTGACTTCTTAATCCTTTCAGCTCTAGAATTTCCATGTGACTATGCTTTTATAGATTCTAATTCTCTGGTGATATTCTCTATTTTTAAAATCTACTTTTTAAATCTATTAATTATAGTTAGTTAAATAACCTCAATATCTACATCACCTGTAGACCTATTGCTGATTTTTTTTCCTTTTGACTTTTGTCATTTGGTCCAGTTCCCTGGCAAACCTGATAATTTTAGATTGAAGGCTGACAATATACATGAATGATTGGAGAGACTCTGGATGATATTATATTTCTCCAGAGAAGATTTTATTTTCTTCTGCCTAAAAGGCAGGAAATCCTGATCCAATCAGAGACTGAAACAATTGGAGGCTATTTTTAAGACTTTGTGAGGGCTGATCTATTACTGATTTATCCCTATCATCAGTCATAACACTTCAGAGGTCTCATTTAAAAGCCTGGGGAATTTACTGGGATCCTTGGCAGGTCCTAAATTATAATTTTTGTTTATCCCCAGCACTGTGAGACTGCCAAGAGCTCTGATTAGTTTTTTAGCTAAAAGGTAACTACTTTTTTTTTTCTGGGTTTCTTAGCCTCTCGCTCCACACATGCCCAGTTTAGGAATTAGCTAACAACTTGAAGGGAAATGGTATAGCAAAAGCTAGGATCACTTCTCTGAAGTTTCCATTTCTTCAGGATTTTGAAGCCCTTGAGTTCTGGGTACTTAACTAGTCCTGAAGTTCAATTTTGGTCTCATCTTAGTGATACTGCTGCAAACTCTAGACCTCTGGTTTCTCTTCAGCCTCTACGTACCACAAGGCAAATTAGCAAAGATTCTAAAGGCAAAAGCATTAGTAAATTCAGGACTCATCCTCTGTTTTTCCTTTTTCTTTGAGATCCTGGCCTCTCAAGTTTCAGCTACCTTGGTTAATGTCTGATGGCTTCAAACAGCTTTTATTTTGTATTTTACTGATATTTTATATTTGGTCTCAGTGGGAGGGTTTGTCTAATTCTAGGGAATTTTGATTAAATTTATCCTACTACTTTCTTAGCCACTAAGGAAGTTGAAATCAACCTTCAAACAGGGCAATATCCTGTCCCAGTTTGCCTGGGGTGGTTCTGAGTTATATCTCTTAACCCAAAATAATTACTAATTATAACTGGTGCCCCCTTTCACTCTCAGAGGTGTCCAGTATGTGCAATAAATTACATGATTTTCCACCTCTAAAGATGATTGCACCTTCTCCCTGCTTCCATTAAAATAACTATTAAATAATTACTTGATTTGTAAGACTAAAGAATGTTATATAACTAACCAACAAAAGAAAACAGGGTTTCATTTATATTACTTGTGCATGCCTTAGAATTAGCATTTCTTGTATATACTTGAATATTATCTGGCGTATCATTCTGAATCCAACGAAACTTTTCAATTTTTAAAGATCAAGGATATTTCCACAGCGTCAAGTGGATGATCAATTTCAATGTTGAAAAATTCATCATATCATGTATGCAAACATAAATATACATATGAGTACAACATGCCCATTCAAAAGAGTCACCTATTTTTCTACATGTATAATTTTCATAGTATCTTAGGACTAGAAGAAATCTTAAAGATGATTGAACTCAGTCAACATACATATATAAAAATTATATATATTATATATATAATCTTCTACAGATAAAGAGACTGAGGTCAGCTTAGGGTGACCTAAGTAATTCATCCAACAGTTAGACAGTTACCACAGCTAGATCCTAAACTGTCTTGAGCCCCAGTACACTACAATTCCCTTACTACATACTGCCTAACCCAGATTTTTCCGATTGGTAAACTCCTCCTGCTTCTACAACAACAAACACTTCCTGTTTCTATATTCTAGTACACAATAATAAAAGGATTTGAGAATCCTTTCCTACTAGGATATAAAAGGCAAGATATCTCCTTCTCTGAATTTCATAAAGTAACCATGTATGTTTTTATTCATTAAACGTTTGCTGGAATACCCATTGGGTAGCCTGCAAGGATTTGGAGATGCAGGTGGTTCATTAAGATTCTTTATTTCAACTGGAAGAATTTACAGAGTACATGATTTATTAGGTCGCTGTAGTAGATACATCTGGTGCCCTGAGTCATATCCACCCAACCTTGTATCTGATTTTAACCAGGTTGAAATAGATAATTCAATGCATTCTCAGATCTTCTTCACCTAATGGCATCTTATCTCTAGGTCACACTGAGAATCTTTACTTTCTGCCCCATGGTCATGTTGGATTCCAGCAGGAGTTTTTTGGCTCATACATATGTACCACGAAAGAACAGGGAGCAACCTTAACCAATGGACAGGAGCTAATGAATAAGCACTCTTGCTGCCCTACCATTGTGTGGACAATTCTGGGAGGCATTCTTCATGCTTCTTAGGATGCTCCTGCAGAATTAAGCCCCGTTGCCCACAGCAGTAGTCTTGAAACATTATCCTCATGTTTCTCCATTTCTTCCTTTCCAGTCTTGTTCTTCTTACTCCCTTATTCCTATCCTCAAAATCATTTTATGTGGTTTGGAGATCATTTTATGTGTTTTATGTGGTTTGGAGGAACCCAAACCACATAAAACTCAAACACTAAACTCTCCTATTTACAAAATGTCCCTATGTCAATGCCCTCTCATCTTCAGTTTCACATGTGGAGGCTACACCTCCTTAGCTTCTATTTCTATGGCATGTCTACCCAGACAGTAAAGCACAACTATGATGAATATGTTCTATTATAGTGCCATCTAGTGGCAAGGATGAATCAAAGCTCATGGCATCTGAGTGACCATGGTATAAATATTAAACTTCAGCACCGGTAATTTCACATTACATGAGATAGATAGATACATTCAAGAGCAGACAGACTTACCACAATTCCATTGAAGGTCAAAAAGATAAATGTTTGTGACAGGATATTAAAAGGTTGGGATAATTTTATGATATGTAGGTAACACAAGCTAAGACAATGATAAAGATAATCACATCTCACGCATGAAAAGGCAAAAGCTAATCGCCAACAAGGTCAGGTAGAGCTTTACCTCTGTGTTTTGATTTAGCTGAGCATACAGCCATATTAAACACACAAAGTTGGTTCTCACAGTACAGAAATCTGCCCCAACGGCCGGGCGAAAGAGATCTCGGAATAGAAAACATGGGTGTTAACATGAAATAATAATAGCAGCTACCATTCAATGAGTACTTATTATGTTCCAGGTGCTTTACTAAGCATTTTATCAATGTAATCTCATTTAATTTTCACAACAACCCTATGAGGTGGGTACGACTGTTATCCTCATTTTTCAGACAAAGAACTTAGAAAAATTACTAAAGTTCCCAAGGTCACACACCCAGTAAAGAACAGGAAAAACATTCAAATGTAGGTTTATTTGGCTAAAAAGTCTGTTCTCTTATCCGTTTCATATTTCAGGCTGCATCATCAATCATGACTAATTTTATGCCAAGTATATTGTTAGTGATCAATGTTATCTATGAGGACCTTCCATTTTGGAGACAGAGTGCTGAAAACAGTCATGGCTAAATACCTTGCTTCAGGTCATCTAGAAATCAGTGGCCTGCCTGAATTAAGACTTCTTCTTGCTCACTGTACCCTAGTCAAAACATATAGTCTTTCTCTTGACTGACTTCTGCCAGCAATTAATTTATATCCTCAAGCAAAAGATTTGATTGCCTTATCTTAGACTGTATAACTGAAAATGCTATTATTAGATAAGATATTCTACAGAACTATTAAAACTATCTATTCCAGAGAATTAAACTTTGTGCCATCTTCTAACAGTGAGTTCAGCCAAGTTTTGGGTGAATCAGAACCCAATCATCTTTGAATAAGAAAAAGGAAACATATATGGTCCTAGCAGTTCATACCAACACAAGAGATGGATTTGCCATCACAGGGCAGAGGAGCCTGTCATAAGAGATAGAATCTCCCCAGGTATGAACATGCCCCTCTTCTTAAGAGGAAGGCCTGCTGGGTGCGGTGGCTCATGCCTATAAAATCCCAGCACTTTGGGAGACTGAGGCAGGCGGATCACAAGGTCAGGAGATCGAGACCATCCTGGTTAACACGGTGATACCCTGTCTCTACTAAAAAACATACCAAAAAAATAGCCGGGTGTCGTGGCGGGCACCTGTAGTCCTGGCTACTCGGGAGGCTGAGGCAGGAGAATGGCGTGAACCCGTGAGGAGGAGTTTGCAGCGAGCCAAGATCACACCACTGAACTCCAGCCTGAGCGACACAGCTAGACTCCATCTCAACAAAAAAAAAAAGAAAGAAAGAAGGCCAAATCTACCCATCTGACAAAGGGCTAATATCCAGAATCTACAAAGAACTTAAACAAATCTACAAGAAAAAACAACCCCATCAAAAAGTGGGCAAAATATACGAACAGACATTTCTCAAAAGAAGACATTTATGCAGCCAACAGACCCATGAAGAAATGTTCATCATCCCTGATCATCAGAGAAATACAAATCAAAACCACAATGAGATACCATCTCACACCAGTTAGAATGGCAATCATTAAAAAGTCAGAAAACAACAGATGCTGGAGAGGATGTGGAGAAATAGGTATGCTTTTAACTATTGTGGAAGACAGTGTGGTGATTCCTCAAGGATCTAGAACTAGAAATACCATTTGACCCAGCCATCCCATTACTGGGTATATACCCAAAGGATTATAAATCATGCTACTATAAAGACACATGCACACGTATATTTATTGGGGCACTATTCAGAATAGCAAAGACTTAGAACCAAACCAAATGCCCACCAATGATAGACTGGATTAAGAAAATGTGGGACATATACACCATGGAATACTATGCAACCATAAAAAAGGATGAGTTCATGTCCTTTGCAGGGACATGGATGAAGATGGAAACCATCATTCTCAGCAAACTATCACAAGAACAGAAAGCCAAACACCACATGTTCTCTCATTCATAGGTGGGAATTGAACAATGAGAACACTGGGACACAGGGTGGGGAACATCACATACTGGGGCCTGTCAGTGGGTGGGAGCTGGGGGAGGGATAGCATTAGCAGAAATACCTAATATAAATAACGAGTTGATGGGTGCAGAAAACCAACATGGCACATGTATACCTATGTAACAAACCTGCACATTGTGCACATGTACCCTAGAACTAAAAGTATAATAAAATAAACAAATAAATAAAAAATAAAGAAAGAAAGAAGTCCCAGCATGGTAGTTCACATCTGTAATCCCAGCACTTTGGGAGGCTGAGGTGGGCGGATCACCTGAGGTCGGGAGTTTTGAGATCAGCCTGGTCAACATGGTGAAACCCCATCTTTGTTAAAAATACAAAAAAAATGAGCCGGATATGGTGGCAGGCACCTGTAATCCCAGCCACTCGGGAGGCAGGAGAACCCAGGAGGCGGAGGTTGCAGTGAGCTGAAATCACGCCATTACACTCCAGCCCCGGCAACAAGAGCGAAACTCCGTCTCAAAAAAAAAAAAAAAGAAAAAGAAAGAAAGAAGAAAAAAACTTCTAGATCCTGTTGAATAACCATTAGCACAATCTTGGATGAAATATATAACCTTTCTGAGAATTAGTTTTTCATCTTTGAATAAGAAAAAGGAAACTAACTTTACAGACTGGTGGTGAGGATTCATCTACATAAATAGCCAAGAATAATACATCATACATAGTAATGCTTGAATGTTTTCTATCTTCTTATATTTTTTCTTTGTTTCATAAAGAATTTGAAGTTACTTATAAAAGTAATTTCACAAAATGTTCCCTATCTTCCTCCTTCCTCTGGTCCAAAAAAGACAAATTTTTGCAGCAAGTTGAACACTGGAGACTTATAGGGCTCCAGAAATAAATACTTTTGAAATATCTGGGCTTGCCAGTAGAGGACAATTTAGCAATATCTAACAACTTACAAATGCAAATGCTGTTTGATCTAGCAATTTCACCTGTGGGAATTTATTAGAGATAAATGATTTATGTATAAGCCTATTCATTGCAGCATTAACTTTAATAGGAAAAGATTTTTTTAAATCTAAATGTCCATCAATATAGGATTCATTATATAAATTATGGTTCACGGTATTCCATATAAGGAAATAATATGCAGCTGGAAAAAAATTCCAGGATATATTTCTAAGTGAGAAAAGCACAGTATAGAACATTATGTATGATATATTACCATTATATGGAAAAGAGGGAGTAAATGAGTGTACATTTGCTTGTGCATGCATAAAGAAACTCTAGAAAGACACCCCAAAAATGTGTGGTTTCTGGTGGGCGGGGGGAAAACTGGATCCATGGGTGAGAATGGTAGAAAGGAGGTTTTTACTCTATTTCACTTTCTGTTAAGCCAATGCAAAAATTTAAGAAAATAGGTGAAATTTTCAAATGTTTAATTTGGCTTTTATCTAAGTTAAAAATAAGATAAGAAGAGCATCTTATAAGAAGTATGCCATCTTATCCCACATAGCTTCTCTAATAGACAAATAGAGGTACTGAGTCGTAAACTACTAGATGTTTCCATGTAAAGACCTTCATCATATCCTGGGGGCACAGAGCTATCCATAACTATAACTATTTCCACTCTTTCTATTTTGATCACTATTTGATTTTTCTGATGCTCTTTCAATAAGAGAATCATACAGTAGCTGTTCATAGGTGGAACACAATTTCACCATTGACTTCTAACATAATGCTAACACATGCCACATGCCCTTTCGCTCCTCCTAAGGCAAACGTATGACCCTTAATTGGACTATGAATCACATTACTAATTTTTGAAAATATCAAAATCTTGCATTTACAATCAAACAGAACTCAGAGAACCACAGGGTAAATACTCTGCTTACAGAGTTTTATTTAGTGAGTAATTACTTACTTAAACTCTTCTTTTTCCACTTCATGTGTATCACTCCAGCATAAGGAAAATTAAAATATCTTTCTTTTAGAATATTGGAGATGGTCATTCCCTGACTTTCATAAATTTACATTCACCAATATGACTTAAAATGTTAAAAACTGACTTGTTGATTTCCCAAACCAAATTTGATACTCTCCAAGTATTCCCCCATGGAAGTACATCTCACTACCATTCACCTAGTTGCTCAGGCCAAAAACCTTGGAGTCAACCTTGATCACAATCTTTCTATCACACTCCACATCCAATCTATTAGCAAAATTTGCCAGGTCTATAATCAAATATTTTTAAAATGGTAAGCATTTGGAAATGAAGCCATATACTTCTAAATAACCCATGGGTCAAAGAAGAAACCTCAAGATATATTAGAAAATATTTCAAATCAAAACATAATTAAAATGCATGAAAAATTGTGAGATGCAGCTAAAGCAGTGCTAAGGGGGAATTTATAGCTTTAAATGATAATATTAGTGAAGAAGAAAAGTATAAAATCAACATTTACATTTCCATCTTAAGAATCTAGGAAAAGAGCAAACTAAATACAAGGTAAATAGAGGGAAATAATAAAGATAAGAAACTAATTATATAGAAAAATTAAAAAACAAGTCAGTTCTGGAGGCACAGAGCTATCCATATATATATCAGATATCAGATCGATAGTTGATATCAATCTGACAAGACTGATCAAAAATAAAGCCCAGAAATTATTGATATCAGGAATAAAAGAAAAGTTATCACAAAAAGTCCTAAAGACATTAAAAGAATAAAAAGACAATTTGACTAACAATTTCATGCCTATAAAATTGGCAAGCTATATGAAATGAACTATTTTCTTTAAAAACACAATTTATAAAAATTGATGAAAAAATATAAAAATATGAAGATCCCAATATCTAATAAAGAAACTGAATTTGAATCCACAATAAAAAATTTTCCCACAAGGAAAACTCCAGTTCCAGATGGTTTTGCTGGTGAATTCTATCAAACATTTAAGGAAGAACTAATAACAATCTTAAAGAAACTCAGAAAATAAAAGAGGAGAGAACACTTTGCAACTCATTTTATAATGCCAGTATTAACTCTGATACTAGCCTAGCAAAGATATTACAAGAAGATAAAATCACAGGTGAATATCCCTCATGAGTATAGATGCCAGAATTATCAATAAAATATTAGTAAATTAAATCTAGGAATACATAAAAAAATTCTATATTATGACCAAGTGAAGTTTATCTCAGCAATGAAAAGTTCATTCAATATTCAAATAGCAATCAATTCAATGTAATTCACCATGTTAACGTTGAGATAAATCAAATCATCATAATAAATACACAAAACTCACTTGATAAGTAAAACACTCAGAAAACTACTAGAAGGGAAATTCATCATTTGATAATGATGGCTAAGAAAAATATACAACTAGTATTATACTAACTGTTAATCTATAAAACACTTTATCCCTATGATCAGGAACAAAGCAATAATTCTCACTCTCACCAATCTTATTAAACATAGGACTGGACATCTTAGTACAATAAGGCAAGGAAAAGGAATAAAAAGCATAGAAATTGGAAGAAATAAAATAGTATTTACAGGTAACCACAGTGTCTACACTGAAGATCAAAATCATCTTTAAAAAACAAAAAACTATTAGCATTAATGATATGGTTTGGATATTTGTCCCCTCCAAATGTCATGTTGAAATGTAATCCCCAGTATTGAAGATGGGGCCTGACAGGAGGTGTTTGGAGCCTCAGGGCAGATCCCTCATGAATGGTTTAGCGCCATCCCCTTGGTGATGAGTAAGTTCTCACTGAGTTCATGCCAGAAATGGTTGTTTAAAAGTGTATGGCACCTCCCCCGCTCTCTTGCTTTCTACATGCCTGCTCCTCCTTCACTTTCTGCCATGACTGTAAGCTTCCTGAAGCCTTTGTGAGAAGCCAAGGAGATGCTGATGTCATGCTTATGTAGCCCGCAGAACTGTGAGCCAAATTAAACCTCTTTTCTTTATAAATTACTTGGTCTCAGCCAGACGCGGTGACTCACACCTGGAATCACAGCACTTTGGGAGGCTGAGGCAGGTGGATCACTTGAGGTCAGGAGTTTAAAACCAGCCTAGCCAACATGGTGAAACCCCGTTTCTACCAAAAATACAAAAAATGAGCAGGGCATGGTGGCAGGTGCCTGTAATCCCAGCTACTCAGGAAGCCAAGGCAAAATCGCTTGAACCCAGAAGGTGGAAGTTGCATTGCAGTGAGCCCAGATTGCACCACTGCATTCCAGTCTGGGTGACAGAGTGAGACTCTGTCTAAAAAAAACTTACTTGATCCCAGGTATTCCTTTATAGTAATGCAAAAACAGGTCAATACAATGAATAAGTGAATTTAGTAGGACTGCAAGACACAAGGTCAATATACAAAAATTAATTGTATTTATTCTAGCAACAAATAATCAGAAAATGAGATTTTGAAATATTTATAATAACATCAAAAATATAGACTGAGGAATTAATTTTGACAAAAAGGAGATTATTTACACTGAAAACACAACTCAGCTGACAGAAGTTAAAGAAAACATAATAAATGGAGAGACATACCATCTTCAAATGAATCTATAAATTCAGCACAAATCCTATCAAAATTCTATCCAGATTTTTGTTTATAGAAATTCACAAAGTAATTATAAAATGTATTTGGTGCCAGGAGTGGTGTCTCATGCCTGTAATCCCAACACTTTGGGAAGCCATGGCAGTTGGATCAGTTGAGGCCAGGAGTTCAAGAACAGCCTGGGCAACATGGTGAGGCCCCCTTCTCTACAAAAAAAATTGGTCGGGTATGGTACACACACTTGTAATCCCAGCTACTCAGGAGGCTGAGGCACAAGAACTGCTTGAACCCAGGAAGCAGGGCTGGCAGTGAGCTGAGATTGCCCCACTGCACTCCAGTCTGGGTGACAGAGCAAGACTCCATCTCAAAAAAATAATAATATAAATAAATAAATGTATTTGAAATTCAAAAGGGTTTAGAGTAACCAAAACAATCTTTTTAAAAAAGGTAAAAAGAAAGAAAAGCTAAATTGGAAGGCTACATTGACTAATTTTAAGACACTATAAACCCACAGTAATTAAGACAAATGTAACAAAATAATTCAATGGGGAAAGAATTGTTTTTTTCCAACAAATTGTCCTGGATCAAGCATATATTGTATGGAGAAAAGAAACAAAACTCAGCTTCTATGTCACATCATACACAAAAATTTACTTGAAATGAATCATAAACCTAAACATAAAACTAAATTCTGATACCTCTAGGAGAAAATATAGAATACCTTCACAATCCTGAGGTAGACAAAAATTTCTTAGACAAGACAAAAAAGCATTAGTCACAATTTAAAATTAACAAATTGGACTACAATAAAATTTAAAACATCAGCTCTTCAAAAGACCCTGGGAAGAAATTAAAAGGGAAAGCCCCAGACTGGGTGAAAGTATCTGAAAAAGATCTTGAATAAAGAGTATACAAAGTGGTTGGGTGCAGTGGCTCATGCCTGCAATCCCAACACTTTAGGAGGCCAAGGTGAGAGGATTGCTTGAGGACAGAAGTTTGAGACCAGCCTGGGCAACATAGCAAGACATCATCTTTACAAAAAAAAAATTAAAGAAAGAAAGAAAAACTAAACAAAGTGCCACTGAACTGTACACTTAAAAAATGGTTGAATGGTCAAGGTTATGTCATGGATTTTTTTTTTTTTTTTTTTTTTTTTTTTGAGACGGAGTCTTGCTCTGTCGCCCAGGCTGGAGTGCAGTGGCCGGATCTCAGCTCACTGCAAGTTCCGCCTCCCAGGTTCACGCCATTCTCCTGCCTCAGCCTCCCGAGTAGCTGGGACTACAGGCGCCCGCCACCTCACCCGGCTAGTTTTTTGTAATTTTTAGTAGAGACGGGGTTTCACCGTGTTAGCCAGGATGGTCTCGATCTCCTGACCTCGTGATCCGCCCGTCTCGGCCTCCCAAAGTGCTGGGATTACAGGCTTGAGCCACCGCGCCCGGCCAGTCATGGATATTTTACTACAATAGAAAAGGCAAATATAGAAAGAGAAAGAGATGACTAGTTTTGTTCAACACTATATGCGCAAGGGCTACAGCAGTACCTGGAACATGGTAGACACTTAAATTACTTAATTGAATAAATATAAGTTGTGGCCAATCTTATGACTTTAGTTAATCTCTTTGTCTCCTTCTGGCCTTTATATGTATCTCCCTCTGACTAGAACGGTGGTTCTCAAAGTCTGCAGGCCCATGGCAGTCCATAAGATCAAAAAGATTTTCATACTAATACTTGCTTTTTCACTGTGCTGACGTTGGCACTAACATTACAACAGCAGTGGTAGGAACAGTTATTTGTGCCACAGCATGAATCAAGGCTGTGACACCAAGCTGTACTCAAAGTTGTTGTATTCTTCATTGTCATGTAATTCCAGGGCTTTTTTTTAATGCCAGTTTGACTTAAGAATGTCTTTGCTGATTGTAGGCTAGCTAGCAAAGAAAAAGAAAAATGAATGTCTTTGCTGAAGGGCTATAAATGATTAGTTTTACTAAATTTTGACCCTTGAATATCTATCTTTTTAACATTCTATGTGACAATATGGGAGATATGCATAAAGTATGTATGTTGTGTAACAACATCCAATGGACGTGCCAGGATGGGGAGCATTTGTGTGGAGGTTTGAGTTGCAAGATGAACTACGTGCTTTTCTCATGGAATAAAATAAAGTATGGTTATTTAGACTCGGGTGTTTGGTAGATATTTTGTTAAAACTTTCCTTTAAAGTGAACAAAATTAGCTCTTCTAAACAACTGACAGTATCTGTTGCCAATAGTAGAACTCAAGTGTTCCAGTAAAAATTAGAATTTTTGGAAACTTATATTCACTACTGTGAGCTTAACAATTTCCAGTACTTAAAAACTCTTCTGATAAGATTGGTGATAACATTTATATATGTGATTTTTTATTATTCAATGAAACATGTCAACGTTAGGAAGATCTGCAAAAGTCAAAGATCCACAATTTCCCAAATACTCAATGCACGATGTTGCAACATTATCTACAAGTAAAAAAAACCATTCAAAGTGCAAGACAGATCAATGGATTGTAATTTAACAGCATACTTAATTGATATGTTTCAGATGCCACAGTGATACAAACTTTTAAAAAACTGCCACTTGTCCAGTTCTGATATAATATTAGAAAAGAATTTCCACAATTATCTGAAGAGGCCTTTATTGTTCAACTATATATATCTTTGAGGCTAGATTTCCTTATATTTCCACAAAAACAATATATCATAATAAATTGAATGTAGAAGCAGATAGCAGAATTCAGTTATCTTTTATCAAGCCCAGACATTAAAGAGATTTGCAAAAATATAAAGTAATACCACTCTTTTCATTATGTACTTGTTTTATAAAATATAATTATTTTCACAAAAGTGTTATTTATGTTAATATGCAACGGGTTTATTGTTTTACTTTTAAATGCAATAATTCTTTTTAATTTTTCAATTTTACTTTTGAAATCAGCAAATACAGATAGATATAACTCAATAAGCAAAAAATCTTTGGGGTCCTCAATTACCTTTTTCAAAATTGTGATAAAACACACATAACATAAGATTTACTCTTTTAACCATTTCTAGGTGTACAGTTCAACAGCATTAGGTCCATTTGCAATGTTTTGCAACCATCACCACTATCCACTTCCAGAACTTTTAAATCATCTCAAGCTGAACCTCTGTACCCATTAAGCAGTAACTCCCCATTTCTCCCTCCTTCCAGCCTCTGGTAACCTCTATTCTACTTTCTGTCTCTACCCATTTTACTCACATTAGTGAAATCATACAATATTTATTGTGCCTCATATAAGGTACAATGTTAGTGTCCTCATATAAGTGGAATCATACAACATTTGTCCTTTTGTGTCTGGGTTATTCCACTTAGAATAATGTTTTCAAGGTTCATCCATTGTTGTCACATGTATCAGGATTTCATTCCTTTTAAAGGAATTTATTATAGGAATAAAAAAGGCTGGAAATATTCCATTGCATGTATATGCTCCATTTTGTTGATCCATTGATCTGCTGTTGGATATTTTTGTGATTAATGCCTTGTGAATATTGATGTACAAGTATCTATTTGAGTTTGTACTCTCAATTCTTTGGAATATATACCTACAGGTGGAATTGGGGGATTCTGTGTTTCAGTTATTTTTCTTTTTACTTTTCCTTTTGTGTGTGTGTGTGAGACAAGAGTCCTGCTTTGTTACCCAGGCTGGAGTGCAATGGTATGATCTCGGCTCACTGTAACCTCCGCCTTCCGGGCTCAGGTGATTCTCCTGCCTCAGCCTCCCAAGTAGCTGGGATTACAGGTGTGCACCACCATGCCCGGCTAATTTTGTATTTTTAGTAGAGACGGGGTTTCACCATGTTGGCAACATTGGTCTCGAACTCCTGACCTCAAGTGATCTGCTCGCCTCGGCCTCCCAAAGTGCTAGGATTACAGGCATGAGCCATCACGCCCAGCAGTGTTTTACTTTTTGAGATCCTTAACAACTCTCGAGAGTGCAAAAGGGTCTGAGACCAAAAACAAAACAAAACATCAAGTTGATGACTGCTAGTCTGGAACATCCCAGCTTTTCCTGGATAACTCCTGCTGGTTTTTCAAGACAAAGGCAGTCATCATCTATTAAGAAAAACATCAGGTCCAGCCCCCAGGCTGTGTTATGAGGCCCTCCTAAAGGTAGCCTATGCATATCCCCATCTTTGCTTTTAGTCCACTGTGTTTAATCATCCGTTACTTTCTCTCTTTCCCTCTCTAAACTGTTAAGTCTTTTGAGGGCAGGATTCAGATCTCTTCCATTTGGGTGTATGCCCAATGTCTGGAACATAATAGTGTGTGAGAAATATTTGTGACATGTTTTTGCAATAAATTAAAGATGATTATTTGAAATAGTCTATAGGAGGATTAATAAAGAGTTCACTTGTATGTCACCTCTGAATGTCTATCAATTGCTGCCTAGAGCACCATGTTGAGAATTCTGAGGTCACGTGGAGGCTTAGCAAAAAGGAGGTCAGGGACTAATTAGCAATACAAATGGGGTATAAAAAGATCTATTCCTAGACTGGATGATAAGTACTCTTGCAGGTCTAATAGTCCACGTAAGGAAATGCAATTAGTTTGGCCTTCAAATTTCATCCTTAATACTTTAGTCTGAAAATACGATACCTCTTTTATTAGTAAATTAAATGTGACTATGTTGCAGAATCTACTGGATAAACAACACAAATATTCCCTCTTTGGTCTGTATTCCTACCCCTAGATCCTGCCAAAATCAAAAGTTCCTTATAGAATTCTTCATGGATTTTACAAATACATCAATGCAATTTTATTTTAATATGAGGTTGTTAGATTTGAAATGACTCACATTATTTTCATCTGGGGACTTATTTCTTATCCAAGTAGCATTCAGAGACAAATATATGCAGCCCACATATTCATTTTATTTCTAGCTTTGTGTCTTTGGTTTTATTTATAAAAAGCTATGCATTGTTCAAAAATGAAAACCATTTAAATATGTATTATTATATTATTTCTCCAATATTCCTTTTACAAATGGACAGCTATTAGAGTTACAGAAATTACTGGCTAGGCTAAAAAAAAATTATTGATGCCTCGGAAGAAAGACTCTCAGGATACATTTGAATGGGGAGTGTAGAATCGGTACAGCCTACATTGCAGATAAAAAACGGAGACATCTATAAATGAAGTGCAAGTACGTTATTATCCATGTGGGTGACATGATATGTTGGTATATCAGAGTGTTAATTTACCAAACCATTGATCCACAGGTGTCGAAAGCGGACTGGAGATGTTACTCCCAGAGAGATCCTTTCATTTGTGCTGTTTAGATTTGTTCAAAAGATGGCACGGCCTCAGAGAGTGAGCTATGTACTTTTCTTAAACTCACCCTGAAAGGTGGTAGAAACAATAAATGAAGAATTGAGAATTTTATTAAAATCTAGGTGATACTACCTTCATAGAGGAAGAGAAAAATAATTCCAATTTCTTGAGGATAAGAAAAAATAATTATGAATACTTTTTTCATATGCATATACGTGGAGAAGAGATAACGAGTAGAATGGAAAACAATTTTGCACCCAAGGCACAAAACAATACTACTTTGAATTTTATAACACTTTTTGCTTTTTAAAAACATGCTCACATCCCACTATTTCATTTTATCCTCCCAAGAAACCTGTGAGGTAGGTAAGGCAGGTTTCATTATCTTCGAGATTTATCTAACACTCTCACCACTACTATTTTATGATAGGGTTCATGGATCCAGAGTGAAGTATTACTTGTATTATGGCTATATCTGGTGGCTCACAAGAATTGGAGAAGTGAATTAACCAGGATGTATTACAAAGGCCAGGAACACTCTTTCTTACCTTGGGACATAGATTTCCCTTATAAATGTTTTACCAGATAAATTAGCAATAAACACATATCTTTTACTATATTGAAATCAGGATTTCCAGACAAACCACTTTTGACCTTGCCAGGATGGGGGATAACTCTAAGAGGTGACCCAATGACTATGTGCAACCAAAGCTCTGGCCTGTCATTTCCATAGCCCCCTTCTTAACTGTTTCTTGTGCTTAACCCTTTCTCTGTCCTCTAGAAGATCAAGTAGCAAAAGGAGAGAATAGGAACAGCTTAGGTGCGACAATGAAAGTATTAGAAATTGCCCTGTGTAGACAGAGTTCGTGTTTCTTTTTAATTTAAAACTAATATATATGTATTATTTATTTCATGCCTTGTTAGATATAGAAATAAAAAACATTTACTGAATGCTAATAATGGACCAGGAAGAGTAAAGAAGTTTGCATATGAAAATACTATCTTAATCTCAATGTCTGCTCTGCTGTAACAGTAGATAGAAACATTCCTCTGGAGGTGGGGTGGGGTGGGCAAGGCTCACAGCCAGCTCTGTTTATCTGTGTAGCCTGTGCACTTATTTTGGCTAACATTCTTCTGTCTGATGACTGGTATCTGTTAAACATTTTATATATCATCCCTGACATAAGTGTTTGCTATTTTATTCATTTTATCTTTCTATATGCTTGAAATTCCACATACACATGTATGTATACATGTATATATGAATATGTATATAGTATATATGTTTATGCAAATACTGTGCATATATATGTATATGCAAATACTGTGCATATATATATTTTAAACAAACAGGTATCAAGAAGCATTTCACCTTGGCTCATAGAATGGAGGGAACTGCTGTATCAAGGAGTCTCTGCTCCAGGGCCGACTAGGTTCTGAACTCCCACCAAGTTCAGATCTTTTGGGTGAACATGGCTAAGAGTCTGTCTATGCTGGGGCTTAGCAACAAATGCATTTCTTCCACTGATGGCTTACTTTTTTTTGGAG
>NW_012115821.1:10832657-10840444 GCF_000951035.1 Colobus angolensis palliatus | reverse complement strand
AAAAAAAAAAAGTCATGTAATATTACATAATAAGACATACAAACTTAAATTTGACAATATTCCAGGATGCCCCTTTCAAAAGTTTTACCGGAAGCTGAGCAAACCTGGCCAGAAGGTATTCTTTCTCCCCTTTTCTCCAATCAGCTCAGTCTGGCTAGGCAGTTCGGTTTGGGGTCCATAGTGCAGCAAACATTGGGTTCCATTTTTCAGCAATTTGCTGTTCAACAAGGAGAGGGGAAAGCCATCTCCCCGCCACTCTCTACCCCGGATACACTTTATGGACTAGTGATTAAGAGCCTGGCTTCTGGAACCACATGAGCCTGGGAGTAAGTGTGTACTCAGCAGCACCTTCCGTTTCTCAGTGACCTTAGGAAAAGTAATTTACGTGAGCCTTAGTTTCTGATTTGTAAAATGAAGGTACTAATGACCTTCCTCAGAGGGTAACTGTGAGAATTAAATGAGGTATGCTTAGGGTATGGTGCACAGCATGCAATAAGTTCTCAGTAAATGTTAAGACGGCATATGTATTTTCTGTTCTAACATTGCTATGAAGAAATACCCAAGACTGGGTAATTCATAAAGGAAAGAGGTTTAATTGACTCACAGTTCTCCATGGCTGCAGAGGCCTCAGGAAACTTACAATCATGGTGGAAGGCAAGGGAGAAGCAGGCACCTTCCTCACAGGGTGGCAGGATGGAGTGAGTGCAAGCAGGGAAAATGCCAGATGCTTATAAAACCATCAGATCTTGTGAGACTCACTCATTTATCACGAGAACAGCATGCGGGAAACCACCCCCATGATCCAATCACCTCCACCTGTTCCTACCCTTGACACATTATGGGACTTAGAATTCATGGCTAGATTTGCGTGGGGACAGAGAGCCAAGCCATTTCAGCATATTTATACAGTTACAAAACTGTATACCTGATCTTGACAGCAGGTAACTTTATGAGAGGTGAGATATACTAGTCTAAAAGCCTTATTTTCTGAGACCTTTACTAATGACCTTTACAGACAGAGCCCAAGGTGATTACATACCAATATTGACTTCTGACACCACATTAAAATATAATGTTGCTCTTTTATACCTTATATAATTATTTCTTACCTCTATTCTACCATTGTACCTCATGCTCACCTGTGATTGCTTTGTCCTGTCCATCATTTTGCTCTGTCTCAGAGAAGGGATACCAGAGAACAATAATAATTTAATTAGTAGTAGCTCCTGCTACTCTAGCTCCATATTTCATGGAAATGTTCTTCCACTGATGGCCTAGGACTTTCACAGTGCCAATTAAAAAAAAAATTTTTTCAGTTCTGATTTTCCTGGTTCTTCCTTCAATCTTCTCCACTGAACCCAGTTGACTACTTATACCTTGTTAATACTTTCCCTTTCCATGATGCTGCTCATGGCTAATTTTCCTCCTATCTCTCTGAAGTTTTCTTCTTCTCCTTCTGCTCTGCCCAATCACCAAACATTGATATTCCCACTGGGCAGCAACTTAAAAGAAAGGAATTTCTCTATGTGTTGAGGTAGAAAGAGTTCCAAAATATCTAATGAAATTTTAAAAACAGGATGTTTTGACTTATAATTTGCTATCTTGATATGGTTTGGTTCTGTGTCCCTACCCAAATCTCATCTTAAATTGTACTCCCATAATTCCCATGTGTTGTAGGAGGAACCTGGTGAGAGATCATTTGAATCATGGGGGTGGCTCCCCCCCTACTATTCTCATGGTAGTGAATGAGGCTCACGAGATCTGATGGTTTTATCAGGGGTTTCTGCTTTTACTTCCTCCTCATTTTCTCTTGCCGCCACTGTGTAAGAAGTGTCTTTGGCCTCCCATCATGATTCTGAAGCCTCCCCAGCCATGTGGAACTGTAAGTCCAATTAAACCTCTTTTTCTTCCCAGTCTCATATATGTCTTTTTCAGCAGCATGAAAATGGACTAATATGCTATCTTTCTCTATTTTCAAGTATTCTTACAATGGATTATGTGTATTAGTTTTCTAGAACTGCCATGGCAAAGTATTGAAAATTGGGTGGTTTGAAGCAGTAGAAATTTATTCTCTCATAGTTCTAGAGGCTAGAAATCCAAAATAAAGTTGTTGGCGGGGTTGGTTCCCCTTTGGAGGCTCTGAGGGAGAATCTGCCCCTTGCCTCTTCCTAACTTCTTGTCCACGCTGAAAATTCTTGGCATCCCTTGGTTTGTAGATGCATCACTCCAGTTTCTGCCCCTGTTGTCACATGACATTCTTTCTGTGTGTCTCTGGCCTTGCATGGTATCCCTCTCTCTGTGTCCAAATTTCCCACCCTTTAATGAAGACACCAATCATCGAATTAGGACCAACCCTCCCTATTTCAGGATGATCTCATCTTAACTGGCTTACATCTGTAAAGACCCTATTTCCAAATAAGGTCGCATTCACAGGATCCAGACATTAGAACTTCAACATACCTTTTTGAGCAACATGATTTAACCCGTAACACTATGCTTTACTTTTTTTTCTTTGAAACAGGATCTCACTCTGTGGCCCAGGCTGGAGTGCACTGGTGCAATCTCAGCTCACAGCAACCTCCATCTCCTGGGCTCAAGGGATCCTCCCACCTCAGCCTTCGAAGTAGCTGGGACTACAGTCTCATGCCACCATGCTTGACTAATTTTTGTATTTTTTTGTAGAGACAAGGTCTCATCATGTTTCCTAGGCTGGTCTTGAGTGCCTGAGCTCAAGGGATCTGCCTACTCTGGCCTCCCAAAATGCTGGGATTACAGGTATGAGCCACCACTTTACTTTTAATTATTTTTAAATGTTAGAAGTAATCCGAATAGTAGTCTTTTTTTTTTTTTTTTTTGAGACAGAGTCTTGCTTTGTCACCTAGGCTAGAGTGCAGTGGCACAATGATAGCACACTGCAACCTCTGCCCTGGGTTCAAGCAATTCTCGTGACTCAGCCTCCTGAGTAGCTGGGACTACAGGCATGAACCACCACAACTGGCTAATTTTGTAGTTTTTGGTACAGATGGGGTTTCACCATGTTGGCCAGGCTGGTCTCGAACTCCTGGCCTCAAGTGATCTGCCTGCCTTAGCTTCCCAAAGTGTTGGGCTTACAGGCCCAGAGCAGTAGACTTCTATAAGCCATTTTCTTTTCTTCTCTATGCCTTATGTATTTATCTTAATCTAACAAATATTACACATGCACACAAATAGAGATAAGCTATATAGATACCAACACACAAACACATATATTTACATATTACATAATAATTAGTACCTTGTGACCTTCTGCCCTTGGGTCATCAGGGTCTCTACCCTGGAGTCATTGTTCCTCTCTATGAATTTTGTGTTATGGACCGAATCATGTCTTCCCCAAATTCGTATGTTAAAGCTCTAACCCCCTATGTGACTGGCTTAGTCAGTTCAGGCGCCTATAGCAGAATACTACAGACTAGATGGCTGAAACATTTATCGCTCATAATTCTGGAAGCTAGAAGTCTGAGATCAGGGTGCAGGCATGGTCAGGCGTTGGTGAGAGCCCTCTTCTGGATTGCAGATGGGCAACTTCTCCTTGAACCCTCACGTGGTCAAGGAGAGCAAGAGCACTCTCTGGGGTCTTTTCTATAAGGGCACTAATCCCATTCATGAGGGCTCCACTTTGATGACTTAATGTCTTTCCAAAGGCTCCACCTCCAAATACCATAACAATGTGGGTTAGGATTTCAACATATAAATTGGTGGGAGGTGGATATGACACAAATACTCAGTCTATTGCAGTGACTGTATTTGGCAATAGAGCCTTTAAGGAGGTAATTACATTTAAATGACCTAATCCAATATGACTGGTGTTCTTATAAGAAGAGAGAGAGAAAGGATATGAGGGATGCTCATACACAAAGAAAAGGCATTGTGAGAACGAAAAGAGAAGGTAGCTGTCTGCAGGCCAAGGAGAGAGACCTCAGGAGAAACCAACCCTGTAGGCACCTTGATCTTCCAGCCTCCAAAAAAAAATACACTTCTGTTTAAGCCGCTAACCCTGTGCAATTTCATCATGGCAGCCCTAGCACAGTTTCATTATTCTCATGAGTTTAGCTCCTTCCTCTGAAGAAGGAGCTGAAGAATCCCAAATCAACATCTCTAATCTTTATCTTTCAACACCTTCAGATGTGCTTCCTGCTGAAGTATCACTTAATGTGCCCACAACAAAATTATCGCTGGCTTTTTCTACTCTGATCCCATCTTGCATTTAAATACCACTCTGGGCTGGGCGCGGTGGCTCATGCCTGTAATCCCAGCACTTTGGGAGGACGAGGCGGGTGGAATGATTGAGGCCAGGAGTTTGAGACCAGCCTGGCCAACATGGCGAAACCTTGTCTCTACTAAAAATACAAAAATTAGCTGGGCATGGTAGCACCCATGTGTAATTCCGGCTGCTCAGGAGGTTGATGCATGAGAATCGCTTGAACCTGGTTGCAGTGAGTCAAGATCGCGTCACCGCACTCCAGCCTGGGCGACAGAGCAAGACTCCATCTCAAAAAATAAAAAATAAATACCACTCTATCCAGAGATGTTTAAGCCAGAAATCTGGGAGCGCTCCCTCTCCCTCAACCCTCACATCCAGTCAATCAGCACTCTGCTGAATCTGTCTCATTAATATCCCTCAATCCAAGTCCTCCTCTCTACCCTACTGCCATTGCTTTCATCCAGCCACTTCTTATTTCTTACCTGGGCCACTGGAATAGCCTGCTAATTGGTCCCCCTGCATCCAATCTTGACCCCTTAAATCCATTGCTTCCAAGGCAGCTAGAGTTATTTATATAAAAGACAAGTTGGATTATGTTGCTCTGCTGCTTAAAACCCTTGCCTCTTCTTCCCTCTAGTTTCTCAACCTGCACACAAGACTCTCCATCACCTGCCCTATCCATCCTTTCAGCTTTATCTCTTGCCTCTCCTTGCATTTAGTGCTACACTACTAACATGAAACTGCTTGAGATACTGTGTTCACACATCTGTTCCTCTGGTGCACCAGTTTTCCTGCCAGAAATGCCCTTTCTTCCCCTGCCTAACTTTTATCAACCTTCAAGAAGCATTCCAGGTGTATCATGTCCTCCATAAAGTCTTGCTGAATCCCAGATGAGGTAAAGTGTTCTTTGTATGTGTGACCAGGATGCCCTGAACACACGCATATATTAAATATCAAATTATGTGTCTGTCTCTCTGGCTGTAAGCACCTGCATGATAAATATCATGTACTTTAAACCATGTATCTATCTGTTGTGCCTAGCTCAGTCCCTGGCATAAAGTAGTAAAGAAAAGCTGGCAGTATGAACAAAGGAAGTCATATATCTTACTATTCAAGAATTTCCACAAACTGTTCTTTAACAAGGGAATAATAAATAACTAGTTGGCAGTAATTTAATACAATCTCAAAACACTTATTTTGCATAGACCAGGGTTTCTGAACCTTGGCACTACTGCCATTTGGGCTGGGTAGGTCTTTGTTGCGGGAGCTGTCCTGCTCACCACAGACCTCTACCCACTAGATGCCAGTAGCTCCCCACCCCCTATTTGTGACAATAAAAAAGTCTCCAAACATTGCCAAATGTCCCTGGACAGGAAGGGGAGGGCTGTCGGGAGGTGAAGAGTGGTGAGACTGCCCACTGGTCTAGACAAATACTCAATGTTGATTTTGAATTTCATAACACCTGTGAAGACAGGGACTCTCATAACATTTCATTTGGTCCCTCAGGATATCAATTATTCTTTCTAAGAAAAAATCTGCCATAGTTTATCATGTTTTTAAAGGCATTTAGATCAACTGTATGTAAAACTTTTAAGAGTTTTTCTAATATAATTATCTTGTAAAAATATGAGATTATGTCACTTATTGTTCCATAAAAATATAGGGTTGTTTAAAAAAAAATACATATATATGCCAATTCTCATTTGGAAAGGAAAGAGGCCTATAATTTAACTCGAAGGCTGCTCTCTGGCTGGGAGACAGGGAGGGAGTGAAGAGGCACAATGGAGGGAGACGGAAAAGGAAAAGAAGGAGGGAAGTTGCTTTAAAATAAATTTGGGAGGCTTTTTATGTTAACTCCTCATTTCCTTTGCTCTCTGCATGATTCTAACCCACTGTTATTGATCAGCATGGTCAACATTTTTTTTTTTTTTTTTTTTTTGAGATGGAGTCTCGCTCTGTGGCCCAGGCTGGAGTGCAGTGGCCGGATCTCAGCTCACTGCAAGCTCCGCCTCCCGGGTTCATGCCATTCTCCTGCCTCAGCCTCCCGAGTAGCTGGGACTACAGGCGCCGCCACCTCGCCCGGCTAGTTTTTTGTAATTTTTAGTAGAGACGAGGTTTCACCGTGTTAGCCAGGATGGTCTCCATCTCCTGACCTCGTGATCCGCCCCTCTCGGCCTCCCAAAGTGCTGGGATTACAGGCTTGAGCCACCGCGCCCGGCCAGCATGGTCAACATTAAACAAAGAACAGTGAACTCTATTACACAGCCTGGTCAGACAAAGGTCAATCCAATATTCTGATTGACAGAGTTTCCAATATTCAAAGTACTCTACTATTAATAAATACACCAAACATAAAAAAAACTATACTAAAATATTTTAGAAATTCTTTGAGGAAAAGGGAGCACCTCCTATGTTCTAGGAACTATACAGTTTTTTTAATGAGCCACACAGGTATCAACTCTAGTCTTTGAAAATATATGGTCTAGTTGGGGGTTATAAAAAGGAATGAAATAGTCACACTGATGGGAGTATAATTACAAATTGAATAAATGCTATGCAGAAAAGTAGTCAAGGAACATGACCTAGACTTGAGAAAATCACACTAGGGTTGAGATCTGAAGAAGGAATCTAAGGAACTGACTAAAGCAGAAAAAAGAGGGGCAGCTGCAGGTTGTAGGGACAGCATGAGTAGATGCCTTGGGTTAGAGGGAACATATCTGGCAACTGAAGAAGAAAAGAGGGGCACTAAGAAACTGGGGAGGTGGAACAGGGCCTGGGGGGTCATGCTGACTTGGAAGGAAGGGCCATCCACTGACATACAGTTTAATAAACCATTCTGGGCCGGGCATGGTGGCTCACACCTGTAATCCCAGCACTTTGGGAGGCTGAGATGGGCAGATCACGAGGTCAGGAAATCGAGACCATCCTGGCTAACACAGTGAAAGCCTGTCTCTATTAAAAATACCAAAAAAAAAAAAAAAAATTAACCGGGTTTGGTGTCAGATGCCTGTAGTCCCAGCTACTTGGGAGGCTGAGGCAGGAGAATGGCATGAACCCGGGAGCAGGAGGTGGAGCTTACAGTGAGCCAAGATCATGCCACTGCACTCCAGCCTGGGCAACAAAGCGAGACTTTGTCTCAAAAAAAGAAATAAATAAATAAAAAGAAACCATTCTGGGCCAGGCACAGTGGCTCATGCCTATAATCCCAGCACTTTGGGAGGCTGAGGCAGGTGAATATTTTGAGCCCAGGAGATTGAGACTGGCCTGGGCAACATGGTGAAATTCCAATTCTACCAGAGAAATACAGAAGTTAGCACAGTGATGCATGCCTGTAGTCCCAGCTACTCGGGAGGCTGAAGTAGGAGGATTGCTTGAACCCAGAAGGTTGAGCCTGTAGTGAGCCATGATCATGCCACTGCACTCCAGCCTGCGTGACAGAGCAAGAATCTGTGAAAGAAATAAGGAAGGAAGGAAGGAAGGAAGGAAGGAAGGAAGGAAGGAAGGAAGGAAGGAGAGAGAGACAGAGAGAGAGAGAGAAAGAAGAAAG
>NW_012115821.1:10821040-10832130 GCF_000951035.1 Colobus angolensis palliatus | reverse complement strand
GGGAAGGGAAGGGAAAGGAAAGGAAAAAGAAAAGAAAAGAAGGAAGGAAGGAAGGAAGGAAGGAAGGAAGGAAGGAAGGAAGGAAACCATTCTGGCTATGTTGTGGAGAAAGAATTGATAAAGCAGGTCAGAGGGTGTATTAGTCTGTTTTCACGCTGCTGATAAAGACATACCTGAGACTGGGTGATTTACAAAAGAAAGAGAGGTTTAATGGACTTACAGTACCACATGACTGGGGAGGTCTCACAATCATGGCAGAGGCAAGGAGGAGCAAGTCACATGTTATATGGAAGCCAGCAGGCAAAGAGAGAGCTTGTGCAGGGAAACTCCGCCTTATAAAACTATCAGATCTCATGACTTATTCACTATCATGAGAACAGCATGGGAAAGACCTGCCCCCATTATTCAATTACCTCCCACCAGGTCTCTCCCACAACATGTGGGAATTCAAGATGAGATGTGGATGGGGACACAGCCAAAGTGGATGCAGGACGCAGGAATACTTTAGCATCTTACTCATCAAGGTCCTCATTGTTCTTTTCAAGCACAGGCAAAAGATGTCCTGTTCTACAACATGAATCCTTGAAAACACTGTGTTAAGTCAAAGAAGCCAGCCACAAAAGACCACCTATTGTGTGATTTCATTAATATGAAGTATCCAAAGAGGCAAATCCTTGGAGACAGAAAGTAGATTAGTGGTTGCCAGGGGCTGAGATGAGAGGGGAAAGGGTAGTGAAGATGAAAAAATTCTAGAATTAGACAGTGGTGATGACTGCACAGCTTTGTTAATATTCTGAAAACCAATGAGTTGAACACTTTACAAGGGTGATTTTTGCAACATGTGAATTACATCTCAATAAAGCTGTTACCAAAAAGGAAACACTCTTACTATAGAAGAAAATGAGTTCTAAATTTCCTAAGTAAATGCAAGGTTAAGAGCTGACTTCTAGAATTCTCGTGTTTTTTAAAATGCTCCTTGCATTCTAAAATTTAATTAGCTGAATTTTAAGAATATTGATATAGAGGCATTTTATAAATTCTTATACTTTTAAATCCCCTATTCTGAGAAGCATGAAATTGAGGCATTTAAACAAGAACAGTTGATCAGTGATTGAGAGAGAGCTCCCTAATTTCCAAATCATAATTTTTGTTAAGAAAAGTAAAATCACTGGCCACTGGGAATTAGATCAATTGGAATTTTACTATTTTGTCAATTCAGTCAAATAGTGGATTTTAACTTCTAGCACGATTTTCATTTTCTACCCAGACAACCACTCAGCAGATACGTGATCTCAATCTTGATTTCTAACCTCAGCTTCCTGTATGAATTTAATGGGGAAGTAATTGTGCAAGAATGTGTTTTAAAACACAAATCTCAAGTGTCTTGTTATTACATTTACAGCTGATTACCATATCAATTTCCTTTATGTTATGCTAGGACATAACTAACACTGTTCTTTTATGGAATTCAGTATAGAACAGTACAGGATATATGGAACAGCCTCTAAGAACTATGACACTGCCTTAGATTTATTTCTAAACTCAGATTTGTATTAAAATTATTATCTACAATGAAAGAACTGTGTCTGGACTCTTTTTTGTGTAACAGAAAATCAAACACAACACAAATTAACTGAAAACAAAATTTTTTGGCCTACTTAACTACAAAGTTTAGTGGTGGTGCTATCTTCAGGCACAACTGAAGATAGCACATTCAGAAGATCCCACATTCAGGGATCTCAGGTCTCTTTTCTGCTAGGTTGGTTTCATTTTCAGGCTCAAGATTATCCCTCTGGTTGGTAAAATGAAAGCATCAGCTCTTCTCTCCCTCTCCCTCTATTCTTAATGAGAGACTCACAGTGTCTCACGACTTCTAATTCAGCCATGTGCTTAATCATGAACCAATTACAATGGCCGGGAGAATAGGCCATGCTGATTGACTTGGGCCCTGGTCACATGTTCACTTTGGGGTACAAATCCCACTGGAGCAGACAGATTGAGAGTAGTGGGGGAATGAATCCCTATAAGAAAAGCAGATATTTTTGCCGGAAGAAAGGAGAGTGGAGGCTGGCAGAGAAAACAACAAATGTCCACAGAAACTTCCAGTTAAAATACAGGCCAATAGCCAGGGCAATGGAAGGCATACTGACAAGCAAGCTGGGGAAGCATAGTGAACCCTTCTCGAGGTATCTTCCCAGCAAATTACCCTTCTCTGAGACTTTCTCCATTTGCCTCATGACTTGAGACACATAACTTCCACTTATCCCTCTAGAGCCACTCTAGAAAACCTGCTTTCTGTCCCAAGAGGCTGACTTGAATGGATGAAAGCAATAGGTTTTGGACCTTCTAGCATCTGGTCGGGTTTGGTGAGTGAGTAACACTGGCAGCAGAGGGAGGGAGGAATGAGGTCCCTTCACCCCTTAACCAACCATCATGACTCTTCTCATGACCTCCCTCTCTATTGGAGCTTTCCTTCCTGGCTCTGGTAACTGCTCTGTTATAATACCTGGGGTGCTACACCATTCTTTGTGGGTTTCTCTAAACCTTGCCAACAGCTTTGAAAAGAATCCCTCCATTAAACCCTCTTTGAATTATTGTAATTTGAGTGCACCATCTGTTTCCTGCTGGGACTCTGACAGATATGTATATTGACAGTGGCAGCCATAGTTTTATTGCATGGTCACACTTCATATATTATCTCTAATTCTCACATTTATCCTGTGAGATAGGTACTACCACTCCTTATCTCACAGATGAGGAAACAGAGACTCATCATCTCTGGCCTGAACCATGACTTCTACCCTTGCCCTCTTACAGTTTTTCTCCACACAGCAGCCCAAATATTTGTTCTACAGATCTGCCAAGGCTATTCTGAAGAGCCAATGAAATAATAAGCAAAAGCACCTTAGTGGAGAACCTTACAAGCATAATATACTAGCTGTATTAATCCATTCTTATGCTGCAATCAAGAAGTACCCAAGACAGGGCAATTTATAAAGGAAAGAGGTTTAATTGATCCACAGTTCTGCAGGGCTGGGGAAGCCTCAGGAAACTGACAATCGTGGTAGAAGGAGAAGCAAACATGTCCTCCTTCACATGGTGGCAGCAAGGAGAAGTGCAGAGCAAAGGAGGGGAAAATCCCCTTATAAAATCATGAGATCTTGTGAGAGCTCACTCGTTATCAGAAGAACAGCATGGAGGTAACCACCCTTGTGATGCAATTACCTCCCACCGGGTGCCTCTCACAACACACGCGGATTATAGGAACTAGAATTCAAGATGAGATTTGGTTGGGGACACACCAAACCATATCACTAGCTCATTGAATAGATAAGTAGATTCTCTGGTGACTTTCAGAATTAGATTCCTTGGAGTTGGAAGATTTGGAGGAGATGCTAGATAAATTGAGTCTAGGGATTCAGTCCCTCTGGACTTGACTCAGCCATCATCTTCTCCAGAAAGTCTTTATGACACTTCAGGAGGGGTGAGGCACTCACTCTGTGTTCCCATAGTATTTATACCTACCATAGCATGTAGCCCATACAGTGTTATTATATGCTTTCTCTTCCCAATCCCACATTCTACTCTATTATAATTGTTCATTTACTCCTACCTATTGCTAGACTACAAATTTCTAGAAGGCAAGAGCTATATCTATTATTTCTGTATTTCTAGTGACTGACATACATCTATAGATAAGTACCAGATACATGTCTGTTGAATGAATAGCAATATTGTTCTTAATGCAAAAATCATGCCAAAAAGTTACTTTTTGGGGAAGGGAAAATTTCCTAAAAAGATGGGCTCTCAAGAACAATAGCAAGAAGAGTCCCTCAACAGGAAAAGGATGGACTGTGATTGTAGACATTACATTCCAGCTCTAAATTCTTTGATTTTGGATAATAGAGGTATAAACTAATCAGGAAGTCAATTTCTCACAAAGGTATGTGTTAATAAATCTTAAACTACCATATGTAGTTTCTACTAGCAGTGATCAAACAAATAACTAAACATATCATAGATAATAAGAACCAAATTTCTCACTGTTGGAATGAGGCTTTAGTGAAAGACTTTAGTGAAAAAAACTGATACAATTCAAATAGGGTATTTAATTTAGCTAATAGTATCCTACCAATGTTAATTTCCTGGTTCTGATTATTGTACTATGGTCACGTAAGATGTTAACATTAAGGGAAGATGGGTGAGGGGTAATGAAATAGTTTTTTACTATTCTCAGAACTTGTCTGTAAATCTCCAATTAGTTCAAAACGAAAGTGTCCTATGGCACATTCTTTTAAGGCCATACTCTTAGAATCTATAACATAGGTGATGAAATTTTACCAAGACGTTCACTGGGGTATAACACCTTAATGCGTTACTCCAGATCACAGAATTTTAGAGTTTGGGTGTAATCTTGGCAGTCACAGTCCATCATGCTGCTCTTGATGGAATCCCCTTGGTATTGTACTTGACAGCCTAAGGCCTTTGCTGGAATATCTGCAGGGACAGCAGTGTACCACTGCCCCAAAAATGATTGCTGGAAGAAGAGCTTGAATTGCTGGAAACATCTTTCTCCTCTCTCCATCAAGCTGAAATCTGCCTCTAGTTGATTCTCTGGGCCACTTGGTGACCTTTCAAATACATGAAGAGAGTTGGCACCATCCCTCCTGTGGTTTTTCTCCTTCAAGCAAAACAACCCAGTGCCTTTCTATATGACATCATGATGTTTTCTTTCCTTTTTTTTTTTTTTAAGTTAAGATCATAGTTCAGGACATCATGATGTTTTTTAACAGAAGCTTCAATGCCTTGATGCAGCACTGTCCAAACTTTTTTCTTCAGTCACAGAACTCTTTGTCAAAGAAAATCTCATGTGGAATCAGCATGTAAAATAGATAAAAATAAAACTTATCTACTGGAAGTGGCAGGTGAGGGGGCCCCAAGGACTATTTGATCCCCCCACCCATTTCCTTTTTTAGTGGTCCTTGAAATACAACCTTGGAACCTTAAAAATTTCCCAGAATATAATTAAACAAACTTTGATACCTTAAACCAAAAGTACAAAAGGACATGGGAACCTTATATCCCAAAGCAGGTTTGTGGCTGAAATGCTTTTCAGTACATGCCTTTACCGCCCCAAGTAATACTATGTGGATAATTCCTGATACGGCCATTTGTCGGGTCATACATCTGATGTTTATAACAACTAAGAGGTAAGACTTGACTTTATATGTATCCATTCAAGAACCATATGATATTGATGTTAGGGTCATCTCATCTTACAGATGAGAAAACAGAGGCAGGTAGGTAAACCAAAGTCAATAGAAGTAGCAGAGCTGGGCTTTTAATCCTGATCTCTCTGACTGCAAAACCATGTCCTTAACCACTGTGCTCTCCTGTCTGCTTTTTTTTTTTTTTTTTTTTTAAACAGAGTCTTGCTGTGTTGCTCAGGCCAGAGTGCAGTGGTGTGATCTCAGCTCACTGCAACTTCCGCCTCCCAGATTCAAGCAATTCTCCTGCCTCAGCCTCCCAAGTAGGTGGGATTACAGGCGAGTACCAGCACACCCAGCTAATTTTTGTATTTTTAGTAGAGATGGGATTTCACCATGTTGACCAGGCTGGTCTCCACTCCTGACCTTAGGTGATCCACCCGCCTCAGCCTCCCAAAGGGCTGCGATTACAGGCATGAGCCACTGCACCCAGCCAATCTCTTGTGTTTTGAGAGAGAAAAATACAAGGATTACAGAACCTCAGCCCTCTCACTTCACATTCTTACCTCTACACCTGGAAATCATCCCAGAACTGATTCATTACGGAATTCATTGTAAACAGTCTGTCCGTGACATCAACCCTCTACAAATATAGCACATATCCCTTCCCTCAGACACAGCTAAGTTTCCATTTCAACAATATGACCTTTAGCCAGGTGTGGTAGTGCATGCTTATAGTGTCAGCTACTTGCGAGGCTGAGGAAGGAAGATCACTTGAGCCCAGGAGTTCAGAGTTATAGTGAACTATGATCACACTACTGCACTCCAGCCTGGGCAACAGAGGGAGACCTTGTCTTTAAAAAAAATAAACGAATAAAAACAAAAAATTAAACAGCATCACCTGGAAACAAATTTCTCTGAGGTCCTGAGGTTTAAACATTCTTAACACGGCACGCTTGCACATGGGGAAGGGTCATCTGCAAGCAGCCTCAGGCTAATGCCCAGTAGAGCAGAAGTCTGGACTAAGCCAGAGCTTCTCTGTGGCTCTGACCTATGGCTGCTCTTTCCCTTTATGCATGGCAGATGCTTGGTGAGCCTCAGTCAGCAGCCTCTCTCCTCTCCAACCAAAGGCTGGACTGGGGGGTCATTTGTTGTGACTGCCTGTCCCGCACCTATTCTCCGTTTGCTAATAATAGCACATTTCCTATCTGTGGGATTCCGCCACCCCCCTTTACTCTCTATAATTTGGGTGAGCAGACCCCACTTTCCTAGCTCTCCCCCATGGGCAGACACCTAACTGAGCCTGGATCATCAGTGTATTCCCAGTTCCATATGATCCAAGCCAGACCAATGAGACGATGAGACTCAACATCAGGACATTTGTTGGAACCACTGGAGAAGATAGTCTCTCTTTTCCCTAGGGCTTCTCAGTTGAGCTGTTGTAAATCTAGCAGCCATCTTGTCACTGGGAGAGAATCAGCTAAAGGTTGAAGCCAAGGAAAAGAAAGCAAAGCCAAAAGATGAGAAGAGATATTATAGATTTCAGAAAACTTCACTTCAAGCACTACATCCAGCTCTGCTAGGGATGGATTCTTTACATTTATGTGAACTCATAAATTCCCTTTGTATTTTAAGTAGCTCAAGTTGAAAGCAAGGCCTCTAAATTCTGTATAGAGCTTCTCTTATTTATCCTCTATAAAATTATAACCCTCACCACACCCTGGCACTCCCTGAGTTCCTTCCCTCATTTATTTTTTTTTTTCAAAGCACTTATCGCATCTAACACATTATATATTTTTCTTATTGATCTTACTTTCTGTCTCGCCAAACTAAAATGTAAACTCCATAAAGGCAGAGATATTTTGTCTATTTGTTCATAGCAATACCTGAAATGGTGCCTGGAACATAGTAGGTACTCAAGATATTTACAAAATGAGTAAATGAGATAACTTGCAACCAAAAGAGTTGTGACTAATTCACTTGGTTTACACGAAAATAATTATTGCCCATTGTAGAAAGAGCCTGGCTAGAAAAGTCAGAATAGAAACTCATCCTGAACATGAAGCAATGTCTTCCCCAATTTCAAATATTCACTCAATAATCATGTATTGAGCACCCCACCTTTGGTAGTTACTATGCTAAGCACAAAGGTAAACAAAACACAGTCTCTACCATCCAGTAGTTCTGGATGAAGAGTTAACATGAAGCAATGTCTTCCCCAATTTCAAATATTCACTCAATAATCATGTATTGAGCACCCACCTTTGGTAGTTACTATGCTAAGCACAAAGATAAACAGAACACAGTCCCTGCCATCCAGTAGCTCTCAGTTTGGTACCACTAGTCTCATGCAACAGCAAGTAAACGTGCATGACAGAACAGCCAGCTTTGACTTATAGACGTCAAAGGAAGCCAGGGAGTACTCTGTGTGTGTGTGTGTGTGTGTGTGTGTGTGTGTGTCTGTCTGTCTGTCTGTCTGTCTGTCTTTCCATTCTCTCTCCAAGTTTACAGGTTGACCTGCAAACTCAGAGTGAGGAGTCACAAATGTCTCAGTCTACATACTGGCTAGACAAGCTAGAAAGATAGAGACACATCTCAATTGAAAAGAGAGGGGTGAAAGGAAAAGCTAAATTTCAGTTTAGGTGGCAAATAAGCCCATGAAAGATGTGTTCATGTGAAAGCGATAAAGCAGACGGAATACCTGGTAAATCAGTCCCTCTGGACTGTACCGAAGCTATTTCTCGTAATTTGAGAAGGTGTGGGGATACACACGGCAGTGAGGGCAACAGAAATCTTAAGTAAAGATTAGCTTGATTGTCAGTCCTCACCAGCACTGAACTGTGGTTTATTCATGATCCAAGGGGGATCTAGCCATCTGGTTGGTTATCCTGTGGCCTTCTCAATGGGAATCACTTTTCTAGAGCTCTGCTGTTAGCATGACCCAGGTGCTCTTGGTCTCTGCTTCTCTTGGGTTCCTTCCCTTCCCTTCCCTTCCCTTCCCTTCCCTTCCCTTCCCTCCCTCCCTCCCTCCCTCCCTTTTTCCTTTCTCTCTTTCTTTCCTAACTTTGTTAAGGTATAATTGACACACTTAAAGTTCAGTTTGAGGTTGGGCAGAGTGTAATCCCAGCACTTTGGGAGGCTGAGGCAGGCAGATCACTTGAGGTCAAGAGTTTCAGACCAGCCTAGCCAACATGGCGAAACTCTGTCTCTACTGAAAACACAAAAATTAGCGGGGCATGGTGGTACATACCTGTAATCCCAGCTACTTGGGAGACTGAGACAGGAGCATTGCTTGAATCCGGGAGGCAGAGGTTGAAGTGAGCAAAAATAGTGCCACTGCATTCCAGCCTGGGCAACAGAGCAAGACTCTGTCTCTAAATAAATAAATAAATAAAATTCAGTTTCATAGTTTGGACATATGTATATACCCACAAATCTATCATCATAATCAGAAGAATGAACATATCTGTCACTCCCAAAATTTCCTGAACCCTTTTTAACCCACTCCTCTGCCCTTCCCCACCTCCATTCCCTGTACCCAGGCAATCGCTGATCTGTTTTTTGCTGCTAGAAATTAGGTTGCATTTCCTAGAATGTCTTATAAAAGGAATCATAAGTCACCCCTTTTCACTGTTTTTGTTTTCTTTACTCAGCATACTGATTTTGAGATTTATCTATGATGTTTCATATGTCCATTACTTTTTACAACTGAGTAGTATTCGATTGTGGGGATAAACAACAATTTTTTCAGTCATTTACCTGTTTATGACTATTTAGATTGTTTTCAGTTTGGGGCTATTATGAATAAAACACTATGAATATTTGTTTACAATCTCCAGATAGACATATCCTTTCATTTTAGTGCGTAGATACCTGAAGTGAGGCAACTAAATCACTTAGTAAGTGCATATTTACATTTTGTAGAAACTGCCAAACTGATGTACCATTTTACATTCCCATCAGCCATGTGTGAGAGTTTCAGTTGTTCCACATCTCCACCAACACTTGGTATGTGAATACTTTTAGCTTTAGCCATGGTAATAGGTGTGATGGTATTTACTTGTGAACTCAATTTGCATTTTCCTAATGAATAATGATGATGAACATCTTTTCAAGTGCTTATCTGCCTTCCACATATCATTGGGGAGATATCTGTTCAAATCGTTTGTTCATTTTTATGTTGGGTTGTTTTCTTATTAATGTGTTTTGAGATTTCTTTACATATTTTGGATATAAATCCTTTCTCGGAGATGTGATTTGCAAATATTTTTTCTAGTCTGTGGTTTAGCTTTTCATTCTCATACCAATGTATTTTAAAGAGCAGTTGTTTTTAGTTTTGATAAAGTCCAGTTTTTCAGTTTTATTATGGCATGTGCTTTTGGTGTTACAGCTAAGACAGTTTGTTTAACTCAAGGCCACTTAGATTTTTGACATTTTCTTATACAATTTTCATAATTTTTGGTTTCATATTTAGGCTTATGGTTCATTTTGAGCTAATTTTTATGTATGGTATGAGTCATGGATTGGAGTCCATTTTGTCATATATGAATATACAACTGTTTCAGCACCATTAGCTGGCAAGACTATCCTTTGAATTGCTTTTATCAAAAATCTGTTAGCCAAATATGTGTAGGTCTATTTCTGCAATCTCTATTCTGTTCCATTGACCTATCTGTCTGTCTCGGTGCTAATCCCATACTATTTTGACTACTGTAGTTTAAAAATAATTTTGTAACATTGGGTATTGTTTGTCCTCCAACTCTGCTCCTCATTTTCAAAGTATTTTAGGCTGTTAAACAAAACATTTTGTTGGGATTTTGGCTGGGATTGCATGGAACCTATAGATTAATTTGGAGAGAATTGTCATCTTAATAATACTGTCTTTCAATCCATGAAAGAATCCAGCTTTCCATTTATTTACATAGTCTTACATTTCTCCCAGCAATGTTTTACGAATTTCAGTATACAAGTTTTGAACTTCTTTTGTCAAATGTATGACTACATATTTAATTTTTCTAATGTTGTTGTAGTCTTGTTTTTGTCATTTTGTTAAAGTTCCTTTTTGTTTCTTTGTTTTATTTCTATTTAAGGGTAGATTTTATAAAGCCAGGCTAGCTCTTAAAGTGCTAGCTTGAGTAGTTGTCCTAGGTCAGGAATCAGCCCAATCTAATCAGCTGTTGCTGAGTCCAGAGTTACACGGCATAGATCATGCTACTTGCCTGCCTCAAGGATCAGCCTAGGGTCACTGACGCTCAGTAGGGATAGCCCTTGACTAACCTGTTCCATACACAGGGTCAAATTATCACTAACAAATTGGTAAAAGGATTTAAACCAATTATTAATGTTGAGCTTTTAGATTTTACAGCAGGAAACATCTCTGTGGCTGTGGGGGAGGACCAGCTAAAAAGAATCTTGCACTAAAAGTCAAGTATTTATTTCTGCTGGCATCTCTAAATACAACCATATGGTCCTAGAGGCCAGGGTGTTACAAATTCCACCTACTACAGGAAAATCTCAATTCCTAGGAGACCATATGTCTAATGATGTATCCCAGTCCTTTAATTTACACTTTGGTCTGTCAACAACTCAGCTTTTAACTGGTCTGCTGAGCATAGAAGGCCGTACAGTCCAAAGGACACTCAGAATAAATAGCAGGTATCTCTGGTGAGCACCTACCTTTGAGGAGAGTTGTGATTTTTTGACTAAGCCACCACCTAGCAAAATGCAAGCACATCTGAAGCCCACAGCAATTTTAAAGACAGGCATTTAAAAGCCAAGTTTAATCCAAATGCCACATGTTCTCACTTATAAGTGGAAGCTAAACATTGAATACACAGGGACACAAAGATGGGAATAGTAGACACTGCGGACTGCTTGAGGGGG
>NW_012115821.1:10742181-10820815 GCF_000951035.1 Colobus angolensis palliatus | reverse complement strand
TTTTCAGCATAATTTCCTATTATTTGACTTCTCTTTTATTTTCATTCATTCATTCATTTATTCAAGAGATATCCATGAGAACCACTTTGGGTCTCAATGCTAGGGTGCCAGTAGGGGTGGGAAAGAATGCCAAGTTTGTAATACAGGATTCCTGCTCATAGGCAAAAGAAACACACACTAATACAGAACAAACAAAGATACAAAGTGAAATATTTTACACTGTGATCTGTAAAATATAAGGCACTAGGCCAGAATTTTGTTATTTTATTTTATTCTTTCACGCACTGTCGCCCAGGCTGGAGTGCAATAGCGCGATCTCAGCTCACTGCAAGTTCCACCTCCCGGATTCATGCCATTTTCCTGCCTCAGCCTCCCAAGTAGCTGGGACTACAGGCACCTGCCACCACGCCCAGCTAAGTTTTTGTATTTTTAGTAGAGACGGGGTTTCACCGTGTTAGCCAGGATGGTCTTGATCTCCTGACCTCAGGATCCTCCCACCTTGGCCTCCCAAAGTGCTGGGATTACAGGCCTGAGCCACCGCACCCAGCAATTTGTTTTTATTTTATAGCTCAGAAGAAGAAACAACACTATGGAGAGTTAAGGCAGGCCTCAGAGAGGATGGAGGGGCATTTGATCTGGCTTTACAGAAGAACAGGCATTCCTTTGAGGTGAGAAGACACAGAGTCTCTATTGCCCATCCACTTTTCCAAAGAGCTTAGCTGTCATGTTGGAGGGAAACTGGAGACGAGTATCTAGTAGAGGGCTGTTACAGATTATACTTTCCAAAGATGGCCACATCCCCCACCAAGAAATGAAATCTACCCCCTCTTAAATACAGGCTAGGTTTTGTGACTGTTTTCAACCTATTGAGTACGGCAAACAAAACACTACTTGCAAGGTTAGGTCATAAAATTCCGTTTCCGCCTGTTTTACCAGAACACTGATGTGGGAGACCTGGGTCCCCATGTAAGCACTTCCACTGCTTTGAGGATACCACATTGTGAGGAAGCCTAACCTAGCCCATACAGAGACCACACAGGAAAGCCATGAAACTACAGAGACAGAAATGCAGGGTGAGCCCCCAGCTGCTCCATCTTTTGACTTAGCCATCTTTTGACTTCAAATGCATGAGAGACCCCAATTCAGAACTTCTCACCTGAGCCCTTCCCAAAGTACTGACCCATAGAAAATATGAAAGATAAAATAATTATTGTTGCTTTAAGTTACTAGGTTTCAGGGTATTATGTCACACAGCAATAGATAACCAGCATGAGGAGAGAAGAATAACTTGGTTATTTCATTTTTCTCATTTCACGTCAGATAGAGATGAGCCTGACCCCATGGTGCAAAACAGGCGGTCAGGGTAAACCAAAGGGCAGAGGCAGGATCTAGGTAGCTAGTTAAGGGGAGAGCACAGGACCAGGCCCTACAAAGCCTAGGGGACAAGACAGAACCACCATCGAAACAGAGTTGCTCAACTGAGACCCAAAACCATGACTCACACACAGCGGGCAGTCAGGAACCTAGCAACTCAAATCAGGTGACAGAGTCACGTGACAATAATCAAGACGTGAAGTTTGAAGACGAACAAGAAGTGTGACTTGACATTCAGTTGTGAATCTTTGGCTATAGTGTTTCTCTCAACTAGAGAATCCAGAATGTTCTCAGTATCTAGAGTGGACGGGGCTATGATCTCACCTGTGTGGGTTAGATGGTGACAGGATCAGTGTCTGATGCCAGACAGGTTGTTTCCTTCTCTGCAGCTCTGATAACTACCCTCCACCTCCCATCCAGCAAAGGGCATAAAAGAAGAGTCCACAACAGATATCTAAAAGAAAATTGAGAGAAAGTAGAAGGGATCATGGATGATATCCTGAAATAGTTTGTATTTACTAAGAAATCAAATTAGGCACGCACCCCTAATCTGGCAACAGTTATCAAAACATCCCTGGAAATATTTTTCAAAAACAGAACAGTATGCAAACATCTAAGTAACGTAGAAGATAACCACTCCAATAATGTTCACAACAGCTATATCCACAGCTGAAAAGAGAACAACCAACAATCTAATTAAACAACAGATTAACTGAATTGCAGAATGCTATGCAGTCTGATTTGTCTGGTTTTGTTTTGTTTTGTTTGCTCTTAAGATGGGGTCTCACTCTGTCACCCAGGTTGGAGAGCAGTGGCATGATCAGAGCTCACTACAGCCTCTACCTCCCAGGCTCAAGCATCCTCTCACCTCAGCCTCTCGAGTAGCTGGGACTACAGGTATGCACCCCCACACCTCCCTGGCTGATTTTTTTTTTTTTTTTTTAAGAGATGGGCTCTCACTATGTTGTCTAGGCTGATCTTGCACTCCTGAGCTCAGGTGATCCTTCCACCTGGGCCACGAAAAGTGCCGGGGTTACAGGCATGAGCCACCACACCCATGTTTGATGAAATGAGTGAATATTCCTGAGATTTATTTTTACTTTAAAAAAAAAAGCTTCTTAAAAGCAAGGTTCTAGTTATCTGTATCTTTAAACATGTCTGTAACAATTCCTGTGCCAACAGAGTCTCAAGAAATGTTGGTTGGATAAGTGAATTCTATAGTTCATTTTCAGTGAAGACATTTGTGCTAGGCATGATTTTAGGTTCTTTTACAGTTAAATCTAAAGGAGATAGCAACTAGTCTCATCTCTGTTTTGAAAAGGTGAAAACAGGGGCAGAGTGGTTAAGAAACTTGCCCAGTAAGTGGTAGTGCTGGGACAGGAAGGGACAGGCAGCCTGGCTCCATGCACTGTATAGCCTCTCATACTAGATGACTCTAAAAACAAGTGATCAGAAAAAATGTCATAAAACTTAAATTTAGTTTTTTCCTTACCAAGACCTTACCCACACACAATTAAGAAAAAAATGCTGCTTGTCCAACGTAGCAAAAACCCCTTCTCTACTAAAAATACAAAGATTAGCCAGGCCTGGTGGTGGGTGCCTGTAATCCCAGCTACTTGGGGGGCTGAGGCAGGAGAATCACTTGAACCCAGGAGACCGAGGTTGCAGTGAGCCAAGATCGCGCCACCACACTCCAGCCTGGAGGACAAGAGCAAAACTCTGTCTCAAAAAAAGAAAAGAAAAGAAAAGAGGACAGAAGAGAAGAGACGAGAAAAAAAGAAAAGAAAAGTCACTTATTATATCTCATGATTATTGATAACAAACATTCCAGTACTACAGGCAAGGAGAATGGAAGCAGATTCCAGAATTAAGGGGGAGAGGGGAGGGACCCTAGGAATATTCTTTATTAACGTTATTCATGTTTTCAGTGGCCAGAAATAAAGACAGCAGACAGGGAAAATAAAACAGGAGAAAAAAAAGGAAAACAAATTTGTCATTAGGTAATTTGGAATCATACAGGAGAAAAGATATCTGCAAAATATAGTTTAATGTATTATTCTGAGGTCTTCTACTTCTGGATCTATTTCATCTCCCTATCTTGTATGCATTTGTTTCAGCACCTATTACGTGGTATAATTCGTTTACAAATTAATGTAGGCCTGTTCAGGAAATTTTTTTAAAATTTTACCATCAAGAATTAAGATGAAAATGAGAAGAGAGAAATAGCTGATCACCCCTTTCTCAAGGGATTCTGTCTCATGCTGTTTCTCAGTTGTTTCTAGCCTCGAGTTAAGACCCCCAGCTCTGAAACAGGATTAATACTACACGCATTTACCATTTGAAATGGGACCGGTGCCAGCAAGTCCTTATTTCCCTCCCACACCTCCCCCTTTCTCTGACAGCACGGGAATTCGGACTGATTTGAAGTGTGGGCGGTGGGAGAGTGGGAAATGTTAACCAAAATCTCTCCTCCCCCAACTTCTGCATGGCGCTACTGCATATATTATGCCCCCCTGCTGCTCACCATACCGTCCAAGCCAAGAGCATACGGAGCTTCTTGATGTGCTTTAATTCATTTCTCCCGTCACTCTCACACTCAAAAGGAAACGGGTAAGGTTAGACAAAATTGCTGCTTAATAAGGGGTTACTGAGTGTGTAATTGCTCCCAGAGTGTTTTTAGAGTAATAGTCCGCTGGTAGGAGCCAAGCTTGCTATAAAGAATCTTGCTAAACTGCCCAAAGATTGTAATTCCATTCACTGTTGGTTATTTGAGTAACGTACCAAAGATTAAGGAGCATCATTTATTAAAAGCCCTTTGCGGCTGGGCATGGTGGCTCACGCCTGTAATCTCAGCACTTTGGGAGGCTGAGGTGCGTGGATCACTTGAGGTCAGGAGTTCAAGACCAGCCTGGCCAACATGGTGAAACTCCATCTCTACTAAAAATACAAAAATTAGCTGTGCCTGGTGGGTGGGTACCTGTAATCCCAGCTACTCGGGAGGCTGAGGCAGCAGAATCGCTTGAACCTGGGAGGCAGAGGTTGCAGTGAGCTGAGATTGTACCACTGCACTCCAGCCTGAGCCACAGAGCAAGGCTCCGTCTCAAAAAAAAAAAAAAAAAAAAAAAGAAGCCTTTTCTCTCACTTCATCTCAAACAGGTCAGCAAATTCAGACGTTCAAGGTTTCCATCTTTGAGTTGTAGAGTGATGGGTCCTGAAGTCAGTGCTGAGGTGCCTCTAGAACCTTTCCTTCCAGCTGTAGAATTTACTAGGGAGTAGATGCATTCTTAGTCAGCGTTTTTTAGACAGAATCACTGCACTATATTATTTTTTAGAGCTTAAGGGAGCTTAGGATCATGATTGCATTCGTGTGCCCTATGTCACAAACGAGGTCAGCTAGCTGAGAGCACAGTTAGTTCGGCTGACTGCTAGCCTACCGCTCTTTCCATTTTCTCCCAAGACAGAGGCATGGCATAACCTGATCTGTAATGAGGTGGCCCAGGAGGGATGGGCCCAGTCGGCCTTGACAGGTAAGCTTCTGTTCACGTTCTCACTTGGTATTCACGTTTCTCTTGGTGGAAACTCTGCCATTTTTCCATACTCCTAGAGTTGGTGTGAGGTTTGTTTTTATTTTTTATTTTTTCTCCCACCTTATAGCTTTCAAAGCTTTCCCTTCAAGGCTATGGCCCAAGTGTGCCAGGGGAAGATTGTCGACACCTCCGTTTTCCCACAGAGGCTAGCGGAAGCCATGCAGGGCTGCCATTAGACTCCCTGAGCTGCGGTTAAATTACCTGAGGAGCGGTGCCCACTCCAGAAGCGGATGCACTTAGACTTCCGTTTGTTTCCTCAAATCCGGTCACGGGATTTGTGTCTTCCTCGGAGAGGCATCCAGATCCGTTACTTCCAGTTCACCGCTTTCACAGCACCGTTTCAAACGCGCTTTGGTAAGGAGAACAAAGACAATGAGACCTCTTGGTATGCCTGCGTCTCCAGGTTGGGGTGTCTGTGAAAAAATCTCGGGGTTCTGTGGACTCTCCAGTCAGTTTCTGTGCAGTCAGGGTTAGGGGTAACCTTCGCCCTGGATCTTTGCAATTAATCTAGAAACTTGGAGAGATTTTTTGCTTTTGGATTTTCCTTTTTTTTCCCTGGGGCCACCATTCTGGGAGTTTATTGCCTTCAATTAAGTCTCTCTGCTTGTTGTAGGTGAATTACTTTTGCTCATTTTTACAGTAATTTACTCCTCAGACCCTGGGGAAAGGATCGGCTCCAGGCAGCCATTTTCATCACAGCATCATTCACAAGAGAAATAACATCATCATGTGCCTGATAAAGTACAATAATATCATCTCTTGTATCCATTTTGTGAACTATCCACAACATTTTTAATCCTTTTATGTAACTCACTGTGACTCAAGCTACCACCTAAGGAAATGTAAGCTCACTGGGGGCTTGCTGGGGACCTCCTCTTATTTGCCACTTTTCCCCAACAGTATATACAGTGCCTGCAATGTGTGGGCAGTTCACAAGTTTGTCGAATTAATAATACCAAAGTATTCGGGTTACATTACTAATTATTTTTAAATCATATGGAGTATGAAATTTGAGAAGAGGAGTAGGTGGTCTGGTGATTTGGCTTACACATTTCACCACTTACCTTTACTAAGATGGAAAATAAAATGCTATCTGTAGGTCCACAGTCAGAAAGAAAAAAAATGATAAATACGGGCAGGTTGGAAAGACTTATGAACTAGCGTTATAATGGTTCTCTCAAAGCTCTTTTAAAACACACACACACACACACACACACAGAGTTTTGCACTGTTGCCCATGCTGTAGTGTAGTGGCACCATCTCAGCTCACTGCAACCTGAGGCTCCCAGTTTAAGCAATTCTCGTGTCTCAGCCTCCATAGTAGCTGGGACTACAGGCAAGCAACACCACGCCCAGCTAATTTTTGTATTTTTAGTGGAGACGGGGTTTCACCCTGTTGGCCAGGCTGGTTGCAAACTCCTGGTCTCAAGGGATCCACCCGCCTACACCTCCCAAAGTGCTGGGATTCCAGGCGTGAGCTCTTGGCTCACACTGAAGGCTCTTTTGATTATCAGCAGCACGCCCTACTCAAAGTAGCTCAAGTGAAAATGGAAAGTGAGAGCTAGTTGTAATGCTACAGCAACCTCACAGACCCCAAAAAGAAGAAATGAAATTTAGTTGGACATTATGCAAACCAGAGTGCGACGAGCAGAATAACCAAGATTTCTCTGAGCAGAATAATCAAGATTTCTCTATGTGACTTTTCTCATTTATGCATCTCAGAGTCAGGTCCTTCATCTTTCTCTCACCTGCCTTCCTCTGCCTACTCATCTTACACAACATAGAGCAGCAGTGATATCTTCAGATCCTAGATTACATGACTTGTCTACTCTAGTGCCCATCTTTGATGATAACCTCTCTGTGTGAGCATCTAAGTAAACTTATTTGACTTTGGGAAGCACCTTAGAAGTCATAAGTAGGTGGCCAACCAATGCAGTGGTCACCTTTGAGTCGGGTGTCCATCTCCAGACCAACCTCCAGTGGCTGTGGTCATGGAAGGAGGTGGACATATTATTTAGAAAGCTTCAAGGGTATGGCCGACAATGAAATACATCAAGTACTTTTGTACTGCTGGTAGTCTATGAACTCCTTGGTGTTAAGGATGTTGTTTCATTCTTCTTTGTTATACGTGGTGCCTAGTATAGGGGCTGGTACATAATAGATATTCAGCAGTTATCTGAAGAACACTAGAATGATGCACGACTGAGAATGAACACCCGCCAAACTCTTATGACATACCATGTCACACACACGTAAGAATAATTATAAACAAAAAGACACAACAAGTGTTGACAAGGATGTGGAGAAACTAGAACCCTCATACATTGCTAGCAAGTAGATAAAATAGTGCAGCCTCTTTGGAAAACAGTGTGGAAGTTTCTTAAAATGTTAAACATAAATTTACCATATGACAGTAAAAATCACTCCTAGGTATCTCACCAAGAGAACTAAGTATTGACAAATGCTAAAATGTGTGGGGACTCCAAAAATATTAACTGAAAGAAGCCACATACAAAGATCACAGATTTTGTGATTCAATTTATATAAAATGTTCATAAAAGGCAAATCCACAGAATCAGAAAGTAGACTAATGGCTGCCTGAGGATGAGTGTGGAAACAAGAAGTAACTGCAAATTGGCATCTCCTTTGGGGGTAATAAAAATATTCAAAAGTTAGAGTGTTGTAATGGTCACACAACTGTACATTACTAAAAATCATGAAATTATACACTTAAGAGAATTTTATGATTTACAAAGTACACCTCGATAAAATTTCTTTTAAAAATCTGTGGGATTGGCAGGGCACAGTGGCTCATGCGTGGTAATCCCAGCACTTTGGGAGGCCTAGGCAAGTGGACTTCTAGAGCCCAGGAGTCCGAGACCAGCCTGGGCAACATGGTGAAACCCTGTCTCTACTAAAAATACAAAAAAAAATTAACTAGGCATGGTGGCACACGCCTGTAATCCCAGCTACTCGGGAGGCTGAGGCAGTCACTTAAAGCTGGGAGGCGGAGGTTTTGCAGTGAGCTGAGATTGCATCACTGCACTCCAGCCTGGGAGACGAACTGATACTCTGTCTCAAAACAAACAAAAAACCCTTAGCCAATCCTTAAATTTACTTTCCCACTGTTTTCTGAGTATACCCAATCCACTGTTAGTTTCACATTCTCTATGCAATCTAGTTTGTGCCAAAATGATCCTAGCAAAATCAGAGTGGTCAACCTATTCATTTTGGTTGATAAAAAGCAAGTAAATTGTGTCCAATTATCACCAGCTGTAGCTAAGATAGTATTGATTGTGTTAGCCTCTTCTTTATCTTCATGGCCTAGATGACCAGTAAGATGATTTCCCACAATAAACATAACTTATTTGTCTGGGGAAGTATTACATACTGTTATTATAGGGGCCATTTGCTTGCCCAAGAAAATAGAGCCTGCTGGTCACTTTAGGCATCCATAAAAACTATAATGTCATTGCCCAATACGGGATGTATTATCAATGCATGGGAGTGCTTAATGTTACACATTCTTCACCAATACATGTTGTGATGCTTTTACAACCTCTTTAACATAAATATTATTTCCATGTGGTTAAGGCTAAAGATGACATAAAGATACAAAACAGAAATGGTCAAAATCTTTCTCAGCTACCAATATCCTTTTTCCTGAGTGGTAAAGAGAGGATGATGTTGAAGAAATAACCATTTTTAAAAATAACCATATCAGGATCAGATCTTTATATTTTATAGACATTTTTCTAATTCAATAAAAAAAATTACTATTGTACATTCAAGTGGCCCTAACTCCATCCTTGCCATTCACATGGTGCTTGAAAACATGTCTTGAAGTAAGGAATCACCCAACTACTCTCCCTTTCTACCCTTTTCCAAACAGACTTCTGCTCTAAAAAGAATTTTTGTAAGTTTTTGCCCAATCTCGTGAATGGATCATAAATCATGCCAGGTATGATTTAAAGAAAACTAATGTCTTTAAAAAAAAAATCCTATGGATTTTCTAGACAAGCTGAACAGTTAGCTAAAAAATAAATATTTTAATTGTGTGTGTGTGTGTGTGTAAATGTTTCTTTACACAACTGTTTTAGGTATTGTGATACCCTCAAGATTTTTTTTCTCAAACTTAGCCAATAAATGTTTGATTAGTCCCTTTGGAGAACCCCTAGCACTATAAAATGTAGTTGTGGGACGAAGGATGGTGATAGTGATAGGAAGCTAGTTAAGGAGATGTTTTTAAGGTGATAGAACGGGGCTTAGCATCAGATAGAGGACAAAAGAATAAACACCAAAAGAGGGTGAAAACCCTGCCAAATACTAGCCATGGTCTCTGGAAATGCACAGCAAAAAATGAGTTAAAGATTCCTAAATAGAAAATCAAATGATAAAATGTTTCCTAATTAACCAGAGCACCTTGTAGGAACTGATTATAACTTAGGAAAATAATAAACTTGTGCATTATAAATCAAGCAGAACATATTCCTTAAGGCATGATGGATGGAAAACAATGGATTGAACTTATTAAAAGTTCACTGCAAACATAAAAAGATTTTGATTAAAAAAACTGTTTATATTTCATGCTTATCGTATGACCTTCTTAAATGAAATAGATCTTGAAACACGTTTTTCAAAGGCTGAGATACTGATTTTACTGCACTAATAGAAAATAAAGGAAAAAGGAGGAAAAAAAAATTGGCCCAAAATATTACATGACTCAGTGTCTTAGGGACATAATGGGATTGTAACTAATAAGAATATTTGATACCAAATTTTTTTGGCTATAAACAGAATAAAGTCTGAAATTGAGGTGTTTGTCTTTATGAGTTGATATGCAAGGTATTTATCTTTATCATGATTCCTTTAAAAGATACTTGAGCTTAAAATGGAAGAGCTGGAAATAATCACATTTTGGAAAACTAAATTAAGAAAATAGCTTTTGAATAGTGTGAGAACAAAAGAATAAGTATTCAAGAGTGTATATGCTGTAATATTGCACTAATTTGGATCAGTAAGGATGATGCCAGTCTAACTTAGTAAAATATGAACAGAAAATATTTCCAAAGAAAACAAATGTTATTTTTCTAGTACATGTGTCTGAAATGGAAAAACAAATGGCTAACAAAGTGCTGGACCTGATGTTAGAGCTGGTGTGAATTGATAAATGAGATCCATTTGTAAATGTGCATTAATTGGGGTTTTTTTTGCACCTAATCAACAAGTGTGTACATTCACTGAGCTCCTTATTGCATGCCCACCAATGTGCAAAATACTGGGAAAGACACTAGAGAAATGTAAGAGGACTTCATAAATCTGTCTTTCTTAAGGAATCAATGAATTTATTAAGTAGTCTATCCTAGTAGAGGGTCATATATTTCTAAAGTGGTCAGAGATTCCTCCATCATTACAAAAGAGCGTATTTCCTGAAGAGCCATTATTATGGGCATTTGTTGTTGCCCTGAACCATCATCCAATGATAACCTTCAAGAACTGTTCAGGAACAAACAGTCCTTGAAGTATTTTCAGTCACTTTTACTCAGCATCCACTCCAACTGCTGTTGGTATGTCATCAGTAACAATCCCAATTTCTTCTAATATACCACTTATTCTCTCCTTTGTAATGGGATACCCGACCATTATTTTCATTTTAATCCTTTTGAAGTAATAATTATAATAATAACAAACACTCTTTTTTTAACTTTTATTTTAGTTCCAAGGGCACGTGTGCAGGTTTATTATATAGGTAAATTTGTGTCACGGGAGTTTGTCGTAAAGATTATTTCATCACCCAGGCACTAAGCCTAGTACCCAATAGTAGTTTTTCTGATCCACCCTCCATCCTCAAGTAGGCCTCAGTGTCTGTTGTTTCCCTCTGTGTGTCCATGTGTTCTAATTATTTAGCTCCCACTAATAAGTGAGAACATGCAGTATTTGGTTTTCTGTTCCTGTGTTCATTTGCCAAGGATAATGGCCTCCAGCTCCATCCATGTTTCTGCAAAGAACATGATCTCATTGTTTGTTATGGCTGCATAGTATTCTGCAATGTATATGTATCACATTTTCTTTATCCAATCTGCCATTGATGGGCATTCAGATTAATTCCATGTCTTTGCTATTGTGAAGAGTGCTGCAGTGAACATATGCATTCATGTGTCTTTATGGTAAAATGATTTGTATCCCTTTGGGTATATATCCAGTAATGGGATTGCTGGATTGAATGGTAGTTCTGTTTTTAGCTCTTTGAGGAATTACCACACTGCTTTCCACAATGGTTGAACTAATTTACACCTCCACCAGCATTCCCTCCACAACCTCACCAGCATCTGTTATTTTTTGACTTTTTAATAACAGCCATTCTGACTGGTGTGAGGTGGTAGCTCATTGTGGTTTTGATTTGCATTTCTCTAATGATCAATGATAGTGATCTTTTTTTCATATGCTTGTTGGCCGCATGTATGTCTTCTTTTGAAAAATGTCTGTTCATGTCCTTTGCCCACTTTTTAATAGGGTTGAACAAACATTTTTATATGACAGCTTTTATGATAACGTGCTCTGGTGGACACCAGATTTTTATCTGCTGGCATCCATTTCCCCTTCTTTTGGAAATAGAATCCAAATTTTATTTTGAGGAACTTCTCGTACTCTCACTACCACAAGCCCCTACCTCAAAATACACATACTTAAAGTCCATATGGATTAGGTAACTTGTCATGTGACCCAGGCTGGACTTCTTGAAATATTCTGTCTCCCTGACTATAGTCATTGGCCAGGGATGACACATACTTATCCAAAATCCAAAAAAATACATACTTATCCAGTTTTTCCGAACTATTGGGAAGGAGAAGATCACTTTCTGCTGTGGTTACTAGCTATAAGGATAATCATGTAAACCTGGAGATGCTCCTTGAGAATGAAACCAAGAAAGAAAGCAAACTTGAAGATGGAAAAAGAGGCAGAATCTTGGTAACGTTAAGTCCCCTGGACTCAGCTATACCTGAAATCTACTCCTAGACCTGTAAATTATATTAGCCATTATAGCCTTTTTTTTTATTATGCCATTTTGAGTTCTGCATCTGACCCTTGCATCTAGAAATACCTGCTTAATAAATACACTCTACTTCATTTGATTTCTATAGCAATCCTCTGGACAAGATATTGGAATTCTCTACCTTTTATGCATTGGAAATCTGAGGCTTGAAGAGATTAAGAATGTTTCCCAGTGACACAGTCATTATGTGTTAGATTCAGGATTCAAACCCATGTTCATCTAACACCAAAGTCCATGTTCTTAACCCCTGCCATGATCTTTCCCTGTGCCTCATTCTCCATGTGACCCAAGTGTTTTACAAAGCCTCTGACACATACTAGATACTCTGTCAATGTTATATGACTTAGTTGGCATTAGAAGAGAGAGGAAATGACTTTCCTGTCTAATGAGCAAAGGTATATAATAAAATAGCATGAAGAAAATAAATTGGGGAGTGGGGGATTATAGGGGTAGGGAAGAAGAGTAAGACAAATTTGGCTAGAGTAAAGGATTTTGGAGAATTCCTGGAAACTGGCCTAGTCAAATCTTTTTAAAACATAGCTAATTCTCAAACATGGGTTAAACATTTACCTAGACTACCTTATTTATCTGATGCATTTACTTATAAAAATAACCCATACTTCATAGATATCACAAAGGTAAGCTTCAGAATGATTAAATTTGCCCAAATTCCTAATAAGTAAAGGAATACCTTCTTTTCCATATTTAAGACAAGCTTTTCCACTTTGCCACTATATCATGATACTAGATTTTTTTTAACCCACACTAGTTAATGATCCCAAAAGGGCTCAGTTTCTGTTCATGTTCCAAGAGCTGGGATGCTTATCTAAGAACAAACCTCCTGCAGAGTTCAAAAGGAACTCTACCCTCAGATATGCTCTGTGGAATTGTGTAGCAAGATCAGAAACAGCCTCTTAAATGGAATGCAAAGACATCTGTCCTAATTAAATAATACCCCGTGTAGCCTCTGGCTTAATCATTTTACAAAACACCCCCCAAATATCATGAACCCCAGTGTACACAAAGACACATGAGGGCCAAGGCTGCAGTGTGCTCATGCTGGCAAGAACGTACAGTATAAAATTGGCTGCTAAATTATATCCGTGTCATGGATCTCTGCCAAGAATGGCTGACAAGCCTCACCTGTCTCGTTCACTCATCCTTTGCAGGTCTGAGTCCATTAGGCAGATGATGGGGGAGTGAGGCTAAAGCAAACTGAAGACATTCAGACTCCATACGTCCATGAAAATGGATGATTGCACAGAGATTCCATCCCAGATGATAGCCCAGGAGGCAAAGAACTCATTGAGAAACTCCATAAATTGTCCTTATTATTTAGCATATGTAAAATACATTAAATCATAATAGCTTTAACTTACCAAAGGCTTGCTTTAGTCCAGACACTTTGTTAAGTGTCTTTTTGCAATTCTTATCCTCATACCAACCCCATGGGGTTGTTACAATTGTTATTATCCCAATTCCAGAGCTAGGGAGAGTGAGGCTCAGTGAGGTCAGTTACCTGCCCAGGGTTACACACTCAGAAGTGACAAACCTGGGTTCAATTTCACGGCTGATTGTCTTGGGAATGAGAGTATTTAACCCATTATGTTACACCACTACTCTAGAGACTACCCAGAGCACTAAAGATGACTTCTAGAATGCAGTTAGGTTCAATTGCATTTCTTTTCATTTTTGTGTTGTGGTAAAATATGCATAACATAAAATTTACGATTATGTCATTTTCAAGTGTATAGCTCTATGGCATTAGGTACATTCGCATTGCTGTGCAACAGTTACCACCCTCAATTCCAGAACTTTTCCATCCCTCTAAACTGAAACTCTATACACCCTTAACAATCACTCTCCCATTCTGCTGGGGAAGGTAGCTCATGCCTATAATCCCAACACATTGGGAGGCTGAGGTGGGCAGACTGCTTGACCCCAGGAGTTTGAGACCAGCCTGGACAACATAGCAAGGCCTCATCTCAACAAAAAATAAAAATTAAGTTAAATTTTAAAATAACTCCACATTCCTTCCTTCCCCCAGCCACTGGTAATCACTATTCTACTTTCTGTCTCTATGAATTTGAATACTGTAGGTTCATCATGTAAGTACAAACATATAATATTTGTCCTTTTATGTCTGGCTTATTTCACCTAACATAGTATCTTCAAAGTTTATCTATGTTGTAGCATGTATCAGAATTCCTTTTTAAGGCAGAATAATATTCCATTATATGCATACACTATATTTTGCTTAACCATTCATCTGTTGGATAAATGCCTTCAATTCTTTTGGGCACACTCTCAGAAGCAGAATTGCTAGATCATCTGGTAATTCTATGTTTGATTTTTTGAGGACCACCATACTATTCTCCACAGTGGCTGCAGCATATTACATTCCCATCCGTAATGCACAAGGGTTCCATTTTTTCCACATCCTCACCAATGCTTACTATCTTCTGTCTTGGGTTTTTGTTGCTTATTTATTTTTTGTTTTTCAGTAATACTCATACTAATGAGAGTGAAGCAGTATCTCATCGTGGTTTTGATTTGCACTTCCATAATTATTCATGATATTGAGCATCTTCTCATGTGCTTATTTGCCATCTACGTATCTTCTTTGGAGGAATGTCATTTTGAGTTGTTTGCCCACTTTTGAATTGGGTTGTTTCTTGTTCTCGAGTTGTAGGAGTACTTTATATAACCTAGGTATTAATCCCATATTAGAAATATGATTTGCCAATATTTTCTGCCATTGTGTGGGTTGCCTTTCAATCTATTGTTATCTTTTCATGCATAAGAGTTTTTAAGTTCAATTGCATTGTATTGAAAAATGTTTATCATCTGTGTACACAGCACTTCGGTCACAAAGAGATGTTAAGACGATAACAAAGATCCTCATCATTAGGGAGTAAAGCACAGAGGAGACATTGTATGATTAAAGCCATAGGGGTACATTTAAAAAGTGCTAGGGGCAAGAGACAGAGGAAGTGATGGTTCATATCAATAGTAGAGACCTGAAAAATCTTCCAAGAGTCGTCTCATGTGGAATTATTGCCAAATAAGAGAGTCTGGAGAAGTTAGAGACCCTTGATGACCACCTGTAAATTCCCTATGAGACAAATAACAGGACCCAGCAGGGTTAGAGGGAAGGAAGGAAAATCCATTGATTGCTGTAAGATGTCGGTAAGTACATTAGGAAAAAAAAAAAGTCTTGATTTGGTGTCAAAAGTCATTAAATGTTTCTGAATGTCAGTCTTCTCATCTTTAAAGTAGAGGCAGCAGGACCTGTCCTTTCTACATTCATATTTGCTGTAAAAATTAGGTGAGACCGTGTAATTGTCATAAACTGCAAGTCACCATCCTTATAGAATTATGAAAGCCAATAAAAGAGACATCAGTTGGAAGAGCATGTTCAGCTTTTTAAAATTTGGCACAGTATGTAAGTTAAGACAGATCTGTGATGATTTGAAGGTCCTTGGTACCCCAGCAAACCTCTTTAGTGGCAGGGGAAGAATGGGGACCAGATTGCCATCGGTTGAAGAGTGACTGGGAGAGGAAGGAGTTAGGTTTACAAAACTGGAGAATATTTTCAAAATATTTGGATGTGGTAATTTGGAAAATAAAGATGGTTATGGGAAAGTTGATTTTCCCCCCAGTAATGGATGGATCATTGCAAATCACTCCACACTTTGAATGATATAAAGTTATCCCCATAAGACTCTCTTTTTAAAGAACAGCTTTCTTGAGATACAATTCACATACCATAAAAATAATCTTCTCTGAGTATGCTCCTGAAAGGGTCTCAAAGAATATTTTTTCCATCCTCCTTGTGGCAACCTTGTACTGTTTTTCTCTACGTCCTTTGCCTCATACCTTTGAAGAGTGATCTCCTCTCTAAGACATATGGCTCTGACAGGGCTGGAAAATGTATGGACTCTGTTCTCCAACAATGCCACAGGTGTTGGTGGCCACAAGAGTTTGGGCTGGTCAATCAGAATGTCCCATTCCTTTACCCACAGTGGTTGACATCACATAAGCCATAAGCACATAAGTCAAATCAATCCAGTCATAGAGTATTTTATTTGCAGCCACTGGAAGACAGGAGAGGCACTCTTTCCTCCAAGTAACTGGGCTGGAATGGCAAGGCAGGAGTTCTCCCTGGCAATCTTGCTCCTCATCTCACTCCACTCATCTGGTCATGTGGAGGAAGTTTATCTGTAGTGGAAAAGAATCAGATCAACAACAAAGGAGGACAGAGCCATGTGAGAAAGAAACACATACAGAGACAACAATACCTAATGCTGATATGGTTTGGCTCTGTTTCTACCCAAATCTCAACTTGAATTGTATCTCCCAGAATTCCCATGTGTTGTGGGAGGGAACCAGGAGGAGGTAATTGAATCATGGGGGACTGGTCTTTCCTGTGCTATTCTCATGGTAGTGAATAAGTCTCACGAGATCTGATGGGCTTATCAGGGGGTTCTGTTTTTGCTTCTCCCTCATTTTCTCTTGCCGCCACCACGTAAGAAGTGTCTTTCGACTCCCGCCATGACTCTGAGGCCTCCCCAGCCATGTGGAACTGTAAGTCCAAGTAAACCTCTTTTTCTTCCCAGTCTTAGGTATGTCTTTATCAGCAGTGTGAAAACAGACGAATACGGATGGCTTCTGTCTCTAGAATATGAGTCATCAAACCAACATCTACAGGTCCAATCCAGCCCTTTGCCTGTTTTTGTATGACCAGACAGCTACTTAGGTTTTCACATTTTTATATGGTTGGGAAAAAAAATCAAACGAAGAATAACATTTCATGACATGTAAAAATAATATGAAACTCCTCTGTAGTGTCCATAAAGAAAGTTTTACTAGAACATAATCATGCTCATTCATTTACATCTTATTTGTGGGTGTTTTTATGCTACAACAGCAGAGCTGAATAGTTGCAATAGAGACCATTAGGCCCACAAAGTTGAAAATATTTACTATCTGGCTATGGACAAAATAAGTTCACCAATCTCTACTCTAAAATAAAGCCAATACCATGCCTGAACTGTTACATGAGCCCAGAAATCGCCCTTTGATGGCTTGCACTAGTGGGAGTTGGGTCTCTGTCACAACAAAGTGTTTCCTGAAAAATATCCTCTTGGCTTTAAGGATAAGGAACATAGAGTTTAGGGAAAATACACAACTGGCTTGGTCACGTAGTTGATGACACCATGGGACCAGAACCCTGGCATCACCAGACAGCCTGGCTTCATGGCTGTGCAACCTGAGCAGCCACACAAGGCCCCACACTTAGACGGACTCTGCACTTGGTTTACTGCTTGGTTATCACAATCTTGAGATTCTTAGTAAGTTTTGCACAAGGGGGCCTGAATTTTCATTCTTCACTGGACTCTGCAGTTAGGTAGCTGGTCTTGGTACCACCCACTCAGCCTCCCCAGTTCTACAAACTTTACCCTTTTCTAATCACATTCCACTTCAGCATTGTAATTTCCAACCACCCTAGCACATTAATATTAGAGAAATTGATATTATAGCAACTTCTATGTTTTAATTCCAACATAATTTATAGTCAAAAGTACACACTTTCCCCACTTTATAACAGAACTACATTTCTCCAAGATTCAAGTAAAATAGCTATGATTTTATTTTTTATGTGTTTAATAATCCTCATTACCATAATTGTTCTGTATTTATTTTGTATTTCACTTGTACTCTGGGAGTGGTGTGGCACAGGGAATGGATTCAGTAATTCTACACATTCATAAATTGTGAACAGGATTTCAAAAATGGTTCCTGTTATTGAAGCATCTGGCTATGGTGATAATTGAAATGAAAACATTTATAAAGTGCTCATTAGATATCCCCATAGCACAGCAATGTTTGGGTCAAGTAATTTATAACACAGGGCAAACCACAAGGTCTAGTTGCCTAGTCAAATCTAAATCTCTCTGTCCAAAACAATTCAGTCTGCAAAAAATGAACATAAGAAATGCAAGAAGGAGGAAAAGTTAAATCACCAGGGATAATATTGTTCTCCATTTTTTGAAACATTAACCTATTCAAGTTATGTTAGATTTTAATGTTTCCTGGGCTCTTCATTTGTCTTAAAGCCCTTTAACTGGCTTTCCTTCTCCCTTCTGTTCTTCCCTCTCTCCTTCCCTTCTTCTCTCACTCCACCCTGCTTTCTTTCCTTCCTTCCCTGCTTTCTTTCCTTCTCTTTTTTTGTGACTTTTGCTATTTTTATAAATTACTAAAGTAACCCATCTTTAGTGTAGGCTATTTTTAAAGTAAAAGTAGGGAAAAATAAGAACATAAAATTACCCATCATTTCACCACCCAGTGATAAGCATGGTTAACATTAAGTTTTGTCATTGCTAACATTTAGAATATATCTTTTCTAATCAATTTTCTATGCACATCTAAAACTTAGAAATACGGAATCTTGTTGAATATTGTGAGGAGTTTTCTTGTGAGCATTTCCCCACATCTTCATTAGTTTTCTGCATTGCCATTTTAATGACTACATGCTATATAATTTATTTTTAAAATTCCCTATTGGTGGACATTTGAGTTGTTTCTCATTTCCTGTCATTCAAAACAATACTAAAATGAACATCCTTATAGCTATATTGATATGTACATCTGTATTTCTTTCTTACATTTTACATTAAAGGCTAAGAGAAACAATCTTTAATCTCTGTGATTACACAATTTCTTATTTCCATAACACTATTGGTGAAGGAGCTCAGATAAAAGTATATATATAACTTCAAACAGTTGCATAACATAGTGCTGACATAGAATATTCTCAACAAATGATGGCTATTAACAGCTCCAAGAAAGCATAGCCTCCCTGACATCAGATTCAAATGGCAATTTTCCTTGGTTGTCATTTATAAACCTCAACACAGCCTTTTTAAAGAAATGTAAATATTTGTGTTGTACCATCTTTTAGAATATGGGATGGTACAATATTCCATTAGTTTAGTACCAATGTGAAAAAAAAAATAGACTTATCTCTTTATCTCACTTATATCTAACTGTCCCCCTCATCTTAATATTTCAGGATAAATCCATCTTAAACAACTCAAAGTAGACATAATACTTACAAACTAATAGGAATATATTTGTATGCAAAACAGAGTTTGCTACTGTTCTTTTTTAAAAAATTTAATACCTTTAGAAACAAAGATTCAGGCCGGGCGCGGTGGCTCAAGCCTGTAATCCCAGCACTTTGGGAGGCCGAGACGGGCGGATCACAAGGTCAGGAGATCGAGACCATCCTGGCTAACAGGTGAAACCCCGTCTCTACTAAAAAATACAAAAAAACTAGCCGGGCTAGGTGGCGGGCGCCTGTAGTCCCAGCTACTGGGAGGCTGAGGCAGGAGAATGGCGTAAACCCGGGAGGCGGAGCTTGCAGTGAGCTGAGATCCGGCCACTGCACTCCAGCCCAGCCCAGGCGACAGAGCGAGACTCCGTCTCAAAAAAAAAAAGAAACAAAGATTCAATCCAACCTCAATAAAAATTAATAAATGGGACTAAGGCTTTTTCATTTTTATGTTAAATACATCTAAAATATTTTATTATAACTGGTAGGTAATTTTCATTTTAAAAAATAGATTAAATGCTACTAATAATAAGAGGGCTAAATTTCTTCCCTACTTGGTTCTACGATATCTACAAGGGACTTGTGTCTTTCAGACTTTTCAGTACCAAGCTTCCAACATGGTAAATGTTCATGTAGGTGTCGGCAGAGATATTTTCTATGAATGCCTAAAATAATCATCACTTTTTCCATGTAGATATTTTCTATGAATATCTAAAATAATCATCATTTTAGGCATATTAAATATTACCTTGGAGAGTGTTACAGCTTAGCACTCAACTAAAGGCCTAGAATATAGGTTATAATAAAAATTTTATTAATAAATATATAAATGAATCAATACCACCAGGTATTGGCTTTACTGTTAACATCCAGGACAACATTTACTTCTCTTTATAATCTCCACTGATTCATAACTTCTCTTGGTTCCCTTATCTGTAAAATTGGAGTAGTAATAGTGCCTCATTATTGAATCATTGTGAAGATTCAGTAATGTAGTGTATGGAAAGCACCTAACACCAAGCATGGCATTTGATAACCCCTCAACAAATATCAGCTATTACCATTAACAATAGCATAATCATCACCATCCTCATCATCATTGTCATCAGCAGCAGCAGCATTACCACCAGCATTATCATCATCATTATCATCATCATCATCCTTGAATGCAAATACCATCTGGCTTGTTCTCTTCTTAAGCAGGCATGAGCCTTATTTTCTCCTTGAGGAGAAAATTATTTTACTATAGTTGAGTTTGCAATATATTCCCCACCCGAGGGTACCATGTGGAAGGGGGTCAGGGAGGGAGAGCTGAGGGAGAGAGGGAACCTGTTAATTTGGAAAAAGCAAGATGTTCCAGAAAACCTTGGCCTAGTGTATGAGAAAAATGGACTTAGCAATTACAGTTGTTATGAAACTTGTGTTTTATGAAGCCAGAGGCTGGAACTGTACAATAAAACAACTTTGAAATATCAAAAGATCACTTTGGGTGGCCTGCCAGTGGATTATAGACATGACTTTTATAGTGAGAGGGACTGTCTGGCATTGAATCAGAGGAACTATATAGTTTGAGCAGCAGGACATCAGTAGCTAGTTTGAGCTTAACTAAAAAATCAAAATGGCAAATCAGTACAGAATAAGAAAAACCTAAGAGATTTGTTTTGTACAGTGTAAAGGAAGAGTGGGTTCTGTAAACATCAAACTCTGGAGAAAAATGCTGGGAGGTTTTCTTTCTACCATTTCTCTCAGTGCACTGAAGCTTTTCATGGACTTAATTGATTTTTAGGAAGATATTTAACATTGCAATCTGAATGGGAATATTCTCTGAGATAATTTAAGAACAAATTCATCATAAACGCTCATTTTTCTAATTATCGAGGGGAGAATTAAAAATTGCAAGTTGGAAAGAGACATGGCAGAGCCCAGAAAAAAAAAAATGATCTCCAATTTCCTAACACAAAAGGAAAGGGAGAATACAAAAACTGTCCTTAGTTGAAAATCACATCTACAAAAGTTAATGAGAGCATGGCCTCACTGTGTCTGTCAACTACCGATGGTTGATAAGCAGCTAGTCTTATAAATGTTACCAGTTCAAAATGGAAATGAAAGCATGCACAAGTTTTCATCTAGAATTGGTCAGAAAGACTGCATACTGCTTCCAGAACTCAGCTGCTTGCTGCTGTCTCTCTCTCAGACAGATTACTAATCCTCATGCTGTCCAAGGCCTATGTTCATTTTAGCAACAACAATAGCCATTTCTCATCCACTAGAAAGCAACCTACACAAAATGTACAAAGTGGCAAAAAGGAGTTATGTTTAGGAGCCAAGTCTTCTGTTAAAGCAGGTAAATTATGAAATAGAAGAGAATACCAGTGCTAAAACTGAACACAAACAAGCCATCATTTCTCTCTGGAAACTTTCAAAATGATTTTGCCAACGAGTTACTCCAAGCTAACAAAGAGGAGACCTCTGGGCATTGTAAATGATGTTGTTATATCTGCAGAAGGCCATCTTCAAGAAATGGATTGTTATAATATTAACACACATTAAATGTGTGTGATTGGAGTCTAGTCCACCTGCAGGGTTAAAAAGAGACAGCTTCTGTACATTACAATATTTTATGCTACAGTGTCCTAGCTGTTTGCCAGGAGATCCCACCATTGGCCTTCCAGTCATTCTAGAGAGAATGTCTGAATGATGTCTTGATTGCAGGTAAGTATCTCCATTCCCACCAGTATATGTATACGTATCTAACCCAGACTCTCTCATCAGTGCTGGAATTCTCTTGCTAAACACAGACTGATCTTGCTATCATCAACCTCACCTCCTTCAATCAATCCTTCACAGTGCCATCAGAGATACCTTTCTAAAACATAAATCTGATATTGTCAGTATACAGTTGTTTGTTTGTGTCTTTCTCTTTTTTTTATTTTTATTTTATTTATTTATTTATTTTATTTATTTATTTTTTTGGAGACCGAGTCTCTCTCTGTTGCCAGGCTGGAGTGTAATGGCACCATGTCAGCTCCCTGCAACCTCCACCTCCCAGGTTCAAGCGATTCTCCTGTCTCAACTGGGACTACAGGTGTGCACCACCAGGCACAGCTAATTTTGTATTTTTAGTAGAGACGGGGTTTCACCATGTTGGCCAGGATGGTCTCTATCTCTTGACCTTGTGATCCGCCCACCTTGGCCTCCCAAAGTGCTGGGATTACAGGCATGAGCCACTGTGCCCGGCCCAGTATACTGTTTTAAAAATCAACAGTGGCAAACCTCTTCCTCCTGGTTTAAGTCCAAAATCCTTACAATAACCATATTTTTAAAAAAGTATATGCTGGGCATTATGTAAATCTTTTATTTAGTAATATAACAATTATAATATTTTTAAATTATTAAACAAGGTTGTTTTTCAAATTTCCCTTAAATCATGTACCTTGTGGCTTTTCTTCTATTGAGTAAACAGTTTTCATTTTTCCCGAGTAGAGCAGATACACATTAAAGCAGTGGTTTTCAACCAGGGACAATTTGTCCTCTAGGAGATATTTGGCAATGTCTGGACATATTTCTGAGGATCACACTGGGAAGAGATGACTGGCATCTAGTGGGTGGAGGCCAGGGAGGTACTAAACATCCTACAGTGGCACAGGACAGCCCCTCACAACAAGGAAGTATCACAACAAAGCCCAAAATGTGAATAGTGCAAGGCTGAGAAACCCAGCCATAAAACAATAAAAAATATTGCTCAGCTATAACCATGAAATTGGGGTGTAGAGTCTTATACTGCAGTAGTGGCCCTCAAAGGCTGATAGATGGGTGGTTGTGAGAACTTCACTTTGTTTAGGATTACAGTGAACACTAAAAAACGAGATGGAACTATATTGTGCCTATATATATATATATATATATATATATATAGCACACCTGGTAGGCCAGTCAGGCAGAGAAAGGGGTCAGGAGGTATTAATAAAAATTAGAATGGTAGAGGAGCTTGTCATGCCTAACAGACTCCTCAGTCAGCCCAGGTAATATCATTCATTGCTGTAAGTTCCTGTGAAAAACTTGGGGGACCTGAGAAGCCCTCCTTCTGAGAGCAGCCTTGCTCAAATTCTGCTTGAGCTAACAATCTGCTTCTATATCCTTAGCCGTACAGATTCCTGTATCCTCCAACTTCATCCGTTGGTGTTTCCATTAATCATCATCCCTTTAGGACAAAGACACGCCAGTGAAACAATGATCTTGGGAGCCAGAGTGAGCTGAGCAAGAAAAAGGAATTCTAAAGTCTGCCTGTCACACATTGAAAGTAAAACTTTAAGATCTGAATGTATTTTTTTCTTAACCACAAGCCAGAGAATAACCTGAATTTTCATAACCTGGAAAGCAGGATATGACATAAGGAAATTTTTCAACTGCCCAGACAGGAAATGGGGTGTATTTGCATGGTGGGGAGTCTGGGGACAATGTGGAGGAAGAGGAAAGGAGGTCAGGCCCAAAGATACTGACTTCTATAGGCACAGAAGCCTGGGTGGGGCTGCATGAGAGACAGTAAAGATGCCAGAGAGCTTGACAGGGCAACTGGAAGCCTCAGGAATTTCAGACCAACTTCCCATTTGTGCTCCTGGAAGGAGGACACTCTTCACAGTGTCTTCAACAAATGTGTATCAGTGAAGGAAAAGGAAACATGGAATATTTTTGGAAAGGAGATGGCCTGAAGGAATCCAGATATTTCTACATGTACACAGCAAGGAATTCAGAAGATTAGGTTGAGGGTCAGGAGTCCAGTGAGAGTTGACTTTATAGTGAGGCTGGGTTGGCAACCACACCTTGAGTTCAGAGGGAAGATGTAGCTGGGATTCAGGGGATCTGCAGTCACAGGGCCCACATCAACACAGGAAGAGAGGAAAACACACCCAAAAAAATAAAAGTTCTACTGTCTCTGAAATTCAGCAGCAGTTGCCAAGTGGGACCAAGCACATCTTCATGAGATCAGCAAAGATTGGAGAGATGAGCCTTGTGGCCCAGTGGGCCAGGCCCCAGTCCGTGACAAAACATGTATTAATAATACATGTACACAGGCACCAACTTATCAGGAAGAGGAGGAAGGGCAACCCTCTGAGAGAAGCAGAACTAAAGGTCTACTCAAATGTGTGAGCAAAGTTAAGGGAATCGACACTCATGAAGTTAAGTTATGGGAAACAAAGAAGCTATAGTTTTTTGCACATCTAAATCATAACGTTTAAAGTGTTGGTGCTCATTTCAGTAGGAAACCCCTACTTACAGAGTGTAATTATGAGACAACTGAAGCACAGAAAAGTAACTTATCTCACCCAAGGTCACAGAGACAATAAGTGGGGGAGCCCTGGCTTCAAAGAGCATCTTTCCACTCTTCTTCTCCGCCCACTCTTGATGGTCTGGCCCCACCCTAAATTACCAGCCTCATTTACCATTACCTCATACTCTTTTTGTTTCAATCACAAGATTAGTTCTCAAACATGTCATGCTTTTTCCTCCTTCATGGTTTTGAACACATTTCTCCTGCTGCTCCAATGCACTTCCGAGCCACCTTCTCTCCCCTCAAGTTGACTTTATATTCCACCCAACTTAACACCTTTGAGTAGACTGGAACCCTCTTTTTAGGTAGCAAAAGGTGAGAAATATTGAGGATCAAGGTGACAAAATTTAGTTACCCAAGCTAATTGCCAGAGAAAGAGCACTATTGTCTCTCCCAGTCTGGTTTTCCCCTAGACAGAGAGGCTACCTGGTTCAACATGCCTGACAGCATGGTTTTACAATCACATACTTGATTTTCACTGGCATAGTCACACCTGTAAGTTCTCAAGCTCAGAGACTTGGTTCAACCACTCTGTTGACAGCCCACCAGCCACTTAGCATTCCATTATTTTTCCTCTGGCACACAACCTTCCTTAATTTCTCCCCAACTTTCCTGCACAATGAAACTAGCCAGGTCACTCACAATTCTCATTTATCTGATTTGCACGTGGCTTTTCACATTATCATGTCATTAGTATGAATTGAAAAATCCCTCTAACCAAGACAGTCGGAAGTGCCTCAGCTAATCCTCTGGTTCACTTGGTTTATTTCCAACTGGCTCATCTCACTCTTGTGTTCTCAAGAATCTAAACACCCTGCCGTCTCTTCCCTTACTGACCCTTACCAAGGTCTTTCTATGTCTACAGATCAATTCATATTCTCCTAAAGCCAGTTAGGCTAGTACACCACTTTCAAATAGAACTTTCTGCAGTAATGAAATATCATATATCTGCACTGTCCAATATGGTATCCATTAGCCACGTGTGGCTATTGAGTCCTTAAAATGTGGTTAGTGTTACTGAGGAAGTGAAATTTTATTTAATTTAAATGTAAATGTATATTGCCTAATGGGGCTGGTGGCTATATGCTAAATAATGACAGAATTAGAACATTCTATTTAAATCAGTGTAGCATACAGATTATTTCCAAACATACTTTCCAAGCATACATGATATATTTGTATACCCACTAACCAAATTCATCTTATATACTTACTACTTAACCTAAAATATTTTCCTTCCTCCAGTGCAGATTTCCCTCTTCTTAAACTATAGCCTCAGTTATTATAACCAAGACAAAAATTACTCCCTCAGCAAAGCTTTCCCTGTCGTCTCTATAGAAGCAGTCATTACTTCTTTTCTTTTTCTTTTTTTTTTTTTCTTTTGAGACACAATCTCACTCTCTCACCTAGGCTGGAGTGCAGTGGTACAATCTCGTCTCACTGCAACCTCTGCTTCCTGGGTTCAAGTGATTCTCCTGCCTCAGCCTCTCGAGTAGCTGGGGTTACAGACACTCACCACCACACCAGCGTAATTTTTTGTGTTTTTAGTAGAGACAGGGTTTCACCGTGTTGCCCAGGCTGGTCTCAAATTCCTGACCTCAAGTGATTGGCCCACTTCAGCCTCCAAAAGTGCTGGGATTACAGGCATGAGCCACAGTGCCTGATGAATCATTACTTTTCTAAGACTCATAATTTTTTTAATTTATCACTCATAGAATCAATCGCAGCATATTAGTTCACTATTTACATGTTGATCTCCCCTCCTGTTAGAATGTGCTCTCTCAGAAGGAGAGAAGGGACTCTTTCATTCATCTTTGATTCACCAACACCTAGAGCAAAAGTGGATATAGCAGTTAGCCAATTGTTGGATAAATAAGTGAATTAAAAATAACAATGGATGACTGCTAGAAAGGATACAACTATTTTTATTAAATTAGCATGGGAAGGGTAAAATCTAGCTGGGGTGTAGATAAATGTACAGTCTTTTTCTTTCACATTTCTTTTTATGGAAATCTCTGTGATCTATTTGAGAGATGCTACAGAATTCAAATTGCTAATGACACCTCCATAGAGGGCAGCATTAAAGACAGTATTTGAGCTGTCAGTTAGCAAATGTTGGTAATAGATGGGAGACAACATAACTGGTGGAACAGTTCTCTGTGTCATCTGCTACATGCAACAACACAGGACATGTTTCTGCAGACTCCTGAGTCACAATTATTACACTGGGTGTTGCTGTCCCTGTAGCCTCCTCCAACACCTTTCCAAATTGCTGCTTCATTCTCTTTTCAAATGCCAATGATGTTGGGTCATGTCCAAATCCATTGCTGACCAAACTCCTTAACATGGCCTACAGGACCCTGAATGATCTGAAATCCAACCCAACTCTCCAGTCCCATCTCAGACCACACTCCCTGCTCCAGCCACACTGGCCTTTCCTCCGGTCCTCATGGTGTCCACCAAGTTCCTTCTGGCCTCAGAGCACGTGCACTTTCAGCTCATGCTCCCTGGAACTCTTACTCTTTTTCTTGTTCTTTGCATAGTTCATGCCAACTCATCCTTCAGCTCTCAGCTCAGGCATCACTTGATGGGGGAAGACATTCCTGAAATCTGGACAAGGCAAGATCCTCCTTTTATAAACAACATGTGCCTCTTCCTAACACTCATCAGGGATGGTTTTACATATATTTGTGAGTATTTGATACATGTCTGTCTGTACCTCCGAATGCTTAGTTTCATGTGGACCTGAACTATGTTTACTTGTATTCACCATGTGACTCCTTGGCCCCTAGCACTGTCCCTGGCACAAAGTGGACACTCAATAAACATTTTTGGATAAATGAAAGAATGAATGAATGATTGATACAAATAATTTCTCTTAAGAGTATAGGTTCAGCAATTAAATATTATTGGGCAGAGATCCAATGAGACTGAAAATGGTTGATGCTCCATTCCATCTTTGGGACTGCATTCAGACCACACTCCTCTGGCTAGGCAACCATTTGAGACTTCCTTATTAACATCCCATGCTGCCTTCAAATCTGTGAGTCCTGGATATCCTTCCAGTAAGCTGTTTTTGCTACTAAGGCAATTTCTGTTGCTTACAACTCAAAACTAATAGTCACTGAAAAGATCACAAGACAGGTTGAGAAACAGGGTCATGAACAGCTAGAAAATGGTAGTAGGATTAGAACCCATGCAGTCTGACTCTAGAGCTCTCCTCACTGCTGAAAAAGGTTGTGACATGCCTGTGAGTACCATGGCTCATAGGGCGAATTCCAGCAGTTTCTGTGCTGTCCCACTTTGATCAAGGCTTTACTAATATGTCACCCTCAGACCAAAACGTGTCCATGCTTCCCACTCGTTATTTAAAGGATTTCCCCAAGCAGAAACATGAGAGTTGGCTACAAGGGTTGGTAGAGGTTTGTGCACAGAACCAGCCAGTCTCTGGTCACCTACAACTATCAGTTCAAGCTGGACACACAGTGGCAGATGAGCTGGCCACTGGAAATTAATGGTTTTCCCAGGGTAGTTCCCCCAGATGACCTTGGAACTGAGTCAGCTTCCAGTTTGAATAATGCCCCCATCTCTTCTCCCCTCTTCCCTAGGCAGAGGCTTATCTAGGTCTGGAGAGTAGAATCACTCACCCTGCAAGCATACATCTAAAATCTTTGGGCCAGAAGCCTCTTTCCCTGAGTTTAAAGTCTCTGTTGTCACTTCCAAAGTGAATGACTCAATCCTGGGGGAAGAAAAAGGCCTCAAGAGAACAAGTTAGAAAGCACAGAGGGAGGGACACCATCCAGCTGGAGTTCTCATTGTGCCCTATGACCTTCCCACAAAGGAGCACAGCGATAAATTTTCCTTGTAAACCCACAAGAGAATGAAATGGGTATAAATATGTTGCTGGAGTCCAGCAAAGAATCCAAGAGAGTTTCTTTGACTGTGTTGGTTATGGATTTCGCACACATACAATAACAAGTTTCTGGCTTTCCTGGCACATATGTTTGAGCAATGTGTTGCTATATCTCTGACAGTTGGTGACATTTCCTTTGCAATCAGCAAGATTCATACAGAGCCTGTGTGTCCAATGAAGAAATTAACATCCTGAGTCGCCGCATTTGCTATTAGTCATCATTTATGCCTTTATACAAAAAATATTCACCGAATACCTACTCTATGTTCAGCCCCAGCAGACACAAAGATGAATCCAAAGCAGTCCCTGCTCCCCAAAGGACAATACATGTATCTAAATAACTATATTACCCAGTAATATTATTAATTAGAACAATTGCAATTAACATGTATTTGAGGACTGATATCATGCCAGGGACTGTTCTCAATACTTTTTGTGGAATATCTCTTCTATCTAATCCTTGCAGGAGCTCTGTTATTATACCCATTTTACAGATAAGGACCATGAATAAGTTATGTAGTCCCAAGATCGCAGTAGTACAGTAAGAATGGAGATAAAGAGCTTCTGGATTCCAGGAGAGAGATGTTAGTCCCACAGAGGGATGCCAGGAAGGTTTTGGAGTAGAGACAGTGTATGAGCTCATCCAGTTACCGTACAATCTACTCAGCTGGTGTTAAGGAAATGTGAGCATACTTCTTTTGTGAGTCTCACCCTCACGAATCATTGTTAACCTACATCACTCATCTGAGAGTTGCTTATGCATCTGCAGGCACTGATAACGGACTTAACATGAAGACCTTAGGCTTATATTGATCTCTCTTTAAAGCTTGATAAAGTTTATTCTATTGGTCTGTTGTGTTTGAGACCTGAAAATTCAGTAAATCAATAAAACCCAAGGAGCGAATTGCCACAGAGTTAAAAGATCAATTGAAGAAATAGATACCTTGACGAATTTACCTTTTTGCCCAAAGGCCCTTATACAATCAGAATTTTTCAAATGGATGAGACCTTAGACATAAACTGATCTATCACTTTCAACTTACAAATGAAAGAATGAAGGTACATAGAGGTAAAAAGACTTGTCCAAGGGTACACCCTTATCTTGGCACCCTTATCTTCCAATTCCTAGTCCAATGTTCTTTTTATTAATATTTAAGAAAACAACTTGCCTGTAATTCCAGCACTTTAGGAGTCTGAGGTTGGAGGATGGCTTGAGCCCAGGAATTTGAGACCACCCTGGGTAACACAGCGAGACCCTGTCTCTACAAATAGTAAAAAAATTAGCCAGGTATGGTATCTCATGCTTGTAGTCCCAGCTGCTCAGGAAGCTGAGGCAGGAGGATCTCTTGAGCCCAGGAGTTTAAGGCTGCAGTGAGCTATGATCATGCCACTGCACTCCAGCCTGAGTGACAGAATGAAACCTTGTCTCAAAAAAAATAAATAAATAAAATAAAATAAAGAAAAGTAAAAGAAAACACCTTTATCGAGGCAAATTAAAATACATTAAATCGCATATGTTTGAAGTGTACAGTTGGATCTGTTTTGACATGTGTATTCACCTGTGAAACTATCACAGTAAAGATAGATATTTCCATAGCCTCAAAAAGTTTCCTTATGCCTTTTTATGCCTCCTTCTGCTTCCATTCCTGGCAACCAGTGATCTGCTTTGATCACTCTAAATTTGCATTTTGACAATTTTATATACATGGAATAATATAGTATGTATTCTTTTTGCCTTGCTTCTTTCACTCACATAAATTATCTTGAGATCTGTTTGTGGTGTGTGTATCGATAGTTCATTTCTTTTTATTGCTGAATAGTAGTCCATTGTATGGATATAACACAATTTGTTTTGCCATTCATCCATTGATGGACACTTGAATTGTTTCCAAGTTTGAGCTATTATAAATAAGCCCATAATAAACATTCCTGTTCAAGTGTTTGTGTGGGTGTATGCTTCCATCTCTCTTGAGTAAATATTTAGGTGTAGACTAGCTGGATATGTGGTAGGTGTATGTTTATCCTTAGAATAAACTGCCAAACTGTTTCCCAAAGTTGTTGTACCATTTTATTCCCATCAGCTGTGTATGTGGGTTCTAGTTGCTCCACATCCTCTTCAACATTTAATAGCAACTTTTATTTCACTATTATTTTTATTAGCTAGTAACAATCCCCATTGCAACTAGTACATTCTTTAATGCTGCACTGGTAGAGGAATGTCCATCAAGTGTCTGAGGCCTAACATGACTTTTTTTTTTTTTGGAGTCGGAGTCTCCCTCTGTCGCCCCGGCCGGAGATGGAGTGCAGTGGCGCCATCTCTGCTCACTGCAAGCTCCGCCTCCCGGGTTCACGCCATTCTCCTGCCTCAGCCTCCTGAGTAGCTGGGAACACAGGCGCCCGCCACCATGCCCGGCTAATTTTTTTGTATTTTTAGTAGAGATGGGGTTTCACCATGTTAGCCAGGATGTTCTCCATCTCCTGACTTCGTGATCCGCCCACCTCGGCCTCCCAAAGTGCTGGGATTACAGGCGTGAGCCACCGCGCCCGGCAGCCTAACATGACTTTCTTACTCTTCACGCTTTTATTTACTCCACTCAGTAGCTTTGGTGGAATATCACCTTTGGGAAAACACAGTAAAGACAGTAGGCATTTTTAGAGGAGAAGTCAACGTGAATGACAGAAAGGGCTGACTTTCTTGGAGGTGCTCCGCTTTGGTGAATAGGAAGGAAGAGGAAGCTCCCTCACTCAAAGCACAAGAAGAATGTGCTATTACCACCAAGCTAGGGTTGGAAGTAGCACTCAGAAGCTGAAGGACCTGATACCAGGACCCTGGGGGCACCAATGAAGGGAGAGAAAAAGGAAGGAGACCAATGAGAAAGCTGTCCTGTCATCTATTCTGGGGGCTTTTCAGGGGCCACAAGGTGACTTTCCCTTTCTTTCCCAGAGTTTGAGACTGGACACCTTCTATTGGTCTTAGAAGGCCTATAGGACAATCCATATGTATCTGCTATTAGTTATATTGTCATAATAGATACTATTTAATTAGCACAGACCACGTGTCAGGAATTGTGCTAAGAATTTTACATCTATTACTTTATTTTAATTCTCAGGACAACCGTGTGAGGTTGGAATGACTAGTCCCATTTTACAGATGAGGAAAGTGAGACATAGCGATGTTAAGTAACTTGTTCATGGTCACCAAACTAACTGGCAGAGCCCAATTTGAACACAGTTCAGTCTGATTTTAAAATCCAAGTAATTAGCCACTGAACTCCACTACCTTTTAAATGACTGAATATGAATGCTGTGAATGTGTGTGAATAGCAAATTAGTATGAAACTCCTTCCAAATCTAACCCTTCAATGAGTCTATTTTGTAATATCATGGATTGATTACAGGCATTGCATGCCAATTATTCAAGGAATTCCTGCAGTCTTTAAATGTTTGCCAAGAGTAGATCCTCCATGCCCCCCAGCAAATTCTGGAGGGAAGAGATAATCCATATTTAGAACTTTTGTTACTAATTGCACCAATCTTTTATTTTTTGCCAACCTGTTCAAGCTCATGTTTCAGCAATTACAATTGTCCCTCTATATTTGCTGGGTATTGATTGCAGGACCTCCCTCAAATACCAAAATCCATGGATACTCAAGTCCCTTATATAAAATGGGGTTGTGTTTTTCACATAACCTACAACACAGCCTCCTGTATACTTTAAATCATCTCTAGATACTTATAATATATATAATGTAAATTGTTATTATACCATATTGTTAGAAAACAACAAGAAAAAAGTCTATACATGCTCAATACAGATGCAGCCATCCATATTTTTTCCCAAATATTTTTGATTCACAGTTGGTTGAATCCACAGATACAAAAGGGCTGACTGTACTACAGTTGTTCAGATGTATGTATGTGCATGTACTCCTCCCACAATGTGCAGCGATTCCCCACCTTTGGTGTGCATAAGTCTTACTTGGAGAGCTTATTAAAAGCAGAAATGCTGCTGGGCACAGTGGCTCACGCCTGTAATCCCAGCACTTTGGGAGGCCGAGGTGGTTGAATCACCTGAGGTCAGGAGTTCAAAACCAGCCTGGCCAACATGGTGAAACCTCGTCTCTACTAAAGACACAAAAATTAGCTGGGGGTGGTGGTAGGCGCCTGTAATCCCAGCTACTTGGGAGGCTGAGGCACAAGAATCACTTGTACCCGAAGGCGGAGGTTGCAGTGAGCCAAGATTGTGCCACTGCACTCTAGCCTGGGCAACAGAGCAAGATTCCGTCTCAATAAATGAACACATAAATAAATAAAAGCAAAAATGCCAAGGCCCCACACTCTGAGATTCTGACGCAGTAACATTGATTTTCAGCCCAGCAGCTGTATCTTCAACATGCATGATAGACAAAGCATACAATTGTTATATAGTTATATAGTTGCCCATCATTCATTCCCTGATCTAAAATCAACCCAATTCCCCCATTTGGAGAATTGCTTCTCCCTGGCTTGGCTTGGTCCTGGTGGGAGGGATATTCCAGGCACTCACCCCCATAGAAGCCAAATCCCCTTTTCCATGCATTGTTTTAACCAAGGATTTGGCATGTGACTTTCACTAGCCAATCATATTCCCTCTCCCAAGACTTTGAATTTTGAATAGAAGAACAAGCAGAGATGATGCAGCAGCTCAGCAGTGGTGTCCTGTTCCAATCATGAGACAATTTGGTGTTTTCTGTTTCTTGAGTTTCCTTAGCACCTCCCTGGTGTCTCAGACTCCCCTCAGTTCTATGAACCTCTATCCTACTTGTCCAAATATCTTTTCAATAAGTGACTTTTTGCTCAAGTTACCCTGGTTGCTTTTTGATGCTTGCAACCAAAGCAATACTCCAGGATACCTCAGATGATTCCATTGCCAGTGATGCAGAGGCAGTTTCTGAGAAACACTACCCTTAATTTGCAGTGCTTCCCTACTTGATCATTTGGAGAAAAAGCATGTTATTCCTCTTGACTAGTTATCTCCAGCCATCATTTTCACATAAGTAAGCTTGTTAAGTATTTTCAAAAGCATGGGAAGATCCCATTTGTATAATATTTAATGCTTACAATCTCTGCATATAATATGGATTTTTTTTTTTTTTTGGTCTTGTTCACTATTAAGTTAGAGCTCCAAAATGCTGTTCTTGTGCTGGCAAACCCAGAATTACCCTCACTAGCTTTTCTTTATTGTGCACATCAGGAGCCTCCGTTAGTCTAAAAGTAGAGGAAGAGTTGGTAGAACCAAGTGGACATCTGACAAACCACTAATTAGCTGCCTGGTAGTGTGTTGATGTGGGCCATGACCTCAGGGAACTGATTACAATGTGAAGATCCCTAGGAAAGCATAGAAAACCAAAAGAGCACCATTTTTAGCAACTCCTGATGAAATGATGACATTCCAATGATAACAATAGATGTTAATTGTCCCCTCAAAGGAAGTTTCTATGGTAATAAGCCCTTGGTCACAGATTTCTGGCTAAAGAGTTAGTCATTGCAGAACAAATTATAGCAGAACAGAATAAGGACTGTAACACTCTTTTCCCAGATAAAGCAATCTTATGTGCTTTGGTATTATATAGCGTTGTTAACAAGCTAGTTCTAGATGCAGCAGTTTGGTTGATCTTGGGGTGAATGGACATCCAGTGGTCAGTGGACTTCAGAGGCCAGCATTCATTATTTCTTTCTCAGAGGATGGCATCTCAATATGCCCCTGGGAGACCTCCACTCCCCCATTGTATTCTATGTAATTTAGGTGGGGTTGATACCACCTCCTTAGCTCGAGGGGTGGCCACAGAATTTAGGCCTAGTTAGGGCATGCAGCTTCCCTGGCCACACTGATGGAGTCAAGATGAACATATGACACAAGCCAAATCAGTGAGACTCAGCTGGTCTTTTGCTACATTGAGAAGAAGCTGCTTTCTGCTGAGTTTGTTGAGTTAGTTCGAGCCAGGCTATGTTTACCACCATTGAGTGAGAGTCCATTTAATAATCAAGTCAACTCAGAGGAAAGTCAAGCCAAGAGACTGAGGAAGACAGATTCCTGATGTCACTATGCAAGCCCTTGAATGCCGCCATGACTGAGGTAGCACTACCTACTAGGCTTTCAATTACATCAGCCAATAAAGTCCTTTTTGGTTTTGCTTCCGTTGTTTTTGAATTGGGTTTCTGTCACTTGCAACCACAAAACATTTGATTAATACACACGGGAAGCAATAGATTGACTTCCACAAAGGTTATTTGATGAGATCGTTAATCCATTAATCTGGAACTTCCTGAACTACTCTTTCTGATCTATGAGGGAAAGTGATACAGGCATAAGAAAAGGACAGGAAGCTTTTATAATTGATTCCTCCTGCTACAAACACTTTCCCACACATTTCCCAAGCTATGTGGTAAAATCTTGTTTTCTTGCCTTCCTTCTGCACAATGTTTTCAAATTCGGAACATATGCTGAAACACTCCAAATGAACTTGACTTCTGTTGCTTCTCTTTCTTTGGGAAACCACCTCATTTTTTGTGGTCTGGTTGGCCTCCCCTCTCATCTTGATGCCTTTCTCCAGTTGTGATTTCTTCAAGAAATCCTATCATGCCAAGGTCATTAGCTTTAGCACCACCATGTAATACCTCAAGCAAGTTCTCCATCAGAATGGATCAGAGGGAAGGCAGGTCAGGGTTGTCTCCTCAAACTCATCCTGGTGTTCCCACTCTGCTCCTTACTGCATTCACGCTCTAGTCTGTTAAGAACTCTAGTCTGTTAATATTGAATAGCCTTTCCCAGGTGATGGGATAGAGCTACTGAGCATCTCAATGAGCCTCACTAGTATCATATTATAAAGTCAATTTGCGGCTTATCACTAGCCTGAGCAATGTATTGCCAAATGCTGTGATCTCTGTCCTCAATGAGCTTAAAAATGAAATTCAGATTGGTTAAAAGAAAACACACAGGGGTTTTCAACACCATTGGCCCCAGGTGTGGATAACTCCAAGATCATCTGCTTTAGATATATAATAGAAAAATAAAGTCCAAAATCTTGAGGAGAATGGCTGTAGACAAAGAAGATTGAGAAAATGTAAAGGAAAAAATAGTAAAACCACTGGTCGTGTGACTACAAAGGAAAAGACAAGTTGGAAATCATGCTGGAGTTTCTGGCTTAGGAAGTTAGACATAAAGTAGAAAATACAATAGCCATGGATAAGAGCTGATAAATTTTAAAAGTATTGCTTTTTTTAACACAAATAATACTGATTCATTGTAAAGATAGAAATTACCCAAAATCACACTGCCCAAGTATAAGCACAATTAAGTTTAACTTATTCATTTAAATGGAATACTTTATGATCATTCTTCCACATTACTAAAAATTCTAAATGACTTTTTCAAATTTATTTTTTCAGTTCATTGTTCAATATTTCAGACATACATACAGGTATAAAGAATAATATAATGAACACCCAGTTTGAAAAAGAAATCATTACAAACACAGTTGAAGCTTTATGTATAGCCTTCTATAGTAGCATTCCTCTTTTCCCCAGCAATAACCATTTGCCCACTAAAAATGATTTTTCCTGGTTGCATAATGTTCCATTATAGAAATGTAGCATAATCTATTTAACCAATTCCTTATTTTTGGGCAATTGGACTGTTTCAAATGTTTCATTATTATAAATAACAGTGTGATGAGCATCATTATGTATTCTTGCACACATATCTGTGATTATTTCCTGAAGACAAATTACTAGAAGTAAAATGGCTATTCCCCAACGCTAAGGATATTGTGCTGCATGTTGCCAAATTGCCCTCCAGGAAAATTGTAACCAAGAACACCTTATCCCACCCCCACCTATTATATGAAAGGACTTAGAAAATAGCTACACGTGAAACACTGGGGAAGCATCATAAATTATGTTTCTAATGCACCTTTTCAACAGCCAGGCAGAGTGTTCCGTCCCGGGTGTAGGCTCTTGGCCTCTGAGGATACAAAGGCCACTAAGGCCCTGTTGATCTAGAAGAGAAGAATAGCACTGGAGTAGGGGGCAGGAGGTGTGCATGCTAGTGGGCAGCCAACCTTGTAAAGTGCTTTAGAGCAATGCTTCCAGGGCCAGACCTCTGCCTTGGGCAAATTATTTAACTTCTGTGTGCCCCAATTTTTCTTACTTGTAAAAATAGAGGTCATCAAATTTAATCGGCATAATCCATAAATCAGTAGTTCAAAAGATACCATGGGCCATGCACCGTAACTAACACATATAATCCCAGCATTTTGGGAGTCCAAGGCAGCAGGATCGCTGAAGGCCAGGAATTCAAGAAAACTGTGAGCAACATAGTGAGACGCCATCTCTACAGACAAAAAGAAAAGACACGAGGCACAGTGCCATTCACTTATTCACTTGGAGCATAGTGTTATTGGCACACCTGTATGCACAGCATCTTTGAAAAAGGCATGGGATAGAAAGGGAAGGCAGAGCAGCAAAACAAAAAACAGAGACAAGAGGCCGGGTGCGGTGGCTCACGCCTGTAATCCCAGCACTTTGGGAGGCCGAGGCGGGCGGATCACAAGGTCAGGAGATCCAGACCATCCTGGCTAACACGGTGAAACTCCATCTCTACTAAAAATACAAAAGAAAAAAAAAATAGCCGGGCATGATGGCGGGTACCTATAGTCCCAGCTACTCGGGAGGCTGAGGCAGGAGAATCCCTTGAACCCGGGAGGCGGAGCTTGCAGTGAGCCAAGATCACACCACTGCACTCCAGCCTGGGTGACAGAGTGAGATTCCATCTCAAAAAGCCAAAGAGACAAGAAGGGAGGGTGGCAGGGAGGAGAGAGAGGTTTATGCTCTTGGCACAAAAACACAATTACCCTCCTAAGTAAGAAGGAAATGCTCCACGCCAGTTTTCAGTGTCCCTGCCTATGTGTTGCCCTCAAAACGGATTAACAAAATGTTTTCCTACTGTGATCCACTCTGCTGGCCTAAGGCCACATATGAGCCGTACAGAAGGCAAGTTACTAGAAGGGCCTTGGCTACTATGCCGAGGGATGTGTTTCCAGTTGCCAAGAAAGAAGGAAAACACTCTCTCATCACACATCCAATATAATCTACATGCATTGATATACTCTATATATCACTCATAGGAAGAGGCACACTGCAGAACAGTATGTTGCCAAAAATACCGTATATATGTAATACATATAATATACATGTATTTATACACGTATACAAATAAACTATAGTTCATACACTCATACAATAATTAATATAAAAGTATTTATTGAGGGCCTACTATATGCCAGGTCCTATGCTAAATGCCAGGAGATACAATGAAAATATGGTCCCTGCCCTCAGCAAGTTTCCGTTCTAGTGGCAAGGACTAACAGGGTCAGCAAACTTTTTCTGAAAAGGGTCCAATAGTAAATATATTAGGCTTTGCAAGCCATTGGGTCTTCATCACAGCTATTCAACTCTGCCATTGCAGCATGAAAGCAGCCTGAGATAAGATGCTGATTAATAGCCAGGCTGTGTTAAAAAACAAACAAACAACAACAAAAAAAAACCCTGTATTTATGAAGGCAGGATTTTGAATTTCCTATAATTTTCATATGTTGTAAAGTATTCCTCTTTGAATTTTTTAAACCATTTAAAACTATAAAAATCATTCTTAACTCTTGGGGTGGGCTTGGCCCTTGGGTCATAGATTGCCAACCCCTGATTTAAACAGCTACATAATAGCCCATTTCGTGGATATTCCAAAATACTTTTAAATAATCCCCCACTGGTAATATTTAAATTGTTTCCAGCTTCTTCCTATTCCACACAATGCTGTGATGAGCATCCTTGTGTGTGTATCTTTGCATCCTGAGTATGTAAATGAGTACCTTCCACCTGTCTCTGAATCCACACTGATGTCACCAGCACCAGCTCATTTGAAAACAATATGGGAGGGGTTATGGGGACAGCCCCACTGAACTGCAAATGCAGAGGATCACCATGGCTCTTTTACTCATTAACTTAACAATTCTATTTTTAAAAGGCTGTCAAATTGCCTGACATGAGTTATTCCTTATGAACCCTGCTGCTTGTTTTCAGTGATTCATTGTTCTCAATGTTTACTGAAAGGTTCTCAAGATGGCCTTCATGGTTTTCACCAGGAGGCTGTTAGAAACACTTTACAACCATTTGCCAGGCCGCCCTCTCCCAGCGTTTCTCACCAGGCTCCCTGCCCTATCTTTGTTTTAGATAATTCAGTCAGTTTGATATAAGATTTCCTTCCTACCGCCGCTGTAACTCACATACTTGGATGGGTGTTTCGTACATTTGTAGAATTTTTCCCAAGGATCTTCAACTTCTATTTATACACAGCTATCTCCATCCTGTCTACACAATTTCTATTTTTTCTCTTTGTTTGCATCGCTGAGAAATTTGAAAGAACAGGTTTATTTTAAAATTATTTTTGCAAAAGCAATACTTACTGCAAGAAAAACAAATACAAGCTCACTAAACACCATAAAATAGACTGTGAAGGTCCTCCCTTCTCTGAGCCACCAGTAATCCTACCCCATCCTAGATGTTGCCATTATTCTCAGGCAGACTGGGACTTCAGATGCAGAACTGTGGATCTGTGTGACACTGGACAAGTCACTTAACTGGAGCCTTAGGTTCTTCACCTGTAAAAGGCGAATGATCATTCTTATTACTTTCAGATGGAAATTATGCTTATGAAGCATTTAACACTTACTACAGTGCCTGACCATACTAACTGCTCAATGAACAATAGCTGCATTAGAAATATTAAGAGATTTGTATTATCCTTCCTCTGTGCAAGTGTAGTCATAATTTTTTAACATAATGTATAATTTTTAACATAAATGGTTTCATTTTATGCCTAAGCTTTGATAATTTTCAGTCAGTTTATCTGGAATAACTATCTTGATCCTTTTAATGACTTTATAGAATCTCAATGCATTGGTGTCCCATTATTTGTTTAATCATTCCATTGTTGATGGTTATTTAGGTTTTCAATTCAAATTATCTTTCTTTTTTTTTTCTTTTTTTTAGAAACAGGGTCTCCCTCTGTTGCCCATGCTGGAGTGCAGTGGTTCATTCATAGCAGCCTCAACCTTCGGGGCTCAAGCAATCCTCCTACCTCAGCCTCCAAAGTAGCCAGGACTACAGGCAAGCACCACCACACCCAGCTACTTTTTTAAAGTCTTTTTTGTAGAGATGGGGTCTCACTATGTTTCCCAGCAGTCTCAAACTTCTGGCCTCACAAGATCCTCCCACCTCAGCCTCCAAAAGTGCTGGGAATATAGACGTGAGCCATAACACCCAGCCTCAATTCAGATGTTCAATGCTGGAGGGAAGATTCTTGAATATACGTATCTGAGTATTTATGCCAGTATTTTCTTGGGACGAATTCTCCAAAATGGAATTGCTGTGTCAATGGATATAGACTTTTTAAAAAATTTTAATAGCTCCCAGAATACTTCCAGCTCTTTGCCTTCCAGAGTCTCACGGGGCTGCAACCCCATAGTCCTCTTGCCAGTAGAAAGGCCATGAGACCTGGTCAATAAGTTGTTGGGTGCAGGGGACATATGTCATCACCATTTTACTGCCAATTTGAAACCTTCCAGGAGCTTCTTTATCTTCTGCCATGGTAATCAGCTATACTTCAGACAGACAGTGGCTGCTCCACCAGCCTGAGTTCTGTAGTGAGTTCCTTGTGAAAGAGAGCTTCAGCTGACCCGCCACAACCACAAAGCATGAATGAGTAGTAAATATTTGTTGTTTTAAGCCACTGTCATTTGGGGGTTGCTGGTTACTATGGCATAACCTAATTGATACACTGTGAAACTGCTCTCCAAAAAAGTTTCTATCAATTCACAATCCTACCAAAAGTAAGTGAAAGAGCTGTTTTACTACAGCCCTTCTGCCGTGTTTCCTCATTTTATAGGTTTCTCCTTTCCATTAGTCTTATTAGACATGATCAGAAAAAAAGGTGTGTAATGCCTCAGCTACTTACCAAGGCTTTATTAATTTCACACACCTTCTTATTTATTAGCAAATCCCATTTTCTCAAATATGTATTACTGTGCTAATATGCAAGTAAAAGGCCTTCTCATGCTCTTTAATTGCTTTTTCCTTAACATTACCTAATTCCCTTTTTGCTCCCTCATTTTATGTCCAAGAGCCTTAACAAGTATACTGTAATCTCATCCATGTCTCTCTTCACCATCTTGGTATTCACAAAAGATCTTCCCCCTCATACAGAAATGAGCAGTCATTGTATTTTATATGTTACTATACTGAATGGCCCTTTTGAAAACCTCACATTAATACTTCTGCATATCTCTTACCTTTATTTGTAAGTACAAAGGGAAATAAGTGTAGATGTGCATCCAAACTCTAGCCACTCTTTAAGGAGCATCTCAAATGTCACCTCATCACCCTCTGCTTAAGGTAATTGTTGTCTAAATTCCCATGTGCTTTTCTATACCTTTTTCACAACACTTGCTTTGTTGAATTGCAGTTCAAGGGGCTTACTTTGTGAACTCATGCTTCCTGTGTTCCCTTTGTAGTCAACATTGTTCATTTATGTGGAGCATATTCTGCTATCACTGCATTATGAAGTTATATCATGAGGTAGCAGCTCTTACTGAGAGCTCAGGAAGGCATGTGATCAGAGCACCAGTGTGAAAACAAGACCTTCCCATGAAGATTTGGGAGAAACCCAAAACCCTTAAAATATGAATGTTCAAACTCTTCAAACCCCAAGTGCATTCCTATATTTTTTTCCTACAAGCCTAATGATTCTTCTACTGATGAAATCCAGGAAGAAGGGAAACAGCACATATTTGATGATAACCACTGGTAGATGTACAAACTCTCCACTGGGATGTATTTGTTTGTCTCCAGCTTGGAAAGTTGTAGTGGGACAATGTGAACTGACTGACTCAGGCCAGTTTGGTTAAGTACAACTACTAGGTTGCTTCTCTTGTAGAATATAGATTGCAAGAAGGCACAAAGTAGTTGCTAAATAATTGTTTAATACATAGTTAGAGGTAGGTCACTGTAAACTACCTCCCCTAAACTTGTTGCAATAAAAGTGAGTCTAGTACCAAATTCTGTCACACAAAAATTTATTAAATAAGCATTTATTAGCAAAAACAGTCATATAACCTCCAAGCCCAATGAAATCCCAGCGCTCTGTCCCTCTATGTGCTCCAACCATTCTTTTCATGAAACATTCTCTTGAGACAGACACAAAGACATTCTTGAAGCAGAATTCAGTTAACATCTTAGCCAGAATCAGGCAACCAGAATCATCTAAGTTAGTAGGTGGAGGTAGGACCATATTAGAATCGAGCCTGAGGCACCACTTTGAAAGTCGAAGGGTGAAAAGCTCACTGGAGTTTTATGTGCTATTCGTTCAATATTGGGAAGTATCTGTAAAATATTTTAGCCAATCTACATATCTTGAACACTAGTCATTTTAGCATGAAACCTCACTTCTAATATTTATCATGCTAACTAACAAAACTTTTGATACTAGTCACAGATAAATATAAAGTAGTTGAAACGATCGAGGTTAAATTTATCTAGAATATGGCCTTATGAATAAATGCAAACTGACCATCTCCGGAGGATATTTCCAATCAGAGAGATTGTTGGTTCCTAGGGTGTAGCTTAAAACTAATCAACCACTTATTTAGATCACGCTCTCTCTGCTGGCATAATTTAAAATCAATTACAGACATCAAAACACAAGGAGTCACTCACGTAAGATTCTAAAGAACAAAAATTAGGGGGTTTAACCCAGCTCTGGAAATCTGGAGTGGTGGTGAGCAATAGGTGCAGTAGGCACCTCTCTGTGTATCTCCAGTCACATTAACTTTTGTGACAGTGGAATAAAAAGCAGAATTTGATTCACCAAAGGGACATTTCTTCTGGTAAACTGCCTGTGTAGAGTGGGAGCAGTTGCCAGGTGACCCTCACTCTCCAAATTTGTCAGGGAGACTACCCCACATGCCTCACCCGCCACCCCTACCCAACACCTCAGCACAAGCTTTGAAAGACATCTAACACACAACTCTAAGATTGGAAAAAAGAAATAGTAGATGCTTTATTCCTTCTTTTTTTAAGACTTTATTTTTTAGAGCAGTTTTAGGTTCACAGCAAAATTGAGTAGAATGTACCGAGATGTACCAATATCCCCTCCCCTCACACAGGCACAGCCTCCCCAATTATCAACATCCTGCACTAGAGTGCTACATCTGTTGCAATTGATGAACGTACATGGACATATCATTATCCTCCAAAGCCCATAGTTTACATTAGGGTTTACTCTTGGTGTTGTATGCCTCCCCGATTATCAACATCCTGCACCAGAGTGCTACATCTGTTGCAACTGATGAACCTACATGGACACATCGTTATCCTCCAAAGCCTGTAGTTTACATTAGGGTTTATTCTTGGTGTTGTACCTTCTATGGGTTTAGACAAATTTATAGTGACGTGTGTCCATCATTATAGTATCACACGGAGTAGTTTCACTGCCCTAGAAATCCTCTGTGTTCTGCCTGTTTATCTCTCCCTTCCCCCATCCCCTAGCAACCACTGACCTTGTTACTGTTTCCATAGTCACCTTTTCAAGGATGTCATGTAGTTGGAATCATATAGTATATGGCCTTTTCAGGCTCACGTACTGTGTTCCTTCTTTTGTCTTAAGACGGATATAAAGAAAGAAAAGCCTTCTCATAGAGCCTCATTAAATTTCTCCTTCTCACACCCAATCTGCCTCTCACCCCCTCAGTACCCACGTGGAGTTGATATAGATGCCGAGTTGAACGAGGTGGCTCTGTACAGTCCTTACTCTCCCCACTTCCTCTTCATTATCACTCCTCTCACTGAAGAATAGACTTTTTATGGCCATGGTATTTTGTACAACATGTTACTGTGTCCCCATAATTCCTCTACCAAGCCAAGGGTCAACATTTGAAGGTACAAATGATTGCATATGGCCTTTTATTATTTCTTTGGTATTTACATAATGCATTTAAGTGTTTTTGAAATGTGTTTTGGGTCAGTGTTAATGGATCAAAAGTGTTGAATGGTATGGCTCTGAGTATGTAGCTACATTTTTAAAAATTATTCTCCTGGAAAGAATTTCTCATTATAAGTCTTTGATATGTAAGTTGCATTTTTCCTGAGATATAGCCTTGACATGCAATATGGACCCTGTGTAAGATATATGTACAAGCATATCCTATCTCCCTCCTAGAGAGTCCAAACACAGGTCTGTGCCTCTTCAATGTCTGCAAGTCCAGCATCTAGCACAGTGCAATGGAACATAATAGGACTTTAAAATGTATTTATTGAGTAGGTGTCACAGGAAACTGACAGCTATTTGTGCTTCGTTTGACGGTGATTCTCACCATATTTAGATTTGTCTTTCTTACGAAATTATGTTAACATTTCAGTGTACAGGCAATACCTTGGAGAAATTGTGGGTTAGGTTCTGGACTACTGCAATAAAGTGAGTCACACAAAATTTTTTGTTTCTCATTGCATGTAAAACTTATATCTAGGTGGGTGTGGTGGCTCACACCTGTAATCCCAGCAACTCTGGAGGCCGAGGCAGGAGGACTGCTTGAGCCCAGAAGTTTGAGACCAGTCTGGGTAACACAGTGAGACACCATCTCTGTTATAAAAAGATCTTTAGAAAGAGGAACTACTTTGCTCATTCATAAGAAGCAACCCCTCAAATGTAAATTTTATCACATCTTTAGGCTCCACTTCAAATTCTCTTTTTATTTCTATCACAGCTATAGTTACCTACTCCACTGAAGTACTGAACCCCTTAAAGTCATCCATGAGATTTGAAATCAACTTCTTTCAAATTACTCTTCATGTTGATATTTTGACCCTCTCCTATGAATCACAAATGTTCTTAATGGTCTCTAGTATGGTTAATCATTTCCAGAAGATGTTAAATTTACCTTGCCCATATCCATCACTATCTATGGCGGCTATAGTTTTATGAAATGTACTTCTTTCTTTTTTTCTTTTTTTTTTTTTGAGACAGTGTCTCATTCTGTCACCCAGGCTGGAGTGCACTGGTGTGATCCTGGCTCACTGCAACCTCCGCCCCCCAGGTTCAAGCAATTCTCCCACCTCAGCCTCCTCAGTAGCTGGGATTATAGGTGCACACCACCAAGCCCGGCTAATTTTTTATTTTTAGTAGAGATGGGGTTTCACCATGTTGGCCGGGCTGGTCTTGAACTCCTGACCTCAAGGTGATCTACCGCCTTGCCCTCCCAAACTGCTGGGATTACAGGCGTGAGCCACTGCGTCCGGCCTGAAATGTATTAAATAATAAGGCTTGAAAACTGAAATTATGGTCGGATGCAGTGGCTCATGCCTGTAATCCCAACACTTTGGGAGACCAAGGCAGGTAGATCACCTGAGGTCAGGAGTGTGATACCAGCCTGGCCAACATGGTAAAACCCAGTCTATACTAAAAATACAAAAGTTAGCTGGGCATGGTGGTGGGCACCTGTAGTCCCAGCTACTCAGGAGACTGAGGTGGGAGAATTGCCTGAACCTGGGAGATGGAGGTTACAATGAGCTGAGATTGTGCCAGTGCACTCCAGCCTGGGTGACAGAGTGAGAACCTATCCCCCACCCCCAAAAAAGAAAGTTGAAATTGCTGAAAAAGTTTAAAATATTGCAAGAATTACCAAAATGTAACATAGAGAAATGAAATGAATTGTTGTTAAATGCTGTTGGAAAAAAAATGGTGTCAACAGACTTGCTCAACTCAGGGTTGTCACGAATCTTCAATTTGTGAAAAACATATCTGTGAAGTACAATAAAATGAGGTATGCCTCGGTTTATTGTGTACTGAATGCCCATAAAAGAAGTTTAGAGTGTGGTTTATTTTATTTTTCTCTAGTACAGATTCTACTTTTTTACAGAAGGATGGTGGGTATTGCACCAACTCTACAGAATTTTTGCATAAAATAAAGTTAGTAGTTGCCATTTTTTAAAAAAGACTCTCGATTATGGGGAAAATTGGCAGCTAAGTAATTTTATAACTACAAGAAACCTCAGAGATTGTTTAATAATATGGTTAAAATTTTCATATACTTAGTATGTGCAAGGCTTTGTGCTAAGTACCTTACAAGTATGATCTCATTTAATCCTTTATTCTTTTTGCCTTAGCTTCCAATATGGCTTGGCACAGCACTGTTACTGATCATGTGTTTATTGAAAATGTTGATAGTTTTTTCATCATGAGCTTTTTTTGCATTACTTTGGGTATTTTTAAAACGTGGTATTAAAATATTATTTATCTAAATTCCTGGTTTTCTCGGCACCTCCCTCAGTTTTGTGCCCTATTTCAAGTAACAGCCTCAGGCGGTTGGGACTATTATTTTTCTCCCTTTTGAGATAAAGAAATAGAGGGTCAGAATAGTTGCATTTGCCCACAGTTTACAGGTGCCAGTAATGGTGGAATAAGGTCAGATTCCAGATGCCCTGACATATCAGCCCTCAGTTTACGCACATAATTTTACAGATGAGGAAACAGAGATGCAGACAGTTAAGAGGGTATGCACAGTCACCTAACAACTTGGGAACAGAACCAAACCAGAAACCCAGGATTCCTCATCTGTCTCAAAAACGCAGTGGTGTGAGCCATGCATTGTAGATGCATCCTACTTGTTCCCCAGGCTGCACCAGGCTGCAGAGTTCATTCTTTCAATAACTATTTATTAAGTATCTCCTAGGAGCTGTACACTATGTAGTTGGTACAATGATGACTGACTTCCTTGGCAAAGAAAAGCTGGGAAAATGTAGTAGAAAGCATTCGTTTCTTCATTCACTCTGCTAGGCTCTGGGATACACACCAGAATAAGATTCTGAAAAGTTCACTGACAAAGGGAGGACATAGATATGCAACTAAAAATTGAGATAAAGTATGCCAAGCTCAACCATAGAAGGGCCCAAAAGCTACAGAGCCTCTGTTTCAGATTCTGAATGCTGAGTTGCTTTAGTTTAGTGAGCACCTTCAGTACTGAAAACACAAGTGTTATGGGCTGGCAGAAGAGGATTCAGAGAAATGTAAAGGAAGCTTCCTCTCCTTCAGTTTATATTCTACTTGAAGAAAAAGGTCATGTACATATGACATGTCCAGTACTTCTCTGACCTCCTAATTATTAATATTAGGTTGGTGCAAAAGTAATTGTGGTTTTTGCATGGGCTTTTTTCCTTTTGTTCTCCAGGTTATTGTCAACACCCAGCATAGCAAATGGCACAGGATTGGTGCTCAGAGTTTTGAGAATGATGGAGAACAAGCAGAAATAAGTCTTTTAGGATTTGTGCCATTGTGGTTGGAATTTTGGACACATATTCCCTCTCTTAAAAGTTCATTTTTGTGTATTTATTTTTAACATCTTTTTCTCACCTTGAAGGTGCCATCTTGTGCCTCTATGGGCAAAGGCTATAAAAGATGGATGGTGTCAGGATAAGAAGAGGTCTTCATGGAAGTTTGTCTTGGAATTTGACTTCAGTAAAGACAAATACGATACCCTCCCAATATGAGGTTTTAAGAATCTCACAGATAATCAGTCCTTTGACTTAATCCAGTATAATGAGTTCCCAAGTCTGGGAAGTCAGTCAGACAAATATATATATATATGACAATCAATGGCTGTGTGTGTGTGTGTGTATGTGTATTCTGTCTCCATTACTTGGACAATTTACCTAACCCTTCTAAGCCACAATTTCTTCATCTGAAAAATGGAGAGATTAACAACATCCAGCTCACAGGTCTGTGGTGCCAATTAAGTCTACACTATGGTGAATATGAATACACCACATCGCCTTCAAGGAAGAACTTGCTGACTAGCTGCAGGAGGGGAGGCAGCAGCTGCCATAGCTGATAATTCTCTCTGAGTTAGCCTCAGATGTAGAGAGTCTCCCTTAAGGTCAGGCCCTTCCTGGGGCAGCCTATACCCCACGGCTGAGCGAGGCAGAGTACAAGGGTGTGGCTATTCCAGTTTCACACAGGAACTCCTGGTAGTCAATACTCAGCTCACAACTCCCCAGCAAGTTGGCTGAGAATTTTTTGAGCCTGAATCACAGTTTTTCTTCCTCTGCCCATTACTGCTTCCCCCTCCTTCCTTTCACTTCGTTAATCCCTAATAAACATCTTGCACCCCAAACCCCATTTCACCATCTGCTTCTGAAGAACCCAACCTGGAACATATGCCAACTGCTCAGAGCAGCACATGGATCTTAAGCATTCAAAAAAATTAGTCAGTATTACTATTATTATTATTATTAATGGGCCTCCTGATGACAAGAGCAAAACTTGCATGCCTGTTTTCAATGTTTTCTACAATTGTGTTGAGATTATTACTTTTCAATGGAGTTTCCAGGACTTTTAAACCTAATCTTCTCTCTGGTTTTTTCTAGGGGCGAATGTGGGTTCTTGCATTAATTTTATATTGTAAGCGACAACTATGAACCAGGCTCTGAGCTAAATGCTAGGAATGAGAATACACCCAGCCTTGCAAGAGCATTTTAATTGTTGTCAATTGAACACAAAAGTGAAGGTGAGATTTACTGCCCTGCCCACCAGGTGATATTGTCAATATGTAGCTGTTTATCCCTGAAACAGGGGTCCTGGTAAGGAATGGAAAGGACTAGACAGAGCATTTTATTATTTTATTGGCAGAAAGGGAAAAGTTACAGTCAGCCCAGAAGGTGCATCTTTTACTATTTCTATCAGTTTTCTCTCATGCTTATGATGATGGAAATGCATAGCTCTCTGAGTGGATGGAAATTCAGACTCCAACTATGGCCAAAACCAATGAGCAGCAACATGAAAGTAGTCAAGAATATACAAAACACAATGAAGAGACAGAAACACTTTAAAGAAACCAGTTATTTTATTCAGTAATTTCCTGAGCAGCTGGATGCAAAGCCCAGCTATGATGCTGCGGGTAAGAGACACAGAAATAATTAAAGTAGACCTTAGCCTCAACAACTAAAGGTCTGTGAGCAAAGACTAAGACCTGTACAGACCAGTAATATAGAACATAGAGTATTCTGGCTGGGTGTCGTGGCTCACGCCTGTAATCCCAATACTTTGGGAGACCAAAGTGGGAGGATCGCTTGAGCCCAGGCAACATAGCAAGACTTCATCTCTACAAAAAATACGCAAAAATTAGCCAGACATAGTGGCATACACCTGTAGTCCCAACTGCTTGGGTGACTGAGGCAAGAGGATCACTTGAGCCCAGGAGATCAAGGCTGCAGTGAGCCGTGATTGCACCACTCCACTCCAGCCTGAGTAACGGAGTGAGACTCTGTCTCTAAAATATATAATAATAATAATAAAGAGTATTCTAAGAGTAATTGTGTAAGAATACTATATATGCATGAATATAAGGTAAGTTCATATTTTCTCAAAAATTAATACAGAAATAAGGATTTGCCTTATACTTTAGTTCTTACCAAGTCTCTCATCACAGGACATGCACTCAAATTTTTTAATTTGAAGAGTGAATTGCTGAACCAGACTAACTTCAACAATTCTGGTTTAGGATAATTATAAGGGTCACCTAATTTTTTAAAAAATACAAAGTGAAAAAGATTTAAGACAGATTTAGAAACTATTACTGGGTATATAACCTCACAAATCCAAGAGTCAGATTATTTGTAAACAAAGCTTTGAAAGACCATTTTAGAAAGCAATTCAGAACTTTCATGTCAGCAGAGCAGACACTAGATAAACAACACTACTGAATGAAACAAGTAAAAAGCTGGACTAAAACATAAAAATGTCTGTTTAAGTGCTTTGCTGGGTTACAGTAGAAAGAAGGACTCTCCAGAGGCCAAGAATAGAAAATCAAGGTTCCTGGGAAACATTTTTCTGAGACTAGAGACCTTGAACCTTGGCACACACAGCTGCTCAGAGTGCATGCCAGAGGGTTGGGGGTGCAGAGGGGTGCTAATTTCATATTCCCACGTAACATTGAAACTCAAACAGGCTATATCCTCCATGCAAGGAGCAAGAAGAAATAAATCTAATGTACTGATAGGAACCAGAAGAAAACAGCTCCAGACAAAGGCAGGAAGAAAAAAAAAACCTCCCCGGAGAATTTGTAACCACAAACTAGACTTCACCTGCCTGGGTTTGCAGTCCGAATTCTACTTGTATGATCCCAAAATACTTCCAGAATAAAATTTAATATAAAGTAGATCAGGATAATTTAAAGTTGTGTTTTTTCATACATGATACCACAATTTTTTAAAACCATTTATTTCTGTATTACACAGGTACACTTAGCTATCATATATGAAAAAATATATATAAAAGAAAAGACATGGATAATTATCAATGAATTCTACATATTCATCTGAATTAATAAGAAATCATACACAGTTTTAAGGACAGCCAACCAAGGATAGCTATGATAGCAAAATGTTAAAGGCAAGAAAATATTAAAAATGGCTTGTTTTGACTATTTGCTTAACTCTTTTACTTCAGTTTGGCTTTCACCTAAGAAAAATGAGATAAAGCTTTTAGGGCTATATTGGAACAAGGCGATATGATGTTCCTTGTTAATTTGCTACGTTAATGGCAATCAGTGACTTTCTATATTAATATTAATATGGAAACTGGTCAGGAATGGTATTAGACTTCCCCTGGATGCCATGGGCCTAAGTCAAGTATTTAACACTGGGAAGATCTCAAAAGCCTTTACAAGATAAATAGGCAAGTCCAGATGCAGTGGTTAACACCTGTAATTCCAGCACTTTGAGAAGTCAAGGTGGGAGGATTGCTTCAATCCAGGACTTTGAGACCAACCTGGCAATATAGAGAGACCCTGTCTCTACAAAACAACAACAACAACAAAAAGATTTAAAAATTAGCCACGTGCATACACCTGTGGTCCCAGCTACTCAGGAGGCTGAGGTGGAAGGATCTCTTGAGCCTGGGAGATCGAGGCTGCAGCAGTGAGCCATGATCACACCACTGCACTCCAGCCTGGATGACAGAGTGAGACTCTGTTTCAGAAGAAAAAAAAAAAAGATAAATAGCCAATAGGCAAGAGAAAAAGAAGTTAGATCCTGTTAAATATTTAGGTTACCAGGGAAAAATAGCATAAAGGGAACGATTATCTTGACATATCCATATTTCCCTTTGGCAATCAACCTCAGTCTTCCAGATGTTCAAATTTGCTTTATTTGTTCAAAGAGAACCAGTGAAAGCCACACAGCACATCATTTAAATAGCTGGGCTCCAAATTTCATCCAAATTGAGCTTTTCCCTCTATTCCACTATTTGCCTGCCTTTCAACATTCCTTTTCTGTGGATGATCCTCCTATACATAATATCAAGTAATTCATGCATCACCACAAATGAAGCTATTGACAGAGGAGATGAGGGCGATGCTCACCAAAGCCTAAATAATTAGTGGCTGTATCATGGGAACAGGGCTTGGGAGTCAGGCTGGAACTATCATAAATCCAAAATCAAGATGTCTCAGCATGATTCCCTTAAAACTATAACAGGTCTGCATAGTATTTCCTTAAACATAAAGGGTCTTATTTGGTAAACCAAAACTAATCTCATTTTTCTGATGAATGTCTTCAATAGGAAAAGCTAGAGCCCACTGTCTTAATTTATTTCCAAGGCAGTCTATAAAAAGCAGGATGATTGTTCTCTAACTAAAATCAGACACCTAGCCACACTCACCAAAAATTGGCAAAAAGATTATACTTCACTGCAATTTAGAGAAGAACATAAAAAGAGTGTTCCTTGGAATAGAAAAAGAAGCATTTTGGAGAGAACATTTGTTGTCTGACTTCTAGCCTTTTAGCTTTCTGCCTTCTTAACAGGACATCAAAGTTCTTAGTCATGAGGTTTGGCTGAAATTGAACCTTCCCAAAAATTTAAGGGTAGGCCCTAACTGGCTAATGTCAACCAGTATATCTTTCTCCCAACCAGAGTGAATGTCTTTTTGGAGGAATTCTGGGAAAGGAGTGTTCTCTTTGGACCATGGAAGCTACCAAGAGAATACTTTCTCCTCTCTGCTAAAACAAAAGTGGGGCCCCTGTTCCTGCCACCAGCTTTGTGTGACCATGATAGATGCCAATCTTTAAATGAAATTGATAATGGGAAAAACAATATGGAGCAACAAAAAGAAACTGGGCCTCTAGTGATGTGGTTGAGCCACTAGATCAATCTATACCTGAAGTCAGCCCTACCACTTAACTTTTCAGTTAAGCAAGCAGGAAAGTCCCTCTTATTGTTTAAGCTAGCCTAAGTTGATTTTTCTGCTACTAGTTAATTAATAATTGGGGCTGGAACCATATAATAAGATAGGCATCCTTTTAAAAAAACAGACTTGATATAAAAGTATCCAGATTTCTCAGAGATTCTCAGCTTACACAGTGTAAGGTATCTTACTCAACAAGCAACTGTGGCCTGACTATTTAGTAAAGTTGAATCTGTTACAATAAAAAGATTTTTAACACTAACATGTAGAAAAATCTATTATTGCTAGCACAGTGGCAAATTTTAAAGCACTTTACCATGAAAAGAGAGCTAAGGCTAATACCTCAGTTCATTCTTATGCATAGGCTGTGAAGAAAAAGCAAAAAAGAACAAGTGTATAATTTCCTCCATCATCTCCATGGCAATTTTTAGTCTCCATCATGAAATGTTTAATCCAAGAAACTTGTTTGTTTGCTTGCTTGTTTTAAGGAGACAGATGGGAAATCACAGAGACAATCTTTGGACATCCAAGATAAAATAAATAACCTTTTTTCAGTTATCCGTTTTCCTACTGAATGCCACCAAAAAAAAATATATATTAACAGGCTTTGTGGCCAGGTATGATGGCTTACCTGTGCACTGGGAGGCCAAGGTGGGAGGATGGCTTGAGGCCAGGAATTCAAGACCAGCCTGGGCAACATAGCGAGACCCTATCTCTAAAAAAAAAAATTAAAAATCAGCTGGGCATGGTGGCACACACCTGTAATCCCCGCTACTCAGAAGGGTGAGGTGGGAGGATCACTTGAGCCCAGGAGTTCAAGGTAAGCCATGATCGCACCACTGCACTCCAGCCTGTGCTACAGAGCAAGACCCAATCTAAAAAAAAAAAAAAAAGAAAGAAAGAAAAAGAAAAGAAGAAGCTTTTTGGTGTATGGTTCGGTTCTCAGTGTGTCTAGCCAATGAATCTACTACTTGTCCTCCTTTCCTCCATCCATGTGATTATAACACTGGGTTCTTGGCAGTTAGTTAACAGGTCCCTGCTTACTGGCTTCAGTTTATTGGACCATGAATGAATGCCTATTCCATTAAGGCAAACAATCTCTTTTCTAGAAATCTGGATTTGGAACCAAGAGAGTGTCAAGTTCATCTGTCCCCTGTGACTAGACCAGGGACATTAAAAATCAGTAGGATTTAGTGGTCATTCTTAACCGTGTAGGTTGGAAATTTAAGAAATAAAGTCTTCTTATTTCTTAATTATTGAGGTTATTGAGGGCTTACTGAATAGCAGGCTTAGTAAAGACTGGGATAAGTCCTTCATATGCAGTAACTGCTTAATGCTCAGAACCACCTATGAGGAAGCACTGTTGTTGTATTCGTTTTAGCGTTGAGTATACTGAGTGGTTAAGCAAATTATCCAATGTCAGAGGACTAGTAAGTGTGAGAGCAAAGATTCAAATCTAGACTATCTGACTTCAGCCCATTTGCTCTAAACCACCAACCCTCATCCCTGTTGCCATTCTGTGCCCAAGATTCAGATGTATCTCTCTCTTTGAATCCTATAAAACCATCCAGTATTTCTATAATAAAATTTCCCTTTTAGCTTTACATAAGTTGGTTTCTATTTCTTGAAAGCAAATTGTCTTAAGGAGCACATTACTGACAACTAGGAATCAACATTTATAGATCCCAGGTACTCCATAAACAGTGAGTAAATAGATAAATGAACACCACCAAGTCCCCTCTACAGTGGGCTACTGGGCATCTTAATTCACAACAACCTCAGACTCAGAGTCGCTGAGCAATGCATCTTATTTGTGCCCTGTGTGCAGCAGATGCTCCGTTCCCGGGCATTTTTGTAGTAGGTGGATAATTTCCTGGAACTGGAACATGTTCTTGAGAGGAAGAGCAAACAATGCCCTCCTCTGCAGTCTTGGCATTTTGAAGGACAGATGTAGGACTCAGTCAGTAATTAGAATCCAGGGGGAAATTGCATTGAGATTGAATTTTTGAAAAACAAAGCTATATTACTTACGGAAAGATTAACTCAAGGCTGAGAATCGCCATTTCGAAGTCAACCAAATCTGAATTTGAACACTAGCCACCTCCACCACTAGAATGGTGGTTACCAGAGGCTGTGAAGGGTAGCGGGGAAGGAATTATAAAGAGGAGTTGGTAATTGGGTACAAAAAAATAGAGTGAAATAGAAAGAATAAGATATAATGTTCAGAAGCACAACAGCTAACACTATAGCTAACAATTGTATATTTTGAAATAAGGAAGTAGATTTGTAATGTTCTCAACACAAAGAAATGAATGATAAATTTTTGAAGTGATGTATACCCCAGTTCCCCAGATTTGATTATTACATATTGTTTGTTTGTATCAAAATATCACCTAGACCCATAAATATGTAAAACTATTATGTATCCATGAAAATTAAAAATAAAATAAAATAAAGGCCAGGCGCGGTGGCTCACGCCTGTAATCCCAGCACTTTGGGAGGCCAAGGCGGGCAGATCATGAAGTCAGGAGACCGAGACCATCCTGGCCAACATGGTGAAACCCCATCTCTACTAAAAATACAAAAATTAGCCGGGCGTGGTAGTGCGCGTCTGTAATCCCAGCTACTCAGGAGGCTGAGGTCGGAGAATCGCTTGAACCCAGGAGGCAGAGATTGCAGTGAGCCAAGATCGCGACACTGCACTCCAGCCTGGGTGACAGAGCGAGACTCTGTCTCAAAAAAAAAATAATAAAATAGGATACTACTTTGGGAATTTTTAAAGCACCTCGAGAAAATACAAAGAAGGGATGGGTGCAGGGACTCACACCTGTAATCCCAACACTTTGTGAGGCCTCAGGGGAAGAATCACTTGAAGCCGGGAGTTCAAGACCTGCCTGGGCAACATAGTGAAACCCTCATCTCTACAGAATTTTTTTTTTTTAATTAGTCAGGCATAATGGTGCACACCTGTAATGCCAGCTACTCCCAGAGGCTGAGGTGGAAGGACCACTTGAGCCCAGAAGTTCAAGGCTATGATTGTGCCACTGCACTCCAGCCTGGGTGAGAGCTTGACTAGGAAAAAAAACAAAACAGAAAGAAAGTACAAAGAAGGAAACATCAATTAACTACGTTTTGCACAGAATTAATTATCATACCATCTTGGCTTATTTGCTTGTTAGGCTAGTTGGTTCATATTTTTTAAAATCACACAATGATGTTCATAAAAATGACACACATTTAATATTTTTTAAAAATCCAACCAATGCAGAAAAGCAAGAGGAAAGCTTATTTTAATGACCCAAATTCTACCACCCAGAAATTACTAATATTTGTATTAGGCGAACATTAGTATGGAAAGTTTCTATATACATACAGGTAGTTGGCTACATAGATAAACTAATTTTTTGATACATAGATTAGATAGATGAATAGAAATATTTTACTAAAATCAGATCTATTTTAGATCATTTTAAAAAATATTGAATTTAATTCTACTTGACTTTAATTTTTAAAAAATAAGCTGAAGAGATACTAAGGGCATTATTTCTGAAATGTTTAACTTCTAATTTTCTTCACTTTAGTCCTAGCTGATGCTTATGCAAATATTCCCATATACTCACCCAACATCAGTGTCTCCTATACTTTAGAAGGGAGACCCTTCAGATCATCCCATATTTTGTTGTTGTGGTGGTGGTGGTAGAATATACATAACATAAAATTCATCATTTTAATCATTTTAAAGTGTACAATTTAGTGGCATTTAGTACACTCAAAATGTTGTGCAACAACCACCTCTATCTAGGTCCAAAACATTTCGTGGCCTCAAAGGGAAATCCTATGCCCATTAAGCATACATCCCCCTTCCTCCTCCCTCCAGTCCCTGGCAACCACTAATCAGCCTTCAGTCTTTACGGATTTGCCTATTATGGGCATCTTATATCAGTGGAATTCTACAATATGTAACCTTTTTTGTCTAGCTTCTTTTGCTTAGCATGCTTTTAAGGTTCATCCATGTGAAGCATGTATCATACGTCATTCCTTTTTTGGCTACATAATATTCCATTGCATGGATATACCACATTTTGTTGATCCATCCGTCAGTTGACGGACATTTGCGTTGTTTCCACCTTTTAGTTATTGTGAATAATGCTGCTATGAATGAATTTTGTTGCTGTGAATTTTGTTGAAAGACCTGTTTTCAATTCTTTTGGTATAGGCATATCTCAGAGATATTGCAGATTTGATTCCAGACCACCAAAGTAAAGAGAATATCATAATAAAGTGAATCATACACATTTTTTTGTTTCCCAATATATATAAAAGTTATATTTGTACTATCCTGTATTCTATTAAGTGTGCAACAGCACTGTGTCTAAAATAACAATACACTCACCTTAATTTAAAAATGCTTTGGCCGGGCGCAGTGGCTCACGCCTGTAATCCCAGCACTTTGGGAGGCCAAAGTGGACAGATTACCTGAACTCAAGAGTTCGAGACCAGCATGGGCAACATGGCAAAACCCTGTCTCTACAAAAAAGAGCTAGGCGTGGTGGCACACACCTGTGGTCCCAGCTACTGAGGAGTGAGGAGACCCAAGAGGTCAAGGCTGCAGTGAGCTGAGATCACACCACTGCATTCCAGCCTGGGTGACAAAGTGAGACACTGTCTCAAAGAAAAAAAAAAAAAGAAAAAGGCCAGGCGTGGTGGCTCATGCCTGTAATCCCAACACTTTGGGAGGCCAAGGCAGGCAGATCACCTGAGGTCAGGAGTTTGAGACCAGCCTGGCCAACATGGTGAAACCCTTTCTCTACTAAATTTATAAAAATTAGCCAAGTGTGGTGGCATATGCCTGTAATCCCAGCTACTCGGGAGGCTGAGGCAGGAGAATCGCTTGAACCCGGGAGGCGGAGGTTGCAGTGAGCCGAGATCGTGCCATTGCACTTCAGCCTGGGCAACAAGAGCGAAACTCCATCTCAAAAAAAGAAAAAAAATTATTTCTAAAAAATGCTAACAAAAATCTGAGCCTTCAGGAAGCTGTAATCTTTTTGTTGGTGGAGTGTCTTGCCTCAGTGCTGATGGCTGCTGACTGATAAGGCTGGTGGTTGCTGAAGGTTGTCATGGTTATGGTAATGTCTTAAAATAAAACAACAGTGAAGTGGACTCCTCATGAAAGATTTCTCTGTAGCATGTAACACTGTTTGATAGCATTTTACCCACAGCAGAACTTCTTTCAGATTTGGAGGAAATCCTCTCAAATCCTGTCACTTTCATCAACTATGTTTATGTAATACTCAAAATCCTTTGTTGTCATTTCAATGGTGTTCACAGTATCTTTACCAGGAGTCAATTCCATCTTAAGAAACCACTTTCTTTGCTTACCCAAGAAGTAACTCCTTGTGCGTTCAAACTTTATCATCAGATGGCAGCAATTCAATCACATCCTGAGGCTCCACTTCCAATTCTAATTCTCTTGCTATTTCCACCGTATCTGCAGTTACTTCCTCCACTGAAGTCTTTATCCCCTCCAAATCGTTCATGAGAGTTGGTATCAACTTCTCCCAAACTCCTGTTCATGTTGATATTTTGACCTCCTCCCCCGAATCACAAACGTTCTTAATGGCATCTAGTATGGTTACTCTTTTCCAGAAGGGTTTCAATTTACTCTGTCTAGATGCATCAAAGGAATCAGTATCTATGGAAGCTATAGTCTTACAAATGTATTTCTTAAATAATAAGACTTGAAATTTGAAATTATTTCTTGATCCATGGGCTGCAGAATGAATGTTGTGTTAGCAGACATGAGAACAACATTCATCTCCTTGTACATCTCCATCAGAGCTCCAGGTTCATTGTCAATGGGCAATAATATTTTGTAAGAAATCTTTTTTTCTTAGGTCTCAACAGTGGGCTAAATGTTCAGTAAATCATGCTGTAAACAGATGTGTGTCATCCAGGCTTTGATGTTCCATTTCTAGAGCACAAGCAGTTGATTACACATCATTCTGAAGGACCTAGGGTTTGGGGAATGGTCAATAAGCACTGGCTTCCACTTAAGTCATCGGCTGCATTAGTTCCTAACAAGAGAGACAGTCTGTCCTTTAAAGTTGGAAACCAGCCTTTGACTTCCCCTCTCTAAGTAAAAAAGTCCTAGCTGGGATCTTCTTGCAATAGAAGGCTGTTTCAACTACATTGAAAATCTGAGGTTCAGTGTAGCCACCTTCATCAATGATCTTAGCTAGACCTTCTGGATAACTAGCTGCAGCTTCGCTATCAGCACTTTCTGCTTCACCTTGCACTTTTATGTTATGGAGACATCTGCTGTCCTTAAACCTTATGAGTCAACCACTGCTTGCTTCATACTTTTCTTCTGCACCTTCCTCACCTATCTTAGCCTTCACAGAATTGAAGATAATTGGACCTGGTGCAGTGGCTCACGCATGTAATCCCAGCACTTTGGGAGGCCAAGGCGAGTGGATCACTTGAGGCCAGGAATTGGAGACCAGCCTGGCTAACATAGCGGAACCCCGTCTCTACTAAAAGACACAAAAAATTAGGCAGGCATGGGGGCATATGCCTGTAATCCCAGCCACTCAAGTGGCTGAGGCACGAGAACTGCTTAAATCCAGGAGGTAGAGGTTGCAGTGAGCCAAGATTGTGCCACTGCACTCTAGTCTGGGGCAACAGAGCGGAACTGTGCCTCAAAATGAAAACAAAAAGAGGAAGAGGAAGAAGAAGGAGGAGGAGAAGGAGGAGAAGGAAGAGGAGAAGGAAGAGGAGAAGGAGGAGAAGAAGAAGGAGGAGAAGAAGGAGAAGAAGGAGAAGGAGAAGAAGAAGGAGAAGGAGGAGGAGGAGGAGGAGGAGAAGGAGAAAAAGAAGGAGAAGGAGAAGAAGAAGAAGAAGATTGGGGCCTTGCTTTGGATTAGGCTTTGTCTTAAGGGAATGTCGTGACTTTTTGATATTCTATCCAGACCAAACTATCTCCCTGTCAGCACTGTTCACTGCAGTAGCACTTTTAATTTCCTTCAATAATTTTTCCTTTGCAGTCTCACCTTGGCAAACTGTTTGGCACAAGAGACCTAGCTTTTAACCTATCTCAGCTTTTTCTTTGGTTTTTTTTTTTTGTTTTTGTTTTTGTTTTTTCCTTGAGACAGGGTCTCATTCTGTCACCCAGCCTAGAGTGCAGAGGTACGATCATAGTTCACTGCTGTCCTGAACTCGTGGGCTCAAGTGACCCTCCTGCCTTGGACTCTAGTAGCTAGGACTGCAGGCACATGCCACCATATCCAGTTAATTTTTAAATTTTTTGTAGAGTTGGGATCTCACTATGTTGCCCAGGCTGGTCTCAAACTCTTGGCCGCAAGTGATTTCCCCCTACCTCAGCTTTCCAAAGCCCTAGGATTACAGGCATGAGCCACTGTGCTTGGCCTGTCTCAGCTTTTGACATGTCTTCTTCACTAAGCTTAATCATTTCTAGCTTTTAATTCAAAGTAGGAGACACACAACTCTCCCTTTCACTTCGACACTTAGAGGCCATTATCGGGTTATTAACTGGCCTAATTTCAATATTGTTGCATCTCAGGGAATAGGGATATTCAAAGAGAGAAAGGGAGAGAGAGACAGAGGAACGGCCTGTTAGTGGAGTAGTCAGAACACACACATTTATTAAGTTTGCTGCCTGATGTGGGCAGCTTGTGGAACCCCACAACAATTACAATAGTAACATCAAAGATGAATTGTCACTGAGCACCATAACAGATATAATAATAATGAAAAAGTTCAAAATATTGCTAAAATTACCAAAATGTGACACAGAGACACAAAGTGAGCACAAGCTGTTGAAAAAAATGGTGCTGACAGACTTGTTCAACGTAGGGTTGCCACAAACTCTCAATCTGCAGAAAACAGTATCTGTGAGGAATGATAAAGGGAAGGGCAAAAAAAAAAAAAAAAAAAAAAACAACCCAAGGTATGCATGTATACACCTCAGAGTGGAATTGCTAGGTATTATGGTAATTCTGTGTTTAATTTGTTTTCTGTAGCAGCTGCACCATTTTATACCTCGTTTTGATTTTCATTCCTCATTCTACACCATCAAGGGCCTTCTTCTGAAAGAGGTTAAAAACCCTAAGTCAATTCTATTACCCTTATAACCATATTCTGCCCATTGCTCTGTATTTTACTTAAATGGGTGTAGTCATAGTCATGTAGGCAATTCTTAATCAAACACATGACTCTCTACTTAACAGCCTGCCTGAGGCACACATTGCCAATTGATCAGCCTTCTCTCTAACCCGGAAACAGCTTCACAATTTCCAACTTAGTACACTACCAATCAATCCAAGAGCAAACATAAAAAATGAACCTTTTGGCCAGGCATGATGGTTCACACCTTAATCTCAGCACTTTAGGAGGCGGGGGAGGGCGGATCACCTGAGGTCAAGTGTTTGAGACCAGCCTGGTCAACATGGCGAAACCCTGTCTCTACTAAAAAATACAAAAAAAATTGCCAGGCGTGGGGGCGGGTGCCTGTAATCACAGCTACTCAGGAGGCTGAGTCAGGAGAATGGCTTGAACCCGGGAGGTGGAGGTTGCAGCGAGTGGAGATCGCACCACTGCACTCCAGCCTGGGTGACAAGAATGAAACTCCATCTCAAAAAAAAAAATTGAATCTTTTGTCCTCCTTGCATGCACCTCCTCTCATCCCCGTTTTGTTCAGCCCACCCTACTTACTTGGACAACCCTATCCATTTCCTTGGAGTTTCTGACGGCTGTTGCCTTTAAGACCCAGATTAGACTTCACCATTTTCATGGGTACTCCAGTCCTCTTAATAGGAACTCCCAGAGCCACCATATTGCCTCTACCCCAGTTTGTGCCCATTTCGTATCTCTTAGTGTTATAGGTTTTGTTCCTGCAATATAGATATTCTTTCCACAACTCATATTCTCGAGTTTAGTGAGTGGGAGGCAGGAGGGCAGAGTGAGCAGGAGCTGGGCCATATGAGTCAGAGGCAGGCCTGAGTTCACACTCCATTTAGCCACGAGACAGGCCAGCTGACTTGCCTCCCAGGGCTGTCTCCATTCCTCATCTATGACATGGGGGAAAGTTCTGACATTGCAGGTTATGATCATGAGAGATGAAACCTACAAAGCTCATAGGAGGTCACTGGTTAATTGCAAAGATGCAGAGCAACACAGTCTGCATTTTCACATCTCTTGTATCTCTCACGCATCACTGACAAACACTGAACATATTCAGATAGTGTCTGAACAGGAGCTCAGACAATATCAGCAGGTTGCTGTGTTCATTCCACACTTACCCATAAGCTTTGGGCAAAGGGTGAAAACCAGGCAGAGCCTCTTCTTTTCTTGTATTTGTTAGTATTTTGTGCATATGACATATTCATTTTCTTATCTATTTATGCCTGCCACTTTCCAAAAAGTTGATGAGACGTAAATATCCTCTTGTCTAGATAGGCTTTTCCCCAAAAAAGCCTCCTCAAAATAGTCATGGACGCAGAAAAAATGCTAGAAGGTCTGTTTTACAACCCAGTGGATTGATAGGTAATAATTCCACTGGACAAATATTAGTTCCTATGTACTAAGTGGGCACTGAATGACAGGCACTGATTACATTTCACATGGTTCCCCTTGAATCCTCACCACAACCCTGAGTCGAGATACACTATTCTCCTCCATTTCCTGTGAGAAAACTGAGGGTGAGAGTTGGCCCTATGGCTTCTTGCAAGAGGCCAAGGCCAAGATGGAATTTGAGACCACCGCCTGCCTGACTGCTGAGTCCATGCTCTTAACTCCTATACTATACTCTCTTCAGCCCACAACTGAACTTCCAGAAGGAGCTGTTTTGAAGCATTCAGGATTTTGCCTCATCAAGCATGATACAAAACTGAGTAAAGAGGAGAAGTTTCAGAGAAAACAACTTCAGCATAAGCTTCATAAGGAAGAAGTGAAATGAAATGCCATAAACTCTAATACACTGAAATCATGAGCATCACCAGAAGTTATGTGGTGCTGATCAAATCACATTATCCCTAAATATATAGCAAATGACTTAACAGCTTTTGGGCCCATCTCCTGCCAACGTATTTCAACATTAATAAAACCTGGTGTGACTGTACAGTCTTTTAGTTATTTAACCAATAATGATGGGCCACTACCGTGTGTCATGCACTGTGCTTGGGGTGTGATCCTTTTGAATTTGTTGGAAGAGGATTTATTCCATAGATATAACTGTCAGATGTGTCATATGTTTCAGGAGAACCGTTGAACTTGCTGTAGACATCACTCTGCTCTTCTGGATGGACCTGGTAATTAGGCTCTAGGAATGAGGTAAAGAGGAGCTTGAGTTTTTATTAAAAACTCTATCAGTACTCCATGAATATTATTATCATTTGATAAATTCTTGTCATGTTTCTAATGTAAAAATTAAATGTTATTTAAGCTTACATATTAAAAAAAAAAATCAAGTCCATGGAACAATTCAAGCATATTATGAGAATGAGACCACACACAGTGCACATTCCCTTTTTTTTTTTTTTTTATGGAGTCTCACTCTGTCGCCCAGGCTGGAGTACGGTGGTGCTGTCTCAGCTCACTGCAACCTCTGCTCCCTGGGCTCAAGCGATTTTCCTGCCTCAGCCTCCCAGGTAGCTGGGATTACAGGCACCTGCCACCACACCTGGCTAATTTTTTTTTTTTTTAATTACAGACAGCATTTCATCATGTTGGCCAGGCTGGTTTTGAACTCCTGACCTCAGGTGTTCTGCCCGCCTTGGCCTCCCAAAGTGCTGGGATTACAGGCATGAGCTACTGTGCCCAGTCACACTGCACATTCTTACACCCTTACTGTGGTAGTTAGTATAATGGCCTCCAAAGATATCAAAATCCTAATCCCTGGAACATATGAACATGTTACCTTACATGGCAAAAGGGACTTTGCAGATGTGATTTAAGGATCTTAAGATCCTAAGATGAGAGATGATCCTGGATTATCCAGGTAGGCCCAATGTAATCACAAGTGTCCTTATTAAGAAAGAGGCAGGCAGGTGAAAGGGAGAGGGAGATGTGATGAGAGAAACAGACGTTGAAGTGATGCAAAGCCATAAGCTAAGGAATGTAGGCAGCCTCTAGAAGCTAGAAAAAGTAAGGGAATACAACTTCCTCTCTAAAGCCTCCAGAAGGAGTGCAGCCTCACCACACCTTGATTCTAGCTCACTAAGACTGGTTTTGGACCTCCAGAACTGTGAGATAATGTTTATGTTTTTTAAGCCATTAAATTTGTGATAATTTATTACCACAGCAATAAGAAATGTACAGACAGACCTGATGGTCAGATGTTAAATTTCCTTTGAACTTAATCATTTGAACAATGAGGGGGTTGGGGTCAGGGGTAGGGGGTGGGGCCAGGGGCGTCTTTTCTTGCTAGTCTTTTTACAAGCTCAAGAAAGCAAAACTGGCCTGGTGCCGTGGCTCACACCTGCAATCCCAACACTTTGGGAAGCCAATGCAGGATTGAGTTCAAGAATTTGAGACCAGCCCGGGCAACATACAGAGACCCTGTCCCTACACAAAAATTAAAAATTAGCTGGCTGTGGAGGCTCATGCCTGTAGACCCAGCTACTTAGGAGGCTGAGGTCAGAGAATTGCTTGAGCCCAGGAAGTCGAGGCTGCAGTGATCTGTGACTGCACTCCAGCCTGGGCAACGGAGGGAGACCCTGTCTCAAAAAGAAAAAAAAAAGAAAGAAAGAAAAGAAAGCTAAACATAGTTTGGCTCTTGTGAAAGTATATTTTAAAAAAAGCAATGACAGAATGGTACAATATGCAATTGACCTTTCTAAAAGGTCACGATAACTTCTAGAAAATGTGGATAATACTAAGGAATGAGGTTAAAGAGGAATTTGAGCTTTCACTAAAAACTCTATCACTACTCCATCAGTGATTATCATTTCATTAATTCTTACCACTTTTCTAATAGGAAAATTAAACATCATTTAAGCCTAAAGATTTTACAAAGAACTATTGTAAGTATAACCCACAAAAAATCTACACACAACTCTACCATGGGGTCCAGTTTGGACACATCACATTCAAAGAAACAGCAAACCAATAGAAAAGCACAGTTGAGAACAACTCAAATCTTGATGTAAATATTCAAGAAAACTGTGAGGGGGAATATTCACTCTTGATAGACAACTTCTTGAAAAGTATTTTGGGACTTCTGTCTTTCTGAATTGTTGCAGCAGCTCCCCCCACAATTCCCCTTTCTTTCTCTCCCAAAAATGGTCCTAAACATCCAGCTCTATCACTTCTCTAGTCTCACTCCCTGTCCCCTCCAAGCCCCGATCCTTTAACACATAGATACATGATTCCCAAGTAGGGGCTGGGAATGCTGCTAAACATCCAACAATACACAGGCCAGCCCCAAGCCAACGTACTGTTTGTACAAAATGTCAAAATATTGAAATGTGGCTCAACTGAAGTTCTCCGTCTCTTGATTTTGTTTACAACAAAGGTAGTTCCCTGAGTAAGGAGTCAACAAGACTCCACCCTTAAAAATGAGAGGAGGGGGCTGGGCGTGGTGGCTAACACCTGTAATCCCAGCACTTTGGGAGGGCGAGGCGGGCGGATTACAAGGTTAGCAGATCGAGACCATCCTGGCTAACACGGTGAAACCCCGTCTCTACTAAAAATACAAAAAATTATCCGGGCATGGTGGTGGGCGCCTGTAGTCCCAGCTACTTGGGAGACTGAGGCAGGAGAATGGTGTGAACCCGGGAGGCAGAGCTTGCAATGAGCTGAGATGGCACCACTGCACTCCAGCCTGGGCAACAGAGCAAGACTCTGTCTCAAAAAAAAAAAAAAAATGAGAAGAGGGAAAACACTTGCAATCTCTTATGATTCGACAAATTTTCTTTTATTCCTGTGCCATCAGAATTAAATACAATAACATACACAAAGTGCCCAGTATGGTTGCTCAAACCATGGGTGCTAAAGCGTGCTCAAAAAATACTAGCTCTCATTCCTTTTTCTAGAAGGGAATGAAGAATTCAATTTAATCTTAATACAGTGTCCCTAAGATAATCACATCTCTCCCTAATGTCACCTCCCACCCCATAGCTGCCTCAAAGTTTTGAATATTTAAATTATAAAAACCGTTCACCTGCTGTAAGGGAGTAGTACATTCCCCAGGAGAATTAGATTCTGGAAATAAGAACATCACAGAAACAGCAAAAAGGATTATCAAAACCCAGCGTTTGACTGCTGAATACCGAAGGCCTCAATTAATGTGTTTTGATACTCAAAACAAAAAAACTTTTGTCAAGTAGCATTCACAATGAGTAAGCAAGGAAATGACTTCTACCTGTTTTCAAACATGCCTCATTTTTACTGTGATGATTGTGAGGCCCTTTGCATTTTGATTGAATATATAAAATTTCAATTTCTCAGCACATATGTCTTTTAAATTGTAGTATAATATAAATAACAACATTTACCATTTTGACCATTTTTAGGTGTACAATTTGGTGGCATTAAATACATTCACGTTGTTGTACAACTGTCACCATCATCAATCTCCAGAACCTTTTTCATCTTGCAAATCTGGAACTCTGTACCCGCCAACCACAATATTTCCCCATTTCTCCCTTTCCCCAGTCCCTGGTAACCACCATTCTACTTTCTGTTTCTGTGAATTTGACTACTCTAGGTATCTAATATAAAGGGAATTATAAACCATTTGTCCTTTTGTGACTGGCAGATTTCACTTATCATGATGTCTTCAGGGTTCACTCATTTTGTAGCCTGCGTCAGGATTTATTTCCTTTTCAACACTGAATAACATTCTATTGTATGGATATAGCCCATTTTGTTTTTCCCTTGTCAATGGACATTTGGGTTGCTTCTACCTTTTGGCTATTGTGAATAATAATGCTGCTATGAACATGGGTAGAGCATGTATCATTTTTAAATGCTCAAGCCACGATGTCAAAATATGAACTCGTCCATATTTACTTTAGTTTTGTACCTGCATAACATGGAACTCAAATTTTACTTGTATTGGCCTATGAAAATACACAAGATTTCTGAAACAAAATTAAACAACAACAAATTACATTATTATGATAATTATTACTCTAAGGGTTAACAGCATGGTGCTCTTTAGTCAGCCTAGCAACGTACAACTCTAGGCAAGGAACTTCATCTTCCAACCATAGTTTTTATTATTTATGAGTATGTACGATGCACCAGATGTGGAAGTAGGCACTTCATATGTATTAACTCATGAAATGCTCATAGCAACTCTATGAGAGACATACCATTTTCATCCCCATTGTCCTTAGCCTAGCAGTTGAGGGTAGGTAGTTGAGCCAGATTGCCTAGCTCTTCCATTTAATAGCTATGGGACCTTAGTCAAGTTAATTAACTGTGCATTAATTTCCTCAAGTGTAAAATAGAAATGATAGTATCAACTTCTGAGTGCTGTTACAAGCATTAAGTGGGATGATGTATGTGAACTCTTAGGACCCCACATGTACTTAGTATTCATAAATATTGCATATGGATGTTTGCATCTACTTTTCACTCAGTGCAATCCTGATGCATTTCTTCCCCATCCCTAATAGTCATATCTGAAGAGAAAAATCAGAATTTGCAAACTAATGTTATTATCAGCTTAAACCAAACAAAATGTATTAAGTCACCTTAACTTTCTGAATTACATAAAAATAGTGTAATGGCTACATAAAAATCACATTCCAAGTTCGAGTAAAATGATTTGATGTTACCATCCAGTTATTTTTCCTAGTATGGATAATGACTGAACTGAAATTTGAGGGACTTCAGTTTGAGATCAAGGTCTTCATCAACCTTGCAGGTTGGCTTGGACAAGTCACATTACTACTCTGAGGCTCATTTTTCTCCTGAACAGAGCAAGGGCATAGGACTCATATCTTTACATATGGATTGGAGTCTCCTGAGTGAGTAAGCTACTATTTGAGAAAGAGTATCTACTCCAGCAAATGAGCAAGCCCTAGAAGGTTTCTGTCCAGGGTTAACTCTTTTTGTTTTTTATAATCCTCCCACTCCCTGGACAGAGTCCCGCTCTGTCACCCAGGCTGGAGTGCGGTGGCAAGATCTTGGCTCACTGCAACCTCTGCCTGTTGGGTTCAAGTGATTCTCGTGCCTCAGCCTCTGAGTAGCTGAGATTACAGGCATGTGCCACCACACCTGGCTAATTTTTCTATTTTTAGTAGAGATAGGGTTTCACCATGTTGGCCAGGCTGGCCTTGCACTCCTGACCCTAAAGTGATCTGCCTGCCTTGGCCTCCCAAATTATTGGGATTATAGGCGTGAGCCACTGCACCTGGCTCAGAGTTAGCTCTTGATCAAACCTATCAACTGCTTTCTATATCTTCACTCTTAGGAAGGAAGGAGCTGGAATACTGAAGTTTTGCTGACCAGAAGACCATGCACATAGCCTACGACTTTGCAACTTCTAGGTTTTTGCATGTGCCGTTTTATCCATGTGGCACATCCTCCCTTCCTATGGGAAACGTCATCCATACTTCAAGGCTCAGCTCAAATACCATGTTCTGCCATGAAATCTCCTAGTGTCTGGCCAATTGGAAGGTTTTTCCCTCTTTAGTTCCAACAGCATTACTTTATGCTTCTTCATTGATCTTTATTAAATACTTCTTTGCCTGATTTGCATACCTATGTCTAGAAGCCTTATCTCTTTCATGTTTAGAATCCTCCGAGTGTTAACGTGGCATGCTCTAGATGCCCAACAAACACTGATTGGTTGGATGTAGACTCCAGCATCTACCTGTAGATGACACCTGTGAGATTAAGTCTGATAATTCAATGCATATGCCTTGTTTGTGTCACCCACACCGACCCTCAGAGAAGACAGTGTTGAATATATTTATCTAAGCAGATTATTTGTTTTGCCTCATGTTGACACTATCTAAATCTTCTTGATCAGAAAATGTGAAAATGAGAAACCCAGAAAACGGAATTGGAGCACTTTAATTTTTTCTGTATGGAAAAAGTTTCTTTGTATACTTGATTTGATGCTGTCCTTAATGACCTAATGGAAGGGAAAACCAACTTCAGCTGGAATGACTTCAGTAGCTTGCTGTGAAGTTTCCAGGAGATAAACAGTCAAAAATCAGATGATTTCAAAAGCCATGATGGATAATCTCAACGGACACTAAACTGGACCAAATCTCATCACAAATAAACAACTTTGGGTAGGAATAATGGTTGGAAATACATAAGCATGGGCCAATACCAATTTGCAACTTCTGTTAAGATAAAGTGGATGATCTTTTGGAATTATCAGAGCTGGGATTAAGAAAATGTGGCACATTTACACCATGGAATACTATGCAGCCATAAAAAAGGATGAGTTTGAGTCCTTTGTAGGGACATGGATGCAGCTGGAAACCATCATTCTTAGCAAACTATCACAAGAAGAGAAAACCAAACACCGCATGTTCTCACTCATAGGTGGGAACTGAACAATGAGATCACTTGGACTCGGGAAGGGGAACATCACACACTGGGGCCTATCATGGGGAGGGGGGAGGGGGGAGGGATTGCATTGGGGAGTTATACATGATATAAATGATGAATTGATGGGTGCTGACGAGTTGTTGGGTGCAGCACACCAACATGGCACAAGTATACATATGTAACAAACCTGCACGTTATGCACATGTACCCTAGAACTTAAAGTATAATAAAAATAAAAAATAAATAAATAATAAATAAATAAATAAATAAAAGTTCACAAGGCTATGGATTAAGAATAAACTATTAAAGAATTGGCAAGATGTAAAATCCATGGGCTGGTGTTGTCTGGAACTAAGGAGCTTACTTTAAATGTTGAAAGGGGAAAGCCCTTTGGCTCACCTTGGAGAACTGAGTGATGCATGATGTTAAAGGTAGAGAAGCCACATGCAATCAAAGACTAGAATCATCAGAGTCAATATAAACAAAGATGTTAATAGGTAAGCAATAATTGCCATGAATAATTAAATCCAGGATTGGCTGAAGCCAGACTCCAAGTAATTCCCTGATGTAACACCAAACTCACTGAATAACCTCAAGGGATGTTCCCCATGTGTTAAATGGAAACCACAGTCCCAAGATTCTGGATCTTGATCTTGGAAAAAGAAAAAGATGGCTATATTTCTGAAGTGATTGCCAGAGAGTACTGCCCACTTGCTCAGTGATTGGGATGCCCAGTCTTTCCTTTTTTTCTCAAATAAAAATCATATGAATACAAAATTGTATTTACTTTTAAACTAATGCAACACATTTTACTGAAAACATTTGTGATTGTGTTAAGCGACACAGAGATGGTTTTAAGAGAGGTCCCTTACTTTAGTAATAATTACAGTAAAGCATGATGAATACAATAATAGAAAGAGAATAGATGTGCTCCAATCCAATGTACACTGAGGCCTCCAACTTCATTCTTCTTTGTTTTGGCAATTCTAGTTTATTTGCATCTACATGTAATTTTAAAATCTGTTTTGTCAACACATTTCAAAAGAAGAAATACATGCAGCCAACAAGCATATGAAGAAAAAAGCTCAACATCACCACTGATCATTAGAGAAATGCAAATCAAAACCACAATGAGATATCATCTAAAACCAGTCAGAATGGCTACTATTAAAAAGTCAAAACATAACAGATGCTGGCACGGTTGTGGAGAAAGAAACGCTTATACACTGTTGGTGGGAATGTAAATTACTTCAGCCATTGTGGAAGACAGTGTGGTGATTCCTCCAAAACCTAAAGACAGAAATGCTATTCAACCCAGCAATCTCATTTCAGGGTATATACCCAAAGGAATATAAATCATTTTATTAAAAAGACACGTGCACATGTGTGTTTATTGCAGCACTATTCACAATAGCAAAGACATAGAATCAACCTAAGTGCCCATCAACGATAGACTGAAGAAAATATGGTACATATGCACCATGCCATAAAGAAGAATGAGATCATCTTTTTTGCAGGGACATGGATGCAGCTGGAGGCCACTATCCTTAAGCAAACTAACACAGGAACAGAAAATCAAACACCACATGTTCTCACTTATAAGTGGGGACTAAATGATGAGAACACATGGACACAGAAAGAGGGACAACACACACTGGGGCCTCTCAGAGAGTGGAGGGTGGGAGGAAGGAGAGGATCAGGGAAAATAACTAATGGATACTAGGCTTAATTCTTGGGTGATGAAATAATCTGTACAACAAACCCCCATGACACAAGTTTACCTATGTAACAAACCAGCACATGTACTCCTGGACTTAAAAGTTAAAAGAAACTGTTTTGTCAATAAAAATTTAACATTTTTAATTTAATTTAAATTTTTTTTTTGTTTTTTGAGATGGAGTCTCATTCTGTCATCCAGGCTGGAGTGCAGTGGCACAATCTCGGCTCACTGCAAGCTCTGCCTCCCAGGTTCAAGACATTGATGTGCAGTTGTCTCTTTTTGTATTATCTTCATCTAGTTTGGTATCAGGGTAATATTAACCTCAGAAAATAGGTTGAGAAGTATTTCCTTTTCTGTTTTCTGGGATACATTATATAAAATTGGGGTTAATTTTTCTTCAAGTGTTTCACAGAATTCTCCAATGAAGCCATCTTGGCCTGAAGATTTATTTTACAAGACATTTTCAATTATGAACTCAATTTCTTTTTTTTTTTTTTTTTTTTTTTTTTTTGAGGCAGAGTCTGGCTCTGTCGCCCGGGCTGGAGTGCAGTGGCCGGATCTCAGCTCACTGCAAGCTCCGCCTCCCGGATTTACGCCATTCTCCTGCCTCAGCCTCCCGAGTAGTTGGAACTACAGGCACCCGCCACCTCGCCCGGCTAGTTTTTGTATTTTTAGTAGAGACGAGGTTTCACCGTGTTAGCCAGGATGGTCTCGATTTCCTGACCTCGTGATCCGCCCCTCTCGGCCTCCCAAAGTGCTGGGATTACAGGTTTGAGCCACCACGCCTGGCCTTGAACTCAATTTATTTAATAATTATAGGGTTATTCAGATTGTCTGTTTCATATTGGTTGAGTTTTGGTAGTTTGTGGCTTCTGAGGATTTGGTTCATTTCCTCTGAGTTGTTGAATGTATGATGATAAAGTTGTTAATAGTATTCTCTTACTGTGTTTTTAATGGCTACAATATCTATAGTGATAGCTTTTCCATTTCTGACACTGGAGATTGTTTTCTCATCTGTTTTTATTTTGGTAAGTTTTACCAGACGTTTGTCCATTTTGGTGATTTTTTTTCTTAAGGATTAGGTTTTCTTTTCACTGATTTTTCTCTATTATTTTCTATTTCATTGATGTCTGCTCTTTTCTTTGTTATTTTATTTCTTCTGCTTGCTTTGAGTTTATTTTGCCCCGTTTTTCTAATTTCTTGAAGTAGGAATGTAGTTTATTAATTTTCTTTTTCTTTTTTTCCTTTTTTTTTTTTTGAAATGGAGTATCGCTCTGTTGCCCAGGTTAGAGTGCAGTAGCGCGATCTCAGCTCACTGTAATCTGTACCTCCCAGGTTAAAGTGATTCTCCTGTCTCAGCCTCCCAAGTAGCTGAGATTACAGGCACCCACCACCATGCCCAGCTAAGTTTTGAATTTTTAATAGAGGTGGGGTTTCACTATGTTGGCCAGGCTGGTCTCCAACTCCCAACCTCAAGTGATCTGCCTGCCTTGGTCTCCCAGAGTGCTCGGATTACAAGGCATAAGCCACCGCACCTGGCCTGTAGTTCATTGATTTTAAACGCACCCATCTTGAACTGAGTTTCTTACATGCGGCGTACGATTGGGTCACATTTTCTTATACACTCTACCAGTCTGTCTTTTTATTAGTGTGTTTAGACCACTTACATTTAAGATAATTGTGGTCACATAAATCGGCCATTTTATTGGGTTTTTAAAATGTGTTTCCTCTAGATTTCACTTCACTTTTTCTCTGTTTTGACCTTTCCTCATTTATAATATAAGCATTAGTGCTATAAATTTCCCTCTCAGCCCTGCTTTAAGCTGCATTCCACAAATTTTGATAAGTTGTGATTTCATTTTCATTGAGTTTATTTTTAAATTTCCTTTGAGACTTTCTTTTTGATTGATGGATTATTTAGAAGTCTGTTAATTCCCACATTTTAGAGATTTTCCTATTGTTTTACTATAATTGATTTCTAGTTTGATTCCGTTAAATTAAGATCAGAGAATACACTTTGTATAATTTCAGTTATTTTACATTTGTTGAGGTTTGCTTTATAGCCAGGATATGGCCTATCTTGATCAATGTCCCATGTATGGTTGTTGTTTACTATGTATGTCAATTAGGCCTTGTTAGTGATGTGTTGTTTCAATAGCATGTATAGTATGTGCCAGGAGGGGACATAATCATGGATTTGTCTATTTCTCCTTTCAGCTCCATCAATTTTTATTTCATGTGTTTTGAGGCTCTGTTGTTAGATTCATACACATTTAGGACCATTATGTCTTCCTGATGAATTCATCCTGTTTTCACACTATAATGTCTCTCTTTGTCTCTAGTAATTTTCCTTATCTGAAACCTACTTTATCAGATATTAATATAGACACTTCTACTATTACTGATTGTTTGTATGGTATAGCTTTTCCCATCCTTTTACTTTCAGTCTACCTATGTTGTTGATTTGAACTGAGTTTCTTTTTTTTAAATTTAATTAACTTTTTTTGAGGCTGGGTCTTGCTATGTTGCTCAGGCTGATCTTGACCTCCTGGGTTCAAGCAATCCTCCAACCTTGGCCTCCCAAAGTGCTGTGATTACAAGCCCAAGCCACCACACCTAGACTAAACTGAGTTTCTTATATGCAACATACAGTTGGGTCACATTTTCTTATACACTCTACCAATCTGTCTTTTTATTAGTGTATTTAGACCATTTATATTTAAGGCAATTGTTATGTTCTTGCATATATCTGTCATTTTATTTTTTTAATTATTTAAAGTTAATTTTAAGTTCAGGAATACATGTGCAGATTTGTTATATAGGTAAACGTATGTCATGGGGGAGTATTGTGCAGATTATTTCATCACCCAGGAATTAAGCCTAGTATCCATTAGTTACTTTTCCTGATCCTCTCTATCCTCCCACCCTCCACCCTCTAAAGACCCCAATGTGTGTTATTCCCCCCTATGCTTCCATGTGTTCTCACCTTATAAGTGAGAACATGCAGTATTTGGTTTTCTGTTCCTGTGTTAGTTTGCTAAGGATAGTGGCCTCCAGCCGCATCCATGTCCCTGCAAAATACATGATCTTATTCTTTTTTAAGACTACATAGTATTCCATGGTATATGTACCACATTTTCTTTATCCAGCCTGTTATTGATGGGCACTTAGGTTGATTCCATATCTGTGCTATTGTAAATATTGCTCCAGTGAACGTACACATGCATGTGCCTTTATATTAAAATGATTTCTGCTCCTTTGGGTATATACCCAGTAATGGAATTGCTGGGTTGAATGGCATTTCTGTCTTCAGGTCTTGGAGGAATCACCACACTGTCTTCCACAATGGTTGAAGTAATTTACATTCCCACTAACAGTGTATAAGCGTTTCCTTTTCTCCACAACCTTGCCAGCATCTGGTATTTTGTTTTTTTGTTTTTTTTTGACTTTTTAATAGTACCCATTCTGACCGGTGTTAGATAATCTCTCACTGTGGTTTTGATTTGCATTTCTCTAATGATCAGTAATGTTAAGCTTTTTTTCACATGCTTCTTAGCTGCATATATGTCTTCTTTTGGGAAGTGTCTCTTCATGTTCCTTGCCCACTTTTTAATGGGGTCATTTGTTTCTTATAAATTAAAGTTTCTTTAGATGCTGGAGATTAGATCTTTGTCAAATGCATAGTTTGCAAAAATTTTCTCCCATTCTGTAGATTGTCTGTTTATTCTCTTGGTAGTTTATTTTGCTGTGCAGAAGCTCTTTAGTTTAATTAAATCCCATTTGTCAATTTTTGCTTTTGTTGCAATTGCTTTTGGCATCTTCATCATGAAACCTTTGCCTATGCCTATGTCTTGAATGGAATTGCCTAGGTTGTCTCCAGGTTTTTATAGTTCAGGGTCTTATATTTATATCTTTAATCCATCTCAAATAGATTTTTATATATGGTGTAAGGAAGGAGTCCAATTTCAATCCCCTGCATGTGGCTAGTCAGTTATCCCAGTACCATTTATTGAAAAGGGAATACTTTCCCCATTGCTTGTTTTCCTCAGGATTGTTGAAGGTCAGATAGTTGTAAGTGTGTGATCTTATTTCAGGGTTCTCTATTCTGTTCCATTGGTCTATGTGTCTATTCTTGTACCGGTACCATGTGTTTTGGTTACAGTAGCCTTGTAGTATAGTTTGAAGTCAGGTAGTATGATGCCTCCAGCTTTGTTCTTTTTGCTTAAGATTTTCTTGGCTATTCAGGCTCTTTTTTGGTTCCATATGAATTTTAAAATAGTTTATTTCTAGTTCTATGAAGAATGTCAAGGGTAGTTTAATGGGAATACATTAATGTGACCTATAAATTGCTTTGGGCAGTATGGCCATTTTAACAATATTGAGTTTTCCTATCCATGAACATGGAATGTTTTCCCATTTGTTGGTATCATCTCCGATTTCTTTGAGCAGTGGTTTGTAGTTCTCCCTGTAGAAAACTTTCACCTCCCTGGTTGGGTGTACTTCTAGTTATTTTATTTGTTTTGTGGCAATTGTGAATGGGAGTTCATTCATGATTTTGCTTTCAGCTTGACTGTTGTTGGTGTATAGGAATGCCAGCGATTTTTGCACATTTATTTTGTATCCTAAGACTTTGCTGAAGTTGCTCATCAGCTTAAGAGGTTTTTGGGTTGAGACAATGGGTTTTCTAGGTATAGGATCATGTCGTCTGCAAACAGGGATAGTTTGACTTCCTCTCTTTCTATTTGAATACCATTTCTTTCTTTCTCTTGTCTGATTGCCCTGGCCAGAACTTCCAATAATATGTTGAATAGGAGTGTGAAAGAGGGCATCCTTATCTTGTGCTGGTTTTCAAGGGGGAATGCTTCCAGGTTTTACCCATTCAGTATGATGTTGGTTGTGAGTCTGTCATAGATGGATGTTACTATTTTGAGGTATGGTACCTCAATACCTAGTTGATTGAGAGTTTTTAACATGAAGCAATGTTGAATTTTATTGAAGTCCTTTTCTCCATCTATTGAGATAATCATATGGTTTCTGTCTTTAGTTCTGTTTATGTGATGAATCACATTTATTGGTTTGCATATGTTGAACCAACTTTTCATCCCAGGGAGGAAGCTTACTTGGTGGATAAGCTTTTGGTTGTGCCATTGGATTTGGTTTGCCAGTATTTTGTTGAGGATTTTTGCATTGATATTCATCAAGGATGTTGGCCTGGCCTGAAGTTTTCTTTTCTTTTTCTTTTTTCTTTTTTTTTTGTAGCTCTGCCAGGTTTTGGTATCAGGATAATGCTGGCATCATAGAATGAGTTAGGGACAAATCTCTCCTTTTCAATTTTTTGGAATAGTTTCAGTAGGAATGGTACTAGCTTATTTTTGTACATCTGGTAGAATTCAGTTGTAAATCCACCTAGTCCTGGGCTTTTTTGGTTGGTAGGGTATTTATTACTGCCTCAATGTCAGAACTCATTATGGGTCTGTTCAGGGATTTAATTTCTTCCTGGTTCATTCTTGGGCAGGTGTACTTGTCCACAATTTATCAATTTCCCTAGATTTTCTAGTTCATGTGCATAGAGGTGTTTATAATATTCTCTGATGTGTTTGTATTTCTGTGGTATCAGTGGTAATATACCACTTATGATTTCTGATTGTGTTTATTTGAATCTTCTCCCTTTTCTTCTTTATTAGACTAGCTAGTGATCTATCTATTTTATTAATTTTTTCAAAAAATGAGCTCCTGGATTCATTCATCTTGGCTTTTTTTAATGTCTCAACCCACTTCAGTTCAGCTCTGATTTTGGTTATTTCTTGTCTTCTGCTAGCTTTGGGATTTCTTTGCTCTTGTTTCTCTAGTTCTTTTAGTTGTCATGTTAGATTATTAACTTGAGATCTTTCTAACATTTTGATGTGGACATTTAATGCTATAACTTTTCCTATTAACACTGCCTTGGCTGTGTCCCAGAGATTCTGGTATGCTGTATCTTTGTTCTCGTTAGTTTCAAAGAGCCTTTCAGTTTCTGCCTTAATTTTGTTATTTGTCCAAAAGTCATTCAGGAGCAGGTTATGCAATTTCCATGTAATTGTATGGCTTTGGATGAATTTCTTTATCTTGATTTCTAATTTGATTGCACAGTGGTCCAAAAGAAACTAAGATTGCAACCTCTGCTTTTTTCTGTTTTCCATTTGCCTGGTAAATTTTCCTCCATCCCTTTATTTTGAGCCTATGTGTGTCATTGCATGTGACATGGGTCTCTTGAAGTCGGCATACCAATGGGTCTTTTTTTTTTCTTTTTTTTTGAGATGGAGTCTCGCTCTATCCCCTAGGCTGGAGTTCAGTGGCACAATCTTAGCTCACTGCAATCTCTGCCTCCAAGCTTTAAGCAATTCTCTTGCCTCAGCCTCCTGAGTAGCTGGGACTACAGACATATGCCACCATGGCCAACTAATTTTTTGTATTTTTAGTAGAGACAGGATTTCACCCTGTTGGCCAGGCTGGTCTCAAATTCCTGACCTCAGGTGATCAGCACGCCTCGACCTCTCAAAATGCTGGGATTACAGGCGTGAACCATTGTGCCTAGCCAGGTCCTGGTTCTTTATCCAGCTTGCCATTCTGTGTCATTTAATTGGGGCATTTGGCCCATTTACATTTAAGGTTAGTATTGATATTTGTGGATTTCATCCTGCCATCATGATGTTAGCTGGTTATTTTGCAGACTTGTTTATGTGGTTGCTTTATGGTGTCACTGCTCTGTGTACTCAATGTGTTTTTGTAGTAGATGGTAACAATCTTTCCTTTCCATAATTAGTGCTGCCTTCAGAAGTCTTGTAAGTCAGGTCTGGTGGTACTGAATTTTCTCAACATTTACTTGTCGAAAAGGATCTTATTTCTCCTTTGTCTATGAAGCTTAATTTGACGAGATATGAAATTCTGGGTTGGAATTTCCTTTCTTTAAGAATGTTGAGGGGAGGTTCCCAGATGGCCAAATAGGAACACCTCCAGTCTGCAGCTCCCAGTGTGAGTGATGAAAAAGATGGGTGATTTCTGCATTTCCTACTGAGGTACCAGGTTCATTTCACTGGGGCTTGTCAGACAGAGGGTGCAGCCCATGGAGCATTGCCTCACCTGGGAAACACAAGGGGTTGGGAAATTCCCTTTCCTAACAAAGGGAAGCTGTGACAGATGATCCCTGGAAAATCAGGACACTCCCACTCTAATACTGAGCTTTTCCAATGGCCTTAGCAAATGGCACACCAGGAGATTATATCCTGCACCTGGCTTGGAGGGTCCCATGCCCAAGGAGCCTTGCTCACTGCTAGCACAGCAGTCTGAGATCGAACTGCATGGCGGCAGTGAGGCTGGGGGAGTGGTGTCCACCATTGCTGAGGCTTGAGTAGGTAAACAAAGCAGCTGGGAAGCTCGAACTGGGTGGAGCCCAGCGCAGCTCAATGAGGCCTGACTGCCTCTGTAGACTCCACCTCTGGGGCCAGGGCATAGCTGAACAAAAGGCAGCAGAAACTTCTGCAGACTTAAACGTCACCGTCTGACACCTTTGAAGAGAGTAGTGCTTCTCCCAGCACGGAGTTTAAGATCTGAGAACGGACAGACTGCCTCCTCAAGTTGGTCCCTGAACCCCGAGTAGACTAACTGGGAGACACCTCCCAGTAGGGGCCGACTGACACCTCATACAGCTGGGTGCCCTTCTGAGACAAAGCTTCCAGAAGAAGGATCAGACAGCAACATTTGCCATTCTGCAACATTTGCTGTTCTGCAGCCTCCACTGGTGATACCCAGGCAAACAGGGTGTGGAGTGGGCATCCACCAAACTCCAATAGACCTGCAGCTGAGGGTCCTGACTGTTAGAAGGAAAACTAACAAACAGAAAGGACATCCACACCAAAATCCCATCTGCACATCACCATCATCAAAGACCAAAGGTAGATAAAACCACAAAGTTGGGGAGAAAACAGAGCAGAAAAGCTGAAAATTCTAAAACTCAGCGCACCTCTTCTCCTCCAAAGAATGGAGCTCCTCACCAGCAACAGAACGCTGGACGGAGAATGACTTTGACGAGTTGACAGAAGAAGGCTTCAGATGATCGGTAATAACAAACTTCTCCAAGCTAAAGGAGGATGTTTGAACCCATCTCAAAGAAGCTAAAAAACCTTGAAAAAAGAGTAGATGAATGGCTAACTAGAATAAACAGTGTAGAGAAGTCTTTAAATGACCTGATGGAGCTGAAAACCATGACACGAGAACTACGTGACACATGCACAAGCTTCAGTAGCCATTCGATCAAGTGGAAGAAAGGGTATCAGTGATTAAAGATCCAATGAATGAAATGAAGTGAGAAGAGAAGTGTAGAGAAAGAAGAGTAAAAAGAAACGAACAAAGCCTCCAAGAAATATGCAACTATCTGAAAAGACCAAACTATGTCTGATTGGTGTAACTGAAAGTGACATGGAGAATGGAACGAAGTTGGAAAACACTCTTCAGAATATTATGCAGGAGAACTTCCCCAACCTAGGGAGGCAGGCCAACATTCAAATTCAGGAAATACAGAGAGTGCTACAAAGATAATCCTTGAGAAGAGCAACTCCAAGACACAAAATTGTCAGATTCACCAAAGTTGAAATGAAGGAAAAATGTTAAGGGCAGCGAGAGAGAAAGGTCGGGTTACCCACAAAGGAAA
>NW_012115821.1:10739529-10739896 GCF_000951035.1 Colobus angolensis palliatus | reverse complement strand
AAGGACCTCTTCAAGGAGAACTACAAACCACTGCTCAGTGAAATGAAAGAGGACACAAACAAATGGAAGAACATTCCATGCTCATGGATAGGAAGTATCAATATCATGAAAAGGCCATACTGCCCAAGGTAATTTATAGATTCAATGCCATCCCTATCAAGCTATCAATGACTTTCTTCACAGAATTGGAAAAAACAACTTTATAGTTCATATGGAACCAAAAAAGAGCTTGCATTGCCAAGGCAATCCTAAGCCAAAAGAACAAAGCTGGGGGCATCATGCTACCTGAGTTCAAACTATACTACAAGGCTACAGTAACCAAAACAGCATGGTACTGGTACCAAAACAGAGATATAGACCAATGGAA
>NW_012115821.1:10724631-10738534 GCF_000951035.1 Colobus angolensis palliatus | reverse complement strand
TGTCCATCAATGATAGACTGGATTAAGAAAATGTGGCACATATACACCATGGAATACTATGCAACCATAAAAAAGGATAAGTTCATGTCCTTTTTGGGACATGAATGAAGATGAAAACCATCATTCTGAGCAAACTATCGCAAGGACAGAAAACCAAACACCACATGTTCTCACTCATAGGTGGGAATTGAACAATGTGAACACTTGGACACAGGGTGTGGAACATCACATACCGGGGCCTGTCATGGAGTGGGGGGAGGGAGGAGGGATAGCATTAGGAGATATACCTAATGTAAATGACGAGTTAACGGGGGCAGCACACCAACATGGCACATGTATACATAGGTAACAAACCTGCACGCTGTGCACATGTACCCTAGAACTCAATGTATAATAAAAAAAGAATAAATAAATAAATAATAAAATAAAGAATGTTTAATACTGGCCCTCAATCTCTTTTGACTCATAGAGATTCCACTGAGAAGACCACTGTTAGTCTGTTGGGCTTTCCTTTGTAGGTGACCAGGCCTTTCTCTCTTGCTGCTCTTGATGTTTTCTCTTTCATTTCAACCTTGGAGAACCTGATGATTATGTGTCTCACGGCTGATCTTCTCACAGAATACCTTACTGGGGTTTTCTGCATTTCCTGAACTTGAATGTTGGCCTTTCTAGTGAGGTTGGGGACGTTCTCATGAATGATATCCTGAAATACATTTGCCAAATTAGTTCCATTCTCCCCATCTCTTTCAGGTATAGCAATTAGTCATGGATTTGGTCTCTTTACATAATCCCATATTTCTTGGAGGTTTTATTCATTCTTTTTCATTCTTTTTTCTCTATTCTTGTTTGCCTGTCTTATTTCAGAAAAACTACCTTTTTTTTTTTTTTTTTTCCTGAGACCGAGCCTCACTCTGTTGCCCAGGCTGGAGTACAGTGGCGCAATCTCGGCTCACTGAAACCTCAGTCTCCCAGGTTCAAGCGATTCTCCTTCTTCAGCCTCCCAAGTAGCTGGGATTACAGGCACCCACTATCATGTTTGGCTAGTTTTTGTATTTTTTTGTAGAGATGAGGTTTCACCATGTTGGCCAGGCTGGTCGCCAACTCCTGACCTCAAGTGATCTGCCCGCCTTGGCCTCCCAAAGTGCTGGGATTATAGGCATGAGCCACTACACCTAGCCAAGAAAAAGTCTTTAAGCTCTGATATTTTTTCCTCTGTTTGGTTTATTCTTCGATTAATACTTGTGATTGCATTATGAAATTCTTGTATTGTGTTTTTCAACTCTATTGGGTTCATTATGTTCTTCTCTGTATTGACTATTTTGTCTGTCAGCTCCTGCAATGTTTTATCGTGATTTTTAGCTTCCTTGCATTGGTTACAACATATTCTTCTAGCTCAGTGAGGTTCATTTTTATCCATATTCTGAATTCTATTTCTGTCATTTCAGCCATCTCAGCCTCAGCCCAATTCCGATCCCTCGCTGGAGAGGTGATGCAGTCATTTGGAGGAAAGAGGGCATTCTGGCTTTTTTACTGTTCAGCATTCTTACTCTGATTCTTCTCATCTTTGTGGACGTACCTACCTTCAATCTTTGAAGTTGCTGACCTCTGAATGGGTGTTTTCTTTTTCCTTTTAATAGTCTGGCCACTTTTCTGTAAGGCTGCTGCAGTTTGGCGGGGTTCTGTTCCAGTCCCCAATCACCTCAGATTTTCCAGTACCTAGACGTATCACCAGTGAAGACCGCAATACAGCAAAGATGGCAACTTGCCCCCTTCTTCTGGGAGCTCTGTCCTAGGGAGGTATGGACCCATTGCCAGCAAAAACGCAGCTGTAGGAGGTGCTGGAGGGCCCCAGTTGGGAGGTCTCAACCAGTCAGGAGAAATGAGACAGGAGATCTGCTTATAGAAGCAGTCTGGCCATGCTTTTGTAGAGCGGCTGTGCTGTGCGGTGCGGTGCGGTACGGTGTGGTGCGGTGCTGTGCTGTGGTACCGCCTCTGCCCCTGGTTAGCTTAGGCTCTCCAAAGAAAGCATGGAAGCTGGAACAGCTAAATCACCCAAACAGCAAAATGGCAGCCCGCCCCTCCCGCCAAGAATTCTGTCCCAGAGAGAATTCAAATCGCTGTCTGCTGGAGAACACCAGCAGGGGTAGCCAGAGGGCCTGCTTGGGAAGCCCCGCCCAGTGAGGAGGAATGGCTCAGGAACCAGCTTAAAGAAGTAGTCTGGCTATGTTTTGGTAGGGCAGCTGTGCTGTGCTGGGGCATTCTGTATGCCCCCAGTCAATTTAGACTCTCCAAAGCCCTCAGGCTGGAACAGCTGAGTCGTCCAAACAGCAAAGATGGTAGCCCATCCTTCCCCACGGGAACTCCATTCCAGGCAGGGACAACACTGTTGCTGGTGGTTGGCTGGAATTCCAAGCTATTGGGTCTTACCCTGTGAGGCACTATGGAAGTGGTGCCCACAGACCGTTGCCGCTTGGACCCCTGGATTCAGCCCCCTTCCTAGGAGTATGTACAGAGGTCCAACCTCCCACCTTGCTGGAGTTGCAGTCACTTTTGCTGGGAAGCCGGGAGCCAGAGTATGTAAAGCTCCTGGGCCTCCACATGTGCCTGAGCGGCTGCTCGGCTGAGACTCCATGCAGCTGTGGGTGTCACACTGAAGGCCCTAGTGGAGTGGGTTCATGAGGGGATCTCTTGATGAGGGTTGCAAAGATCCCTGGGAGAAGCATGATTTCCCAGGGTCACACGTTCACTGACCGCTTTCCTGGGTTGGGGAGGTTCCCCTGGCTCCGTGTTGCTGCTGGTAAGTGAGCCATTGTCCTGTCTTGCTTTTCTTCATTCTCCTGGGTTGAGTTGTTTCCTTGATTAGTCCCAGTGAGAGTACCTGGATGTTTCAGTTGAAGGTGCTGTGTTTCCTAACCCTCTTTGTTCCTCTTCCTGAGAGCCACACACTGTAACTGCCTCTAGTTGGCCATCTTGGGTTGTTTTGTTTTTTATTTTTTTCTTCTAGATCTCACTTCACTGTTTCTCTGTTTTGACTTCCTGTGCATTACTTGAACATTTTTTAGAATTCCATCCTGACTTATTTATAGCATTTTTCAAAAATATAGTTGACAACTGTATTAAACACAGGTTTGAACCGTGTGGGTCTACTTATATGCAGATGCTATGGTTGTGGTATTTGTCTATTCTAAACCTCATGTTGAAATTTGATTTCCAGTGTTGGAGGTGGGACTAGTGGGAGCTGCCTGGGTAGTGGGGACAGGTCCTTCATGAATAGATTAATGCCCTCCTTTAGGGGTAATGAGTTCTCACTCTGTTAGTTCCTCTGAGAGCTGGTTGTTTAAAAGAGCCTGGCACCTCTCCACTCTTTCTTGCTTCCTACCTCACTATGTGATCTCTGCACAGCCAATTCCCTTTCACCTTCTATCTTGAGTGGAAGTAGCCTGAAGCCCTCACCAGACGCAGATGAACAATCTTAAACATTACAGCCATCAGAATTGTGAGCCCAATAAACCTTTTTTTTCTATATAAGTTACCCCCAGCCTCAGGTATTCCTTTACAGCAACAATAAAGAGACCAAGACAGTAGATTTTCTTCTGCCTCTGCCATCCCTGAGACAGCAAGACTAACTCTTCTGCCTCCACAACCTGCTTAATGTGAAGATGATAAGGATGAAGACCTTTATGATGATTCACTTTCACTTAATAAATAGTAGATATATTTTATCTTCCTTATGACTTTTAACAACATTTTCATTTTTCTAGCTTGATTATAAGAATACAGTTACAGGCCGGGCGCGGTGGCTCAAGCCTGTAATCCCAGCACTTTGGGAGGCCGAGACGGGCAGATCACGAGGTCAGGAGATCGAGACCATCCTGGCTAACATGGTGAAACCCCATCTCTACTAAAAAATACAAAAAACTAGCCGGGCCAGGTGGCGGGCGCCTGTAGTCCCAGCTACTCGGAAGGCTGAGGCAGGAGAATGGCGTAAACTCAGGAGGCGGAGCTTGCAGTGAGCTGAGATCTGGCCACTGCACTCCAGCCTGGGTGAGAGAGTGAGACTCTGTCTCAAAAAAAAATAAAAAATAAAAAAAAATACAGTATACAATACATATAATATACAAAATATATGTTAATCAACTGTTTATGTTATCAGTAATGCTTCCAGTCAACAGGAGGCTATTAGTAGTTAAGCTCTGGCCAAGTCAAAAGTTTTACATGGATTTTTGACTGCCAGGGGATTGGTGCCTCTAACCCCATGTTGTTTACATATCTTTGTATAGTGTTACTCTGGGTATTTTAACATACACATGTGTCATAACACCTACCAGTATCATTTTACTTTATTTATTTATTTATTTATTTATTTATTTAATTTATTTTTGAGATGGAGTTTCGCTCTTGTTGCCCAGGCTGGAGCGCAATGGTGCGATATCGGCTCACTGCAACCTCCACCTCCTGGGTTCAAGCAATTCTCCTGCCTCGGCCTCCTGAGTCGCTAGGATTACTGGCTCCTGGCACCACGCCCAGCTAATTTTTGTTATTTTTAGTAGAGACGGGGTTTCACCATGTTGGCCAGGCTGGTCTCAAACTCCTGACCTCAGGTAATCCACCCGCCTCGGCCTCCCAAAGTGCTGGAATTACAGACGTGAGCCACCGTGCCTGGCCCATTTTACCTTTTTAAGTATAGAATCCCAGTTCCATTTAGGTCCCTTTACTTTCCTTGCTTTTAAATATCATTGCCTGCAGCATCAAATGGTGTTATAATTGTATTTCAATCATTGAATATGATTTATTAAACTGCTGAGGAAAAAGCCTACAGTATATATTTATGTTTCTGCTTTTTCTATTCTTTCCTTTTCATTCCTGATGCTCCAAGATTTATTTTTTATTATTTCCTTTCTGTTTTAAGAAATTCCTTTAGTCAATCTTTAATAGTAGCTCTACCAGCCACAAAGTTTTTTATTTTTTCTTGTCTGCCACTGTTTTCTTTTTTCTCTTTATTCCTGAACAATAGTTCCATCAGATATAGAATTTATATGGTTGACAGCTGTTTTCTTTCAACACTTTAGAAATAATGTGATATTTCCTTTGGCCCCTTTGGTTTCAGATGAAAAATCTGCTGTTGTACGAATTGGTGTCCCCTATACATAATGTACTGTGTCTCTCTGGCTGCTTTTTTTTTTTTTTTTTTTTGAGGGAGCCTCGCTCTGTCACCCAGGCTGGAGTGCAGTGGCCAGATCTCAGCTCACTGCAAGCTCCGCCTCCCGGGTTCACGCCATTCTCCTGCCTCAGCCTCCTGAGTAGCTGGGACTACAGGCGCCCGCCACCTGGCCCGGCTAGTTTTTTGTATTTTTTAGTAGAGACGGGGTTTCACCATGTTAGCCAGGATGGTCTCGATCTCCTGACCTCATGATCCGCCCGTCTCGGCCTCCCAAAGTGCTGGGATTACAGGCTTGAGCCACTGCGCCTGGCCGTCTCTGGCTGCTTTCGAGATTTTTCTTCTGTATCTTTAGTTTGCAAGTTTAATTATAATGTGTCTTGGCATGCATTTCCTGGGGTTTCTCATGCTTGGGATTTGCTCAGCTTCTTGGATGTGTAAGATTGTGTCTTCTGCCATATTTGGGGAGTTTGCAATCAAATCTCTTCAAATATTCTTTCAGCCCCACTCTCTTTCTTCTCTACTTCTGAGACTCTGATGATACAAATGCTGGATTGTCATATTACTTTCTTCAGGCCCCTGAAGTGCCTTTTTCTTCTATGTGCTCTCTGTTGTTCAGATTGAGTGAATTCTATTGTTCTGTTCTCAAGTTCACTGATTCTTTATTTTTCATAGACATGAGGTCTCACTATGTTGCCCATGCTGGTCTTGAACTCCTGGCCTCAAGTGATCCTCCTATCTAAGCCTCCCAAAGCACTGGGATTGCAGGTGTGAGCCACCACACCTGGCCTCAAGTTCACTGATTCTATCTTCTCTCATCTCCATACTACTATAGACCCCATCAAGCAAGTTTTTAAAATTTTTATTATTATATTTTTCAGTTCTACGATTTCCATTTTCTTCTTTTTTAGTCTACTCCTTTTTGACATTTCCTATTTTTTCACTTTCATTTGTTTCAAGACAATTTGTAATGGATTATTGAAAAATTTTTATGATGGATGCTTTAGAATCTTATTTATCTCAATGTTCATGGCAGTTGATTGTTTCTTATTAAATTGTGATTTTCTTGGCTCTTAGTTTTTGGAGTGATTTTTAACTGCATTCTGTACATTTTTCTACTTAATTAGGAAACTCTGGGTCCTATGTTAATCTTTTATTTTGGGAGTCACTGTGTTTTAAGTTTAGTATGTAAGTCTCGGCCTACTTTTGCGGAGTGTGGTTTCAATGGGAGTATAATTTCCAGAGTTTGGGGTGTTATTTTGATGTATTTGGTTTATCTGATGCCTCTGGTGCTGCTGAAGGGACAGATGAGTTTTATTCAGACCAGGCCACTAGATATCTCTTGGTGAGACAGGGATGAGGTGCAATTTACCTACTGTTTTCCCCAGCTGCCGTGGCGTCTCTGGATGAGGGACGAGAGTTTTGAGCTCGTGGGAATGAAGCTTCCTAGACCAGGCAATGTGATGTAGTTGGGGCTCTCTTGCAAGTTCCATATGCCTACCTTGGTATCTCTTGGCAGAAATAAATAGTCTCAGGCCTGGCAGGAAAAAAGAGACATCCAGATTGAGTTTGTGGGGTTTGTTTGTTTGTTTTGTTTTGTTTTTGATGGAGTTTCGTACTTGTTACCCAGGCTGGAGTGCAGTGGTATGATCTTGGCTCACTGCAACCTCCACCTCCCGGGTTCAAGCAATTCTCCTGCCTCAGCCTCCCAAATAGCTTCGACTACAGGCGCCCACCACCATGCCCAGCTCATTTTTGTGTTTTTAATATGGACAGGGTTTCACCATCTTGGCCAGATTGGTCTTGAACTCCTGACCTCAGGTGATCTGCTCACCTCACAGATTGAGTTTTGAATCTTAAATCAATCTTGTATTCATAGAAGCTGGATTTGATTTGCTAATTTTATGCTAAGGATTTGGCATCAATGTTCCTGAGTGATACTTATCTGTGACCTTCTCTTTTGTAATGTCTTCCTTGGGTTTGAGGGTTAAGGTTATGCTTGCCTCATAAAATGAGTGGGGAAGTATTCTCTCCTCTTTTTCCTATTAAAGATTGTGTAATAGAGGTTTTACATCTTCCTTGGATGTTTGATAGAATTCACCAGTAAAACCACCTGGACCTGGAGGATGTTTTATTTGTAGAAAGGTTTTCGATAATGTATTTAATTTCTCTAATAGCTATATGGCTATTGAGATTTTCTGTTTCATCCGGCTCAGTTTAAATAAGTTGTGTTTTTCAGAAAATGTGTTGGTTTCATCTAGCTTGTTGAATCTATTGGCATAAAATTGTTCATAATACTATATTATTCTTTAAAGCCTATAAGATCTGTAACAAGAACATTTAATCCTTGGTATTGGTGATTTGTATTTAATTTTTCCCTTGATCATTCTAGCTAGGGGTTTGTCAGTTTTGTTGATTGTTTCAAAGAATCAACTTTTTGACTGGTTAATTTTCCTTATTGTTCATCTGAGATTTTTTTCATTGATCTGCTCTTTGTTATTTTCTTCCTCCTCCTTATTTGGGTTTACTCTGTTCCTCTTATTCTATCTTCTTGTAAATGTACAACCTTTAGTCATTGATATAAAAATGTAAACTTTTATTTTTCATTCTAAATACTGTTCTAGCTTTATCCCACAAATTTCACCAAGTTATAAGTTCTTTATCATATAGTTCAAAATATCTTCTGATTTCTTCTATGATTTCTTCTTTGACCCATGAGTTATTTAGAAATGTTTATTTCAAAATATTTCAGTTTTCTGAATATTGTATTGTTATTAATTTCTAATTTAATTGCTCTGCAGTCAGAAAAATAGCTTATATAATTTAATTTCTTTGCATTTATTGAGATTTGTTTTATGGCCTAGCTTATGGTCTATTTTTATCAGTGTATCCTAAGCCCTTGAAAAGGTATATTCAGCAGCTCCTGGTGTATAAATATCAATTACATCAAGATGGTTGATAGTGTTATTCAAATTTTCCAAGTCTTTACTGATTTTTTTGGTCTAGTTTTTCTATAAATTGTTGTGATAGAGTATTAAAATTCAGTACTACAGTTGTGGAATTGTCTTCTTCCCTTTAATTCTGTTGATTTTGTTTTTCACATAATTTGAAGCTTCAAAGTAAGAAACAAGATGTACTCAGGAAACGTACATTCAAATTTGGGTAATGCTGGGCATGCAGTAATGTTAGAGCTACTAATTTTCATCTTTATTAAGTAATGATTGTGTAATAATAATATTGTCTTGCTGTTCAAGGTTTATATGGTAAGACTTTATTATAATAAAAACAGTTATCAGGATAATCTGCAGGTACTTCCAGAAGAAAATATTATTAGATGGAGTTTAAATGAGATCCTTTATAGAAAATTGTCTTAAAATGTATAAACACAAGTAGGAGGTATCAGAACTAGAGTCTTCTTCTACCCAGTTCCAAGATTGTGTTTTATCAAGATTTTAGTACTAATAAAGTTCATTAGAGCTGTTTTTAAAACTCCTTAAAGTAATTATAATAAAGGGGAGCTGTTTTCTATGAAAAAAAGAGGCAAGCAGGAGATAAAAATATTTTGAAAAGTGCAAAGGATACATTATATGAAATATAATATCATGATGAAAAGAATTAAATATATCTATACTTAATAGATATATTTAATATATCACACACATATGGAAAGTTGAGCAAGATACATTATTAAATTAAAAAGAAAATTACAGAATAATGTATAATGTGGTTTTTTAAAAAGCATACAACTCTCTAACTGCATATGTATATATGCATATTTGTACAGGCCTAGATCAAGAATGAAACTGTTAACTGTGGACAGCTCTGGGAGGTGGACTTCAGGATAGGGAATTAGATGGCAGGGCCCTTGGGGAGTTGGGATGGAGAGGGAGGCATGGATGGAGAGTGGAGGGAATTTTACTTTTTACTATTGTGTTATATTATTTGTATTTTCTTTTATAACCAACATGCATTGTTAAACAAGAGCTTTTTTTTTTTTTTAAGTTTAAGCAAAAAGGGTGGGAAATAACTCTCCACTGCTAAATGTGACCGGATTTGAAAAATGATAAGTAAATAGTTTTAATAATAATAAAATAGAAAATATGCACTGAAAAATAATTAAAGTTTCTAACATTGGGACAGAACAGAACCTGGGAGAAAACTCCCAGCAAATAAAAGAGAACTCCCCAGCAAATTTACCTCTATAATGCAAGACTAGATAAGATTACTGGAGTTTTTTTTTTATAAATTCATGAAGATAATCTGTGCTGAGATTAATGATAATTATGCATTGTAACCTGTTTGTGCTATTGGATTTTTAATCAAACTTTAAAAAAATAAGCAAACACAAAGCTACCTCCTGAGCATTGCAGCACAATAGCAGCCTTCTCCCATGCTGTCCTTTATTAGATTAATTAAATTAAATTGGTTCTTAGGGGATCACAAATTCTACAGAAGCCTAAAGGAAAAAGACACATAGGGCTCCCTAGCCACCACAATATTGAATCAGGACGCGATTTGATGGGGTGGTCAATGGAAAGACAGAAGGATTTGCTTGCAGACAGTAACATCTTTAAGCAGATCTATTTAGTCCCAACAAGATTTGTTAGCCTGCTGAAGGGTGGTCATTTAGAATGTAAAACAATCATATAACAGAAAGTGGTATTATCATTGTGTGGCAGACACTTTCAATTGCCAACCTAACAGTCATTTTCTTGTCTTTCTTTTTTTAAGAGACAGGGGTCTCACTACGTTTCCCAGTCTAGAATCGAACTCCTGGACGCGAGTGATCCTCCTGCCTCAGCCTCCCAAGTAGCTGGGACTGCAAACATATGCCATGCACCCAGCTTCTAGCAGCCATTTTCCTACCCTGCTTTTTTTTTTTTTTTTTTTTTTTTTTTTGCCAGTAGAGGTCTCCTCATATTCCAAGAAGCTGAAAATCCAAATACTCAATTTCTGCACCTCTTTGAGTCAGTGCTTAGACATGTGATGAAGTACTGTCCAGTGGTACTGCAAGATAACATTTTGTGAAATAAAGAGAGAAATAAACAACAGAAATAGTCTCTCACACCCTTCCTACTTTTGGACATTACTGGAGAGAGATTTTTTCTTTTTCTTTTTCTTTTTTTTTTTTTTTTTTTGCAGCTGCATCTTGCAGCTATGAAGAAACACAGGTCACTGATACACTGAAGATGATAGAGCAGCAAGAAACAATCTGGACTCATCAGTCAGCTGGGAACCGTACTTTGGATTCACCTACCTCTATACTTCTATTTGCTCTGCCCTGGGATGAGGAGGGGTCTTTGGTCTGCTCATGGGTAGAGCAGAAATTGTGAGCAAAGAGGAAGGGTCAAGTGTTGTCCATATTCTCGTCATAGTTAAGAGGTCAACCACAGTGTTATAGCAGAAGTATTAGACATGTGAACAATGAAAGGTTTTGGCTGGGCATGGCAGCTCATGCCTGTAATTCCAGCGCTGTGGGAGGCCGAGGTGGGCAGATCACTTAAGGTCAGGAGTTTGAGACCAGCCTGACCAACATGGCGAAACTCCATACCTACTAAAAATACAAAAATTAGCCGAGCTTGGTGGCACATGCCTGTAGTCCCAGCTACTCAGGAGGCTGAGGTACAAGAATTGCTTGAACCTTGGAGGTAGAGGATGCAGTGAGCCGAGATTGTGCCACTGCACTCCAGTCTGGGTGGCAGTGAGACTCCATCTCAAAGAAAAACAAACAAAAAACTATGAAAGATTTTGAGTTACTCTCTGTGGTCTAAGAAGGTTCTAGGCCGGGCGCGGTGGCTCAAGCCTGTAATCCCAGCACTTTGGGAGGCCGAGACGGGCGGATCATGAGGTCAGGAGATCGAGACCATCATGGCTAACACGGTGAAACCCCGTCTCTACTAAAAAAAAAAAAATACAAAAAACTAGCCGGGCGAGGTGGCAGGCACCTGTAGTCCCAGCTACTCAGGAGGCTGAGGCAGGAGAATGGCGTGAACCCGGGAGGCAGAGCTTGCAGTGAGCTGAGATCCGGCCACTGCACTCCAGCCTGGGCGACAGAGCGAGACTCCGTCTCAAAAAAAAAAAAAAGAAAAAGAAAAAAAGAAGGTTCTAGAGCCACTGTAGCAGGAAATAGAGGGTAAAATCCCACTTGGGAGGCCTCTTGCCCCTCCCCTAGACAGAGCCACATTTCCCACAAAGAACCTGCAACTTCCAGGCCAATCAGCAGTAACAGAAACTACCAGGCTTTTCAAAGCAGTTACCGAATCCATCCAATCTACTTCCTGTGCAAGTCACTTTTTATGCAGAATTGCTCATTGCTAGCATCAAGGCCACGTGTCCTCTATGGATAACCCTTCTTCAGACACTTCGTCCTCAGAGCTCCTAAAAACTTCTGTACCTAAATAATACTCCAGGCCAGGCGTGGTGGCTCACGCCTGTAATCCCAGCCCTTTGGGAGGCCGAGACGGGTAGATCACGAAGTCAGGAGTTCGAGACCATCCTGGCTAACACAGTGAAACCCTGTCTCTACTAAAAATACAAAAAATTATCCAGGTGTGGTGGCATGCAAGTGTAATCCGAACTACTCAGGAGGCTGAAGCAGGAGAATTGCTTGAACCCAGGAGGCAGAGGTTGCAGTGAACTGAGATCGCGCCACTGCACTCCAGTCTGGGTGACAGAGTGAGACTATGTCTTAAAAAGAAAATTAATAATAATAATACTCCGACTGAGGGCTGTAACTCCTGGGCAATAATAACAATAACATAGTTATGAAATACGTAACATTTATTCAGCTCTCATTCTTTGCCACATACTAGTTTAAGTGTTTTCATGAACTAATTCACAATAATTCTATAAAGAAGACACTATCGATCCCTCCCATTTCATTGATGAGAACACTAAGGCATAAAGTAATTTACTCAGCATCTCGCATCTAGTAGGTAGCAGAGCTGGGCTACAATCCCTGGCAGCTTGGCTTCAAAGACTGTGTGCCCAGCTTCTACACAAAACTTCTTAGAAATAAGCTTCCATTAGAATCTAAGGGGAGACCCAGAAGAAAGGAATTAACCTGAAGAACAGATTTGTGGAGGGACAATGCAGGGAAAGAGGGAGACCACAAGTGGACAAATGATTCCAATATGACTGGGTGACTTTCCCTGTGTCACCAACTCATTCCAAGTCTAATCCCCTGTATTTCTTTCTTCTTTCTTCAAAAGTAGAGAGGGCATCACTGTAGTCAAGCTATCTCCACGAACTTGCCATGGTTACTGATAAGGTTTGGATCTATGTCCCTACCCAAATCTCTTGTTCAATTGTAATCCCCAGTGTTGGAGATGGGGCCTGGTAGGAGGTGATTAGATCATGGGGGTGGATCCTTCATGGATGATTTAACACTATCCCCTTGGTGCTGTTTTGTGATAGAGGGTCTCATGAGATCTGCTTGTTTAAAAGTGTGTAAAACCTCCCACCACCCACCACCCTCTTGCTCCTTCTTCAGTCATGTGACATGCCTGCTTCCCTTCTTTGGCTTCAGCCATGATTGTAAGTTTCCTGAGGCCTCCCCAGAAGCAGAGGCCGCTATGCTTCCTGTACAGCCTATAGAAATGTGAGCCAATTAAACCTCTTCTCTTTTTAAATTACCCAGTCCCAGGTATTTCTTCATAGTAGTGTGAGAGCAGACTAATACAGTTACTAACCTTTTCTTCCAAGGCATCTACGTTTGCTCTATCCATTCCTTCATTACTTTTGGTTTGTTTGTTTAATAATGTATTTTCCCCCTGCTAGAATTGAGCTTTAAGTTGCTGTTTTTCTTGAAGACAAAAGACCAAAAGACTGACAAAAGACTGTTACCCTTTTGATGAAAGGACTCAGTTTCAGCTTTCTTAAACAGAAAGGAGTCACAGGGTTGGTAAGATACACAAGACAAATATCCCCTGTTCCTAGTGTTCCACTCACCTATGAATGCTTACAGCCAATATTAGACTGGGCTCCCAACATTACATCTCTTCAGTGACACCTACTCAAAGCCACTTTTCCAAGTGAGAATCCCATAGCCCCCATGAGACTGGATCAGAAGCAGCTTCATTAGAACTTCCTCTAAGACAGCAATTCTCACCCCTAGGTGCAATTAGAATCACCTGGGGAGCTTTAAGAAAAAAACCCAAAGCCTACATTATGCCCCTGACCAATTGTAGCAGAATTTCTGGAGTTGCGACCTAAGCAATAGTATGGTTTAAAGCTCTCCTACTGATTCTAAATTGGTTGAGAACCACTTTCCTAAATAATGTGTGACCTAATTGTTAAAATATCACTTTCAAAAAGTAAAATCATGACTGTTATGCAAATATAAAATATATATGCCAAATTTATTCAGCTCACAATAAGTGAGCCAGTGGTATGGCAAAAAAACCCTCAACGAGCATTTCAGGAGCTAAATACTTATAAGCAATGGGCCGGGTGTGGTGGCTCATGCCTGTAATCCCAGCACTTTGGGAGGCCGAAGTGGGCAGATCAGGAGGTCAGGAGATGGAGAACATCTTGGCTAACACGGTGAAAACCCATCTCTACTAAAAATTCAAAACATTAGCTGGGCGTGGTGACAGGCGCCTGTAGTCCCAGCTACTTGGGAGACTGAGGCAGGAGAATGGCGTGAACATGGGAGGCGGAGCTTGCAATGAGCCAAGATTGTGCCACTGCACTCCAGCCTGGGCAACAGAACGAGACTCCATCTCAAAAAACAAAAACAAAAAC
>NW_012115821.1:10680676-10724581 GCF_000951035.1 Colobus angolensis palliatus | reverse complement strand
TATATATATATGCTGGTTGGAATGTACAATGGTATAGTTGCTATGGAAAACTGTTTGGTGCATCCTCAAAAAATTAAGCATTAACTACATAACCCAGCAATTCCACTCCTAGGTAAATACCCAAAAGAATTGGAAACAGGTATTCAAACACATACTTGAATGTTCATAGTATCACTGTTCAAAATAGCCAAAAGGTAGAAATAACCTAAATGTCCATCAACAGATGAATGCATAAACACAGGGCAATTCCTATCAAAATCCCAATGGTAGTTTTTGAAGAAATGAAAAAGGTCAATGGGATTGCAGTGGATCCTGAACTGTGATTCATATGGAATTACAAGGGGCTCTGAATAGGCTAAATAATCTTTAAAAGCAGAACAAAGTTGCAGGACTCAAACTTGCTGATTTAAAATCTTACTATAAAGCTATAGTAATCAGAACAGTATGGGACTGGCATAAGTGTAGACATATATATCAAGAGAATTGAATAGAGAGTCCAGAAATAAACCCATTCATCCACAGTCAATTGATTTTTTTTACAAGTGTGCCAAGGCCGTTTAATGAGGTAAGAACAGTCTTTTCAACAAATGGTGCTGGGACAATTGATTATCCACATGCAAAAGAATGAAGTTGAACCCTTCTTACCACATACCATATAAAAAAACACTTCAACATGGATCAAAGACCTAAATGTAAAAGCTAAAACTATAAAACTTAGAAGAAATTATAGGAGTAAAATTTCATGATTTTGGATTTGGCAGTGGTTTCTTAGATATAACACCAAAAGCAAAAGCAACAAAATAAAAAATAGATAAATTTGACTTAATCAAGTGTGAGAAGACAACCAACAGAATGGGAGAAAATATTTGTGGATCATATATCTGATAATGGTTTAATATCCAGAATATAAAAAGAATTCCTACAATTCAAAAACAAAAAGACAAACAACCCAATTTTAAAATGACAAAGGACTTAAATAAACATTTCTCCAACAAAGACATACAAATGGCCAACAAGCACATAAAAAGATGTTCAATGTCGTTAGTCATTAGAGAAAAGCAAATTACAACCACAATGAGATAATACTGCACACCCACAAAGTTGGTCATAACCAAAAAAAAGGGGGGTGAGAGAGTAAGTATTGACAAAGATGTAAAGAAATTGAAATCTCCATACGTACATTGCTGCTTGGAATGTACAATGGTATAGTTGCTATGGAAAACTGTTTGGTGCATCCTCAAAAAATTAAGCATTAACTACATGACCCAGCAATTCCACTCCTAGGTAAATACCCAAAAGAACTGGAAACAGGTATTCAAACACATACTTGAATGTTCATAGTATCACTGTTCACAATAGCCAAAAGGTAGAAATAACCTAAATGTCCATCAACAGATGAATGCATAAACGCAATGTAGTATACACACACAGTGGAATATTATTCAGCCCCAAAAATGAATAAAGTACTGATACATACTACAGCCAACACAGAGGAGCCTTGAAAACATTATGCTAGATGAAAGAAGCCAGATACAAAAGGTCACATATTATATGATTCTATTTATATAAACCATCTAGAATAAGCAAATCCATAGAGACAGAAATCAGATTAGTGCTTTCCAAGGATTAAGTGGATGGTGGGATGGGGAGTGACTGCTTAATGGGTACAGGATTTCAGGATTTCCTTTTGGAGTGATGAAAATGTTTTAGAACTAGATACAGGTGGTGGTCAAACAACATCACGAAAATATGAAATGCCACTAAATTGCATGCTTTAAAATCGTTCATGAGGCCAGACACAGTGGGTCACACCTATAATCCTAGCACTCTGAGAGGCAGAGGTGGGAGGATTGCTTGGGCCTAGGAGTTCGAGACCCGCCTGCACAACATAGGAAGCCCCTGAATCTATAAAACAAAAAAGTTTTTTTTCCAGATGGGGTCTCACTCTGTTGCCCAGGTTAGAATGCAACAGTGAGATCTCTTGGCTCACTGCAAGCTCCACTTCCTAGGTTCACACCATTCTCCTGCCTCAGCCTCCCAAGTAGCTGGGACTACAGGTGCCCGCCACCATGGCTGGCTAATTTTTTTGTATTTTTAGTAGAGATGGGGTTTCACCGTGTTAGTCAGGATAGTATTGATCTCCTGACCTTGTGATCCGCCCGCCTCGGCCTCCCAAAGTGCTGGGATTACAGGCGTCAGTCATCACGCCCAGCCAAAAAAAAATTTTTTTTAATTAACCAGGCATGGTGGTGAGCACCTGTGGTCCCAGTAGGAGGCTAAGGTGAGAGGATTGGGAGGTCAGGGCTGCAGTGAGTCATGATTGCACCACTGCACCCCAGCCTGGGGGACAGAGCAAGACCCTATCTCTAAATTAATTAACAAATTAAATTTTCAAGTGAAATAGTTAATGATTAATTTATGTTATATTAATTTTACTCCGTTTTTTTTTAAAAGAACTGGTTAATGTCCAGCGAGGCCATAAATTGTAACCCTTAGGGTTATCTGTTCCACCTGATAGAAAGTAATTTCATCTGGCTAAACCCTATCAGACAAAAAATCTACAAGTTTACCTTTGCCCCTATAAGTTGTGAAATAGCCCTGACAAAAGAAAGTTAACCCAGCACTGTACTGAAAGAACACCCAGTAATCTCTTCCCTATTTCCAAGTTTTAGGTATTTTTTTCTGACAGCATATAGAGTCCAAATTACCAGTTCAGATTTCACTCATACTGAGGGTTACTTTCACCACTGAAGTGGGCTCCCTTTTGTTTTTGTTTTTAAAGTCAGTTGGTCTTATTCAGAGCTATCCCAGTCCATTAGCAATGTACTTAAACTAGAAAGGGAAAGTATTGTGATCTAGATTTCTTTATTCCCTGAAGTTTTCTGGGACTATATGCAAATTTTCCCACCTTTTCCCGGCAATCAACAAGCCTTCTGTGTGTGGATCTATCTACTTATCTATAGCATTGTATTAGTCTGTTCTCACATTGCTGATAAAGACATACCTGAGACTGGGTAATTTATACAGGAAAAAGGGTTTAATGGACTTACAGTTCCACGTGGCTGGGAAGGTCTCACAATCATGCTGGAAGCCAATGAGGAGCAAGTCACATCTTATGCGGATGGCGGCAGGCAAAGAGAGAGAGCTGATACAGGGAAACTCCCATTTTAAAAAAACCATCAGATCTCGTGAGACTTATTCACCAACATGAGAACAGCACGGGAAAGACCCACCCCCAAGATTCAGTTATCTCCTACCGGGTCCCTCCCACATGTAGGAATTATGGGAGCTACAAGATGAGATTTGGGTGGGGACACACAGCCAAACTATATCAAGCATGTATTTTTGTATGCAACAATGGGTAAGAAATAAGTATCATTCACTCTGCCTGCAGAGCTGGATTCTCAGCCCTTTACAAGTAAAGCAAACAGAAAGTCCTACAAAACGATTTCACCACAAGATTGGGGAAGGAGGGTGTAAAGAAAGAGAGAGGCTGGGCGCAATGGCTCACGCCTGTAATCCCAGCACTGTGGGAAGCCAAGGCGGGTGGATTACCTGAGGTCAGGAGTTCAAGACCAGCCTGGCCAACATGGTGAAACCCTGTCTCTACTAAAAATACAAAAATTGACCAGATGTGGTGGTGCCCACCCTTAATCCCAGCTACTCGGGAGGCTGAAGCAGGAGAATCACTTGAACCCAGGAGGTAGAGGTTGCAGTGAGCCGAGATCATGCCACTGCACTCCAGCCTGGGCGACAGAGTAAGACTCTGTCACAAAAAAAAAAAAAAAAGGAGAGAGAGAGAGAGACAGAGAACCAGAGAACTCACGAGAGCATGCAGACCCTGGAGCACTTTTGTGTAGCACTTCATTTTTTTTTTTTTTTTTCTTTTTTGCAACCCAGTCTTGCTCTGTCTCCCAGGCTGTAGTGCAGTGGCACGATCTCAGCTGACTGCAACTTCTGCCTCACAGATTGAAGCAATTCTCCTGCTTCGGCTTCCTCAGTAGCTGTAATTACAGGCCTGTGCCACCACACCCGGCTAATTTTTTTTTGTATTGTTCATAGAGACATGGTTTCACCATGTTAGCCAGGATGGTCTCGATCTCCTGATCTCGTGATCCGCCCACCTCAGCCTCCCAAAGTGCTGGGATTACGGGCGTGAGCCTTCCTCACAATCATGAGCCTCAGGAGGCTAAGGTGAGAGGATTGGGAGGTCAGGGCTGCAGTGAGTCATGATTGCACCACTGCAATTAAGACCAGCCTGGCCAACATGGTGAAACCCCATATCTACGCCTGGCTAGCACTTCAATTTTTACTAAATATTTTGGGGGAACAGACCCCTTTGAGAGTTTAAAGAAAGCTGAAGATGTCTTCTGCAGGAAAACACATAGATACATAAACGCAAAATGTTGCAGATAATTTCTAATGATTTTGTGCCTCCAAAAAGGTTTCCAGGTAAAGAATTCCTATTCCGTGTCCCCCAAAATTAGTAGAAATGGCCAGAGTAAACAGTTTTAAAATGTTCCATGGGATCTGACTAACCCATGTGTAGACAAAGTCTCTAGTTTTCATCTTTTTGAAAAGAACCATAGAATATATAAAACTGCTCCCTTTCTTGGTAGGTTCCTGAAATGAGGAAATCAAATTGTGAACAGAGAAGAAAACATCAAAGAAGAAAAATTCTTCATAGAGCTGCTTTTTGGACTTCCGTTGTTTTAACTAATTAGCCCACCACTGTTAAAAGACATTCATTTTGGAAAACTTATTTATTTTAGTCTGCCACATTTATTTGCTTAGTGTCACTCTTACGTACATGGATTACTGGTTAATGAAGTCTAGAACAGCCATATTCAGCGTGCATTTCAGTATTAGGCTGAAAATGCAATAAATTTTCTCTATCAACTTCCAGCTGAAATTAATCATCTTCACTTTCTTCTCAGCTTGAATACTTTTTATGGGCCTTTCTGCTCCTCCTACTCACAAACTCATTATTTTCAGCTGCTAATTTACTTTTTAATTATTTATCTCTGCCATACTGCCCCAATAGTATTCAGTGGTTCTTAGTAAACCTTGGACTATTTCAGAAAGAAAAAAAAAAACTGTCGGAATGGTTTTTTTTTTAGAGGAGTCTAAAGTTAAAAATAAGATTTACTTTGCATGCACCATTAAAGGTGATAAATCTTCAAGCTTCAGTTAAGAACATAACAGCATCAAATGTCAGGGAAATTCCTTTTTTATGCCACGTATTTTATAATGAAGTTTAACGTAGAATTAATGTGTTTTTTTTAAATGTCATAGAGTTGATGAGCAATCAACTCTAGAAAGATGAAGAAAGAGCTGTGAAACCAGAACTTGTAATCAGTTGCTATGCACCAGTATCCAGTGTGGGGTTTTACATCAAATATCTCTTCTCTTTGGGCCAGGGTTCATTCTGACTGGTCAAGCCCCTTGTTCTGATTGGCTGAATGTCTGGGGTGACAACCGTATCCCTGTTTGCATGGGACTTCCGCAGTTTTAGCACTGAAGGTCTAGCCTCCCCTTTTAGTTCCAGGAAAAGTGAGACAATTACCTCTTCCAACAAAACTCTACGTTACTAGTTTAAAAACACCGCAAGTCCACATTTTGTAAATAGTTGTCTCTCTTCAGATTTGTAATACACTCCAGAAAAAAAATTTTTAATATGCTCAATTTAAAACACATTTAAGACCAGAATGGAAATTACATGAGTATTATGTCAGAAAAGTCTGGTAGCAGAAAGACTAATTTGCACTGGCATTTATAATAGAGAAAATTTACATATTATGAAATTAAAAGTAAAGATTTTTTTTAAGTATATATGGAAATCTGCCTAAAATATGTTAATCTGAGAATAGTATAAAATAGAATTGCTTCTACAGCTGAGATTTGTTATTGTTTTTATATTTGAATTATATTTATTGGAATAAGCATATGAAGTACAAAAGTTCAAAAGAAGCAAAAAGTATACGTACAACAAAACGTCTCCCACATTTTCTAGCCAACCACACAGTTGTTATTTCTAATATTTCTGTCCAGAAGTATTATATGCAAATATAAGTAAATAAATGGAATTTTTACAGAGTAAAATGATAATTACTGAGATGAAGTCAGAGGAGGAGACCTACCTTGGTGCGACAGCTAGAAAAGGCCTCCTCTGTGGGCTGACTGTAGAGTTGAAGGGTAGGTGTTAGCCAAGCTAGAAAGACCAAGAGGCACAGGGTAGAGGCAGCTTGGAGCGTTCAGCGAACTGTAAGCAGTTCAGAAGGGTCAGAGCTAAGGGGACAAAAACAGTGGGGACGGTGGGAGATTAATATGGATAGACAGGCAGGGCCAGCAAATATGCTTTCTTTCAGTATGAAAGCACAAGTTTCGTCTTAAATTAGTGTGAAGCAAAGAAAAGCAGATTAAGTCTCTACCAGGAGCCCCAAAATAAAAAAAAACAAAAACAAACAAACAAAAAAAAACCAATAAAAGGCAGTTCTCTTGTTGCCAAGACTAGTTTGGTCCAGCTGCTGGATAATGTGTTAATGACACAATGTGGAGGAGGGGGAAGGTATCCACATTGAAGACCAGACTGAATATTCTCCAAGACTGATGTCCATCTCTAGCAAGTGAACCATAAGCAAGGCTCTGACAAAGGTAGGTATTAGGGGAAATTATTTTAGCAAGAATGCCTACTTCCCCCTAAACTGCCTTGACAAGCTCTGAAGGTCATTAGATCACTGGGAAGTGCTGCTTTTTAAAACACACATCAGCCCTGCCTCCTGCAATCATAGTGCAGCTGATGTCATAGCTGTGAGCTTTTAGAAGGCTTTCTCTATGGCTGAAACACTACAGGAGAACCTTAAGAAACACTGTCCTCACTAGTGCATTCCCTCTCCATGTCAGTGGATTTCTGGCAACTGTAAACATGTTTCTGCTGCTGAGCCAATAAATAGGAACTCCTTTTCTAGAGAGAATGACTTGCACCAGTGCATAGTAATTTCCAAGAAATAAAAGACAGAAATTTCAATCGGTGGAAGACAGGAGTTCCCTTACCTGGCTCTGTATTAGAATCGCCTTGAGAACTTAAAAGAGAAAAAAAAAAAAAAGATTCTGACCTTGACTTACCAAGTCAAAAAGAGGGATTGGTGATAAAGGAGTCATCTTAAAAAAAAAAAACAACCTCTGGGATTATTTATACTGATCAAACAGATCTGGGAGATTTCATCTGCTCATCCAGAATGGGACAGAGTCCTCAAACAATCTTTTGTAATATAAAATTCATATCAAATGAGCCTGACTGCATGGAGACTGTTGAAAGGTTTCTAATGATAGGTTGTAAGACTCTTTAACTCCCTGGCAATTTGTTAGTCTCCATAACAGAGGAAATGGCCAGTGGAGAAGAAAGTCCTTATAGAAACCCATTGGTGATGGGTCATTTAACCATATTGGTGTACCTTAATGCAGTAGATGTGTTCCAGAAAAAAGAGTGAATAAATCAAATTTTTATAAATGGATTTTTTTTAAGTATACGAACAGCCTTAGAGATTTAAAGAGTTCTTGAGGGGCATTTTTCTAACCAGTGCTTTATTTTAAATGTAATACATGCTCGGGGTTAAAAAAATAATTCACACACAATAGAGAAAAAAGCAATGAGATGTAATTGTCACTTCTCCTCCTTCCAACTCCTCCCACGTAATCAACTTAACCCTTACTTGTTTCCCAGCCATTTTCATTGCATATTCCTTGATGATTTTATAAAACCTGTTTGTTATTTTTTTCCCTATCAAAGCATTATAGACACTACCCATTAGGAAATAGAGAGCCCCCTCATTCTTGCAATTGCAGAATGGATGTACCATAATACGTAATATCTATGGTCTATGTAACTATTCCTCTACTTACAGAAATTTAGGTGACTTCTTCTCTGTCTCTTTCTCTCTCTCTCTCTGTCACACACACACACAATCACACACACCCCATCCTGGTAAATATATATCCTTAGAAATATACATTTATATAATTATGTTATTATATGTATATATCATAAATAATATACAATAACATATATAAATAAATATATATGTAAATATATATATCCATAGGATAATATGTAGAATACCTATAGAATAATTTCCCAGGAGTAAAATTGCTGGGTAAGAGTATGTGCATGTCAAATTTGGCAGGCATTCTCGAAGCATATTCTCCAAAAAACTATACCAACTTCCAATGCCAGCAACAGTGTATGACATTCCCTATATTCCCACTTCTTCATCCCCTCTCTATATCATCACATGCTTCATCTTGGTCAGTCTTATCAATGAAAATGGTATCTCAGCTGAGCATGGTGGCTCACACCTACAATCCCAGTACTTTGGGAGGCCAAGGTGGGAGGATCACTTAAGGCCAGGATTTTGAGACCAGCCTGGGCAACACAGGGAGACTCCTGTTCTTTCTTTCTTTCTTTCTTTCTTTTTTTTGAGACAGAGTTTCACTCTTGTCACCCAGGCTGGAGTGCAGTGGCGCAATCTTGGGTCACCGCAACCTCCACCTCCCGGGTTCAAGCGAGTCTCCTGCCTCAGCCTCCCGAGTAGCTGGGATTACATGCATGCGCCACCACGCCTGGCTAATTTTGTATTTTTAGTAGAGACAGGGTTTCTCCATGTTGGTCTGGCTGGTCTGGAACTCCCGACCTCAGGTGATCCGCCTGCCTCAACCTCCCAAAGTGCTGGGATTACAGGCGTGAGCCACCGCGCCCGGCAAGACTCCTGTTTCTATAAAAATTTTAAAAATATTAGTCAGGTGTGGTGGTGCATGCCTGTGGTCCAAGCCACTTGGGAGGCTGAGGTGGGAGGATTGCTTGACCAGGTGAGTTGAGGCTGCAGTGGGCCGTGATTACACCACTGCACTCCATCCTAGGTGACAGAGTGAGACCCTGTCTCAAAAAAAAAAAAAGAAAAGAAAAGAAAAAAACGAAAAAAAGGGAAAATGCATCTCATTCTTATTTTAACTGGTATTTATTTCTTGTGGAGGCTGGGTATATTTTCCTGTTTACTGGCCACTTGGGTTCTATTGAGAATTCTTTTGCAAAGCAGAGAATCATTTTTCAACGTGATCCTTCAACTGCCATGATTTATCCCTTTCTAAGTTTGGGTTATCACGAATCAGCCAAAACATAATTTCCAGTGGATAACCATGCACAGGTCATCCTGATTTTGAAAAAGCCATCATTTGGTTCTGCTCCAGTCCCATTTCTGTCATTTGCTTTGCTGCCAAGAGGTTGATTCTTATTTCCTCCCCGCCCACACCTTCCTCGTTTCCCTGAGATCTGGCGTCTGTCCCCAGCACTCTAACAAACATGTGTTCTGGAAGGTCACCAAGGGTCTCTTTATTGCTAAACCCCTTGACCTCTGCTCTGTCCTCATTCTCTTCCATTTGTCAGAGGCAACTACAGGGCCCTTCTGCTCCCTAACCTATCTGGGCCTCAGATACATCAAGAGATACTAAGAAGAATACCCTTTCTGTCTCATATTTGTTGGGAGTTTTAAGTGAAAAACATTCAAGTGCTTTGTAAACTGTAAAATCTACATAAGTACAACTTGTTATTATTGTTCATCTGGACCTCTGCCGTTCCCAGGACAGGGTTAAGCTTAGAGAAAATACTCCTTACTGATCAGCTACTGAGCTTAGTTCTTAGTTCTCTGTCTCTCTCTAAAGAGATTTTTATTGAGTACCTACTGTGTGCCAAGCAGCATGAGGGGTGGAAAAAGCAATAATCATGTTTGGGAAGCCGCTATTGAGTGTTGACAATGCACCCAGACTATGCCTAGTAGCCCACAGGGATAATGATGTTCAACCCTTTCATCAAGTCTCAGAGACAAGTATTATCTTTTATATCTGTTTTTTTGTTTGTTTTGTTTCAGAGACATGGTCTTGCTCTGTCATTGAGGCTGAAGTGCAGTGGTACTATCACAGCTCACTGCAACCTCCAACTCCTGGGCTCAAGCAATCCTTCTGCCTCTGCCTCTTGAGTACCTGGGACTACAGGCTGTGCCAAAAAGCCTCGCTAATTTTTTAACTTTTTGTAGAGATGGGGTCTCACTGTGTTGTCAGGCTGGTCTCAAAGTCCTGGGCTCAAGAGAACCTCCCACCTCACCCTTCCAAAGCACTGAGATTACAGGTGTGAGCCAACAAGCCCAGCCTACCTCTGTTTTAAAGATAGCAATCTGAGACCTAGAAAGGTGAAGTAATTTACCCAAAATTACACAGCTAGTAAGGGTGGAAGCTGGGATTTGAACCCAAGTCTTTATGACTGTTCTATATAATGCTCATTACATGTTACAGCCGCCTGCCTTACATGGCTGTAGGGAGACAAGGCTGGCTGTCCAAATCAGAACCAGATGAACTCCTTTTGAACAAATAAGTGAGAAAATGTAGATGCTTAATGTGAGCCTGTAGATGTAGATGAGATAAGCAGGTACTTAATAAAGGTAGACTCTTGCTAACTGCAGGACTAAGAATGTCAAGATGTGTAACTCAGCTACAAGGAAGCTCTTGGCAGGATTGACATGAGCAGCTCATAGGCCTCAGGGGCACGTTGGTTTTCCAGGTGAGCACAACAACGGGCAGTGCATGCCACAACAATTACCTATTTCCTCCTTCTGCCACAGGGGTCCATAACCACTCCTGTTTTATTCACTGATTTTATGCCTCTGGCTGGAGGGAACAACAAGGGATCAGGTGTCATACTTCAGTCCTGAGCCAGAAGAAAGGTCCCTGCAGCCAGAGAGAGCAGTCTGCTTCCTTTGGAGAGGAACAGAAGAACTCCAGTATGTGGATCGCATTCTCTGGAAAAAGGCACCCAGAATTTGGAATCCCAAGTCATTCTGCAGATTGATCAGGTAAGTCAAAAAGACACCAAGTTACTTGGTAAGTCAGCATTCCAGAAAATGAAAAAATTACCTACTCAGAGCTAAATGGTTCCATCAGAAAATACACATGAACCCACAGTTCTAAGTTCTATTATGACAGTTATGGCTGCTGCCATTTCTCACCCAACCTAAGACAACATCATTCGTGAAACATGCCACTTTTAATGTACTCCTAAGAAAAAGTGCTGCCAATTAAACTGTGCCATGCCACCATTTGTAAGATGCACTCTCATTTTGGAAGAGACTAACACATGAAAAGATAGGTGTGTCGAAATTGATAAAATTGGTAATAGTAAGAACAACTAAAATGTTATTGTCTGCTACCTACTGGACAGTCTTCCAGGTGCTTTGTACACCTTATCTTATTCAATCTTAAGAACTTATGAGGGAGGCATGACTCTCTCTCTTTCACAAATGAGGACACAGAGGCCTAGAAACACCTGCGCCAGACATGCAAGATCACAGAAGTGTTCCTGGAATCCAGATCTGACCATCCACGCCCAAGTGCTCTCTCTGTCTCCCCGCCGCCGCCACCCCCCCCCAACATAGGTTTGGGAATGGTCAGTGTGTTCTTTGGAATGCCCAGTGGGCAAGGTGGAGTCACTGAGGCTGAGTCGGAGAGGGAGCGTCGGTGGGAAGGGTGCCCAGTGCTACCACCTGCCAAACAAACCTGGGATGTGGCGCAGAAGACATGTCTGGCTCCATGAATAGTTTCACCAAGGTCATCTAATATCAAAGAACATGAGAAAAATTCCAGACAAGCTCTGGCATGTGGTTTACCAACAGGCCATTATTAATCTCAAGTAGTGAGCTGAGATACTGGAGGTGACAGCAAGGACAGTGGGTGGAGACGACTTCCTCAGCTAACCCCAACTTTACAGATTGTGGTATAATTCTGGGATCTAGGAGAATCCACAGGCCAAGGCTGGCTGGTCAAATCTGAACCAGAAGAGCACCTCTTGAGCACCTTCTCTGAGAAACCTCCAATGAATGCTCAAAAAACACGTTATAATCATATGCACTTCTATCATTAAATGCCTGCGCTCAGGAAATGGACCCCAGCAGGAAGTCATAAGAAAGGGTCACAGTCAAATAAAAAAGTCAGTCCCCTAGCTGCCCCGTTCCATCCAAGCCAGTTTGTCTCAGAAGAAAACAGCTGGATGTTTTTGCGAGGAAAAATAATTTTTGATTAGTAAGGGACAGCGATGTCCTCTGGCAACACTGTCAATGGACATGTCTTAGGACTCACCTGAGGAATTGCATTAAAAATATGGATACCTGCACCCTCTTCCTCCATACCCAAATCATCTAGCGTTTTTACTGTTTTAAAAGTGCTTTAGGTGATTCTTCTAATCCAGGAAGTTTGGAAAACCCTACCCTGCAAGCAGTTCCTGTTTTTTTGTTTGTTTTTGTTTTTGTTTTTTTTGAGACAGAGTCTCACTCTGTTGTCAGGCTGGAGTGCAGTGGTGCAATCTTGGCTCACTGCAACCTCCATCTCCTGGGTTCAAGTGATTCTCCTGCCTCAGCCTCTCCAGTAGCTGGGACTACAGGTGCACGCCACCATGCTCAGCTAATTGTTTTTTGTTTGTTTGTTTGTTTTGAGGTGGAGTCTAGCTCTGTCACCCAGGCTGGAGTGCAGTGGCACGATCTTGGCTTACTGCCACCTCTGCCTCCCAGGTTCAAGTGATTCTCCTGCCTCAGCTTCCCAAGTAGCATGGGATTACAGGTGCCCACCATTACATCCAGCTAATTTTTGTATTTTTAGTAGAGATGGGGTTTCACTGTGTTGGCCAGACTGGTCTCGAACTCCTGACCTTGTGATCCACCCACCTCTGCCTCCCAAAGTGCTGGGATTACAAGCCTGAGCCACCACACCCGGCCAATTGTTGTATTTTTAGTAGAGTCGTGGTTTCACCATGTTAGCCAGGATGGTCTTGATCTCTTGACCTCGTGATCCGCCCGCCTTGGCCTCCCACAGTGCTGGGATTACAGGTGTGAGCCACTGCCCCCGGCCACAGTTCTTGTTTTAATGGACAGCCACTAAAGTAGTTGTCACCTGGATGGGCAAATTGCTGGAGTGCAAATTAACTTCTTGAAACAAATGGATAATTTAAAGGGTCCTGGTTCTTATTTATTATTTTATCTTAAAAAAAAAAAATCTGGCCCAGTGGTGGCTTAGGCCTGTAATCTCAGCACTTAGGGAAGCCAAGGCAGGAGAACTGCTTGAGCTCAGGAGTCCAAGACCAGCCTGGGTAGCATAGGGAGACTCCCTCTCTACAAAAAGTAAATAAATTAGCCAAGCATGGTGCTGCCTGTTTACGTTCCAGCTTCTTGTGTAATTTTATTTATTTATTTATTTATTTAATTTTGAGACAGAGTCTCGCTCTGTCACCCAGGCTGGAGTACAGTGGTGTGATCTCGGCTCACTGCAACCTCTGCCTCCTGAGTTCAAGTAATTCTCCTGCCTCAGCCTCTCAAGTAACTGGGATTACAGGCATGCATCACCACACCCAGCTAATTTTTGTAGCTTTACTAGAGACTGGGTTTCACCATGTTGGCCAGGCTGGTCTCGAACTTCTGACCTCAAGCGATCTGCCCCACCTCGACCTCCCAAAGTGCTGGGATTACAAGGGTGAGCCACCACACCTGGCCTTTCTTCTGTCATTTAAACTTAACCAAAAAGAGTTACCAGAACCCAAACATATCACAGCTGTCATCTGATGAGGTTTTTTTAATTGGTCCAATGTCTTATTAATAAAGATAGAAAAATATTCATTGTGTTTCAGCTGCACCCATTTGTGGTGCCAAGTGTAAAGGGTCAACTGTACAAGAAAGGCTTTACCCCCTACACAAATCCAAACAAAATTACTCCATCTTTATGTTAGTAAAATAATTCCTTAGATCTGTTGATTAAACTTCAGTATGCAGAAGAACTCTCTTGACAGCTTGTTTAAAATGCAGATTCCTGGACGTGAGATTAGGTCTGAGGTGAGGCCCAGAAATGTGCATTTTATTAGGTTGATGCAAAAGTAATGGCAGCTTTTGCCATTACTTTTAATGGCAAATCCACAATTACTTTGGCACTAACCTAATAAAAAACAGCTCAGTTGCATCTCCTAATGGGGACTCATTTATCAGACTCTGCACTAATAAAACTTGTATGTAACTGCTTTCTCCTCTTACTGTATCTTCCACACCAAGAGAGCCTGTTTTTGTATTCAATACAGAATTGTCACAAAAAGCTGGAAGAGCTCTGAATTTCCAGAAAAACAGGTAAATTTCCAGCAAAGTGATACGTGAAGTGAAATAACTCATTCATTTAGGCAAATCGGCTCCCCCTTGTGGAATGTCTTCTATGGCAGGTATGGGCCTCTTAAATGAACCACACAGGTCTCGGTACTGAGCTGATCAACACAGACAACCAAGAGTATTCTTGTGGTTGTTGGAGCTGAAATTCTGGGAAAGACATTTGGTTTCATGCATCCTACTACACTCTATTTCCTGCATCTGAACTGATGTTCTGAATTCCTGTCTTACTGATGTCATGAATAGAAATTAATTGAATTAGTCTGTCTCCAATTTTCATTTGCACAAACCAACTTAGAGTTTAATTTTGCAGTGTCTGCTTTCCTCACAGCCCTCTCTTTTTACAGGTAAAATCCCTAGATAAACAAACCACCAACAAAAGGACTTTTCCCTTGGCTTTTCCAAAGATAGATAAACTAAATGAATTTTGTATAATAGGTTCCATCATCATTTCTAAAAAAAAATATTTTTTTAATCTCTTAATTCTGGGATAATCTCTTGTAATATGTGTTTGCTGTATTATTTAAGATTGTTCAATTCTGCGATGGAAAATAAGAGAAGCAAATAAGGAAAAGAGATGAAACTAACATAGAAGAAGTAAGTAGCTTATGAGACACATTAGACATAGATAAGGTAAGCAGAGTAATGCATGTACTAAACATAGAAAGAGATGGAAGGACCAAGAAACTCCAAATAGCCATGCTGCACAAGTTAGAGACAAGATTTTTTAAAGTCAGGTTGTGCAGAAAATCATATTAAGGCAATGGTTGCCTGCAAGTGCATGAAGCATTTAATATTCACTCTATGAGGTCTTAAATTGTCTCCTATTGATGACATCCATCCTGATACCCAAAGTATCTGCCCAAGAAACACCTATGGCTTCTTAACAGCTTTTGGGCAGGCTGCAGATGTCAGCCAGGAATACTTGCAAGTGTGTTTCTGATAGAGTAAGCATGTATTATGGTCCCAGATACCTTTTGTTTGTTGGGTGCCTTGCTCAAACCTCACCTCTGGTCCTCCTAAAGATACCAGACCATCACTGTGAAGACTGATGCCAGAAAAGAGATATTGAGGAGGGAGGAGAAGGGGAGGAGAAGAGGGGAAGAAAGGGGAGGAGGGAGAGAGGGAATGTAAACATCCCCTGAACTCAGTGTGAACTTTTCACCCCATTGACATCCTATATTCAGTGTGTTAACCTATCCCATCTCTCCCCTGTTGCTTCACACTGGGAGTTTTAAATTGCTTCAATGAACCATACAATTTGAACATCTTAATTTGGTTTGTGAGGCTTTCAGTTAACTGACCTCTTAGTTATCTTGCCTGGTAGTGCGTTTGGAGCTATCATTCCACCAGGGAAATTTGCCATACAACATCTCTTAATCTTGTCTATAACATGTTCTCAAATATATAAGTAGACACATGTAATAGATGTGCAAGTTAACATTACTCTAGCACCCTAAGTGTAGTGAATTAACTTTCAAAGTGCCCTGATCAAGAATCCACACTCGGTCAGCATCTGAAGGATCCTAATCAGGAATCCATACACCAGAGAAGCCCCCTCCCCCAAGAGCTTCAAATATCCCTATTGAATCAGCATGAGAAGTTTTAATAATTAGCATAAGAGATGTTAAAAATAAGTTTTCATGTATGAAATGTGAAGCTGGCAGGAAAATTTGTACAGGCATCCTCACTCTGACATGGATAAGGTCTAATTATCTGGTGAGCCCAGAAGCCTAATGCCTCCTGAGTGGTGCCTGAAGTTTATAACTCAGTTCACTTCTGTGTCATCTCAACTTACTTACTGGCGAATCCTTCACCTGAAGGAGAAGTCACTTCAGGTGAAGTTACCTTCACCTGAAGGTGTAGTCAAGATAACTCGAAAGTGGGGGATCCTGCCATCACCACATGAGCGCATTTGTCTCAGAACAAACCACTCATGCAAAATGTTATCAAAGTGCCTAAAATGACAGAGAATAGCGACTTTTGGGAGTTTACAAGACAAGATCTTGATCGCTTTGTGTCTGCTTGTTTGCTTACCAGAATTAAATCTGAAAGTTGCCTCATTGTTTTCATTCAGTGATATTGCCAGGAAGAAGAACTAGAGCCCTCACCTACCCTAACTCTTAGAGGGTAGTCAAGATGTGGGTCAGGTCTGCAGCCATCTGAAGGCTTGACTGGGGCCGGTGGATCAGCTCCCCAGGTGCATCACTTATGTGCTCTGCAAGATGGTGCTGGCTAGTGACAGGAGCTTTAGTTCCTTGCCACGAATCTCTCCATAGGACTGCTTGAGTATCTTCAGGATATTGAAACTGGCTTTCTCCCAGAGTGACTGATCCAAACACGGTTAGGTGAAGGTGTCAGTATGTCTTACAATACAGTCGGGCGCAGATCTGCCGAGGTAGGCAGATCGCTTGAGGTCAGGAGTTCAAGACCAGCCTGGCCAACATAGTGAAACCCCATCTCTACGTCTCTACTAAAAATACAAAAATTAGCTAGACGTGGTGGCAGCAGGCCTGTAATCTCAACTACTTGGGAGCCTGAGGCAGGAGAATCACTTGAGCCCAGGAGGTGGAGGTTGCAGTAAGCTGAGATCACGCCGCTGCACTCCAGCCTGGGTGACAGAGCAAGACTCCATCTCCAAAAAAAAAAAAAAAAAAAAAGTCTTACAATGCAATCTCAAGAATGAGACATATCATCACGGCCACATTCATTTACAGTGAGTGATTAAGTTTGTCTCACACTCAAAGGGAGGGAAATTAGTCTCCACCTTTTATAGGGTGAAATGCCAAATAATTTGTGGACATATTTTAAGACCTCCACAAGGCACTTACTTGATGCTCATTTTTGCATATCAAATGGAATGGAATTTATTCTCTCCTCTCCATATTCTTACAGTAAATATTTGTCAAGCACTTACTGTGTGCTAGACCTTGCTGTAGGTGTTAGGAATACAGCTCCGAGCAAAGCAGGGGAGGTTAGAATTGAGCAGGATGGAGGGGATAGCTAGTTAACAACCAATTCAAGTGCAACTGAAGGGAGTTGCCAGGTGTCAAGATATGGAATAGTGAGGACCATGGTGAAATGGTGAGTACCTTCCTAAGAAAGGCATTCACTGTCAAGTTCTGTGTGGGAATATGGGCCGCTCAGTATTTCCAGACTTTCTGATTTTTCAAGAGAAGGTGGAAATATATGCACGTATTTAAAGTTTCTAGGATATTAATGTTAGCAACTACTTCAAATGTTTATAAAACACTATGAGGAAAAATTTTGGTGGGCCTAATTCGAGCAATAGACAAAAATATTCACATAAAATAATTAAAGCTTAGATAGTTTAGGTAAAAGCTCTGCTGTTATCTTAGTGATACTGATTAATTTTTCTATCTTAAAATGAGGTTGATGGTTTTTTTTAAAGATTAAAAACAAAAATCTCTGGGAAATAAGAGTAGGACAAAATGATGTTGAGGAAGAAATGGGACAGCCTGCATTTAAATAAAATGAATTTACAATCAAATATGCAATACCCTAGATAATTTTCTGTCCTTTCCCCTCACAGAAAATAAAATATTTATGGTACGTAAAAAATAGATAGAAACAGACCTCACTTGTTGCATTTGGTGACTTAAAAATAAGAGCTTGTAATTTTTTTTCTTTTTTTTTTTTTGAGACAGAGTCTCATTGTGTCACCCCAGCTGGAGTGTAGTGGCACGATCTCAGCTCACTGCAACGTCCACCTCCCGGGTTCAAGCAATTCTTGTGCCTTAGCCACCCAGATAGCTGGGACTACAGGTGTGCACCACCACACCCAGCTAATTTTTTTTAATTTAGTAGCGACAGGGTTTCACGATGTTGCCCAGGCTGGTCTTGAACTCCTGAGTTCAGGCAATCCACCTGCCTCAGCTTCCTAAAGTGCTAAGATTACAGGCATGAGCCACGGCATCCAGGGAAGAGCTAGTAATATTCTTAATTGATCATTTGTTTTTCTCCCAAATTATTTATTGTGTTATAAGTTCTGCAGTTTACAATTAAGAACTAGAAATGGTAATGCCACATCTCTTTCTTTAAAAACGTAAATGTTAGGCCGGGCTTGGTGGCTCACGCCTATAATCCCAGCACTTTGGGAGGCCAAGGCAGATGGATCAGCTGAGGTCAGAAGTCTGAGACCAGCCTGGCCATCATGGTGAAACCCTGTCTCTACTAAAAATACAAAAAAAAAAAAAAAAATAGCCAGGCCTAGTGGTACAGGCCTGTAGTCCCAGCTACTTGGGAGGCTGAGGCACAAGTTCAATCACTTGAACCTGGGAGGAAGAGGCTGCAATGAGCCGAGATCACACCACTGCACTCCAGCCTGGGTGACAGAGCAAGTCTCCATTTCAAAAAAAAAAAAAGTAAAGGTTGAAGTCAGTAAGATTTAACCTACCAGGCTTTCAGATTTAACTTAGAAATCATATGGTAACCTGGGCAACATAGCAAGACCCTATCTCCTCAAAACAATTTTTTAAAATAAGGTGTAGTGATATACACCTGTAGTCCCAGCTACTCGGGAGGCTTGAGCACAGAAGTTTGTGGCTGCAGTGAGGTATGACTATGGCACTGCACTCCAGCGTAGGTGACAGAGTGAGACCCTGTCTCTAAAAAATAAATAAATAAACCATTCGACTGACATTCTGTAATTGAGGCCGAGTGAGTGGTGTGGCAATTTGGTTTAAGAAGGTGAATGACTTCTGCAGTTATAAACACAGGATTTACATCGAGAGGGTATTGGTTGGAACATGGGTTTTTAGCTTCAGATTCTTGGTTCAAATTTTAGTCTTTGACCTTAGACAAGTTCTTATATCTCTCTAGGCTTTTTCTTTTTTAATTTGCAAAACGGTGATAATTAGACATGCACCTAAGTATTGGAGAAATAATGAGATTATGTAAGTCCTGTGCACATTCATTGTCAATGCTCAGTAAATGTCAATTATTGTTGTCACTGGGCCACATGCCTTCCATATGGCTGCCTCCTGGGAGGGAGAGAAGTCAGTCCACCTCATACAGATCTTTCTTACCCTCAAAATCCAAGGGGTTCTTTGTAGGCCACAATTTGGGCTAACAGCTGCTTTCTTCAAAGGTAGTTTAACATCACCAGGTGGGTATTTGTTAAGTCCCTGAAAAATTGCCTTAATGGCATTTGTACAGGTCCAAATCCTGGAATTCTGTTCATGACCTCCTCTTTCAGGAAGGGTAAATCACTTAAACTCTCAGCTTGTTTGCCTAGAGAAAAGAATAAAAAGTCACTTTCCCAACTGTGATATTAATTAGTAGAAGTAAAGTGTTTTGGAAATGCAGAATATGGTTACTTTTTAAAGGGTAAAACATAAATGTTAAGTTCATTGTAGAGGGAATGTAACTGTTTTAATCCTTTCTTGCAGGAAAACATTAGACGGTAGTGGTGATGATTATCTTTCAGAGACCTAGGTTCATTTTGAGTAGATCTAAGAAGAGCCTTGGGAGAGGAGGCAAGTTTTTAAAAATTGGAGTACACACACACACACACACACACACGCAGGACTTTCATAAGACTGCTTTTTCTCTGAAATCCCTTTAGTAAAATGAATTTGTTTCCAGTTCCCCAACATTTTGACTATTGAATATCTCTAGTTTAAATATGGTCATAATAGCACTCAAGTTTTCTCTTTGTCACTAAGGGGCTCTCTGTTGAGTGTTAAATTGCTCATTTCACTTGTGGAAGTGAGGGTCCCTAAGTCACCAAATCAATATAATAAATGTTATGAGCTGGTTTATATCAGTGAGGTGTTCTAGAATAATGACTTGCTTAAAGAACTATTTGACTTTTCAAAATGGAAGTATTATCCATTTAACCAGGAAAGTTCACATAGAAATCCCCAGCAGTAGCTGGGCATGGTGGCTGACACCTATAATCCCCACACTTTGGGAGGCTGACGAGGGAGGATCACTTGAGCTCAGGAGTTCAAGACTAGCCTGGGCAACATGGCAAAACCCTGTCTCTACAAACAATACAAAAATTAGCTGGGTGTGGTGGTGTATCTGTAATCCCAGGTATTCAGGAGGTGGGAGGATCACTTAAGCCCGGGAGGTCGAGGCTACAGTGAGCTATTATCTCTCCATTGCACTCCAGTCTTGGCGACAGAGCAAGACCCTGTCTGAAAAAAAAGAAGAGAAATCCCCAGTGGGGGATAAACTGTCATGGCTCATGTTGAGTAATAAGGATATTGCTTGTCTTTATTTTTTAACTGTTAATTTTTATTTATTTCTTTATCATAACTTTAAAAAATCTCCCATGGGGTAGAAGAGTGACATTATCTCCATTCACTGAAGGAAATCAGGACAGTCGGGCTTGGTGACTGACTTTTCCTGAGTTTGTAATGGAAGCTAATGAACAAGCCAAAAGTAGAATCCCTAAGTTCCTCCCACTCTCCTTGCTCCACTGAACCCAGTTCATTCCAAGCAGAAGCCCTTCACTTTACCATTTCCTGTTTGCTCTCGGAGGGAGTTCAGCTCCTCCCTATTCCTTTTTCTTTGATCTGACCTTCCAAAGACAGGAATATTTATCAAAGTCCTCTAAGTGCTCTGCCCAAGCACGAGTCATTTTCAGATTTTACATAAAGAACAGGCTGGTGACACCCCAGCGTTTAGTGAATTTGTTTGAGCGGGACAGCATGCCTTTGGAAAGGGATAAACCATGATTAGATGGGATGGGAAATGAGACCTATGCAACGAGAATGGAATTAACTTAGAAAAGAAAAAACAAAATCTAAAGATGGCCTGGAAAAGGAAATATTAAGGAAAGGAAAAATAGTCATTGGTGCTGGCGTAGTGAGAACAGAGCTGAAAACCAAAGATTTAAATTGTAGGAAAGAAGTTAAAAGAGGAGGAAATTTTCTGTTTCCTGGCTCTGAGCAGAAAGGTGGATAACTTGATGATGATAATGTGCTTAGAAAGTTGGAATGCAATGCTGTCTAGGGCAGGAGAAAGGACTCAATGAGTCTGTTGGGCCTCGTGAGTCTCTGGATTTTAGATTTAGAGCCTGAGACGTGGGCAGAAGCACAGAGATCTTGGTAGAAAGCAGATTCCAGTTCTAACAAGGGGGCAGGAATCTGCATTTCTAACAAGGTCCTACAGGATGGTGTTGGTGCTGGTCAGTGAACCACATTTTGATTAGCAAGGCTCAGAACTATGCTGTTAAACAGAAATATTATGTGAGCCACATATATAATGAAAAATTTTCTAGCAACTACCTCACAAAAAAGAAACGAGGAAAAGTAAATATATTTTATGTAATGCACTATATCTAAAATACTAGATTAAAATCCAAAATGCTATATATTTACCATATAATCAATATAAAAAATATTTTCCATACTATAAGTCTTTTTTCCATACTAAGTCTTAAAATCCAGTGTGTACGTGTGTATTTTACACTCACAAAAGATCTCAATTTGAACTAGACACATTTCAATAGCCACATGTTGCTGGTGGCTTCCGCACTGGATGTGCTGGTCTAGACAAGCTTTACAAAAATTCAGCATCGTCCAAATGCCATTGGCAAGCTAAGAATAACTGGGCTTTTAGGACCAAAACCCACTTGGGTGAGATCCAAGAAAACCCAGGGCCGTAATGAATTCTGTGCCACTAAGCCAGAGTCCTCAATCTTTAATTCTTCACCAGGATTCCCTGAGGACAGGGTTAAATTGTAGATTCCTGGGCTTTACCCGCAGATACATATTTTTTAATCCCAAACTTTTTCTCGCTCTGTTGCTCAGGCTGGAGTGCAGTGGCGTGATCTCGGCTCACTGCAACCTCCACCTCCTGGATTCAAGCAATTATCTGCCTCAGACTCCCGAGTAGCTGGGATTACAGGTGCCTGCCACCATGCCTGGCTAATTTCTGTATTTTTTTTAGTAGACACGGGGTTTCACCATTTTGGCCAGGGTGGTCTTGAACTCCTGACCTCTTGATCCACCAGCCTTGGCCTCCCAAAGTGCTGGGATTACAGGCATGAGCCACCGCACCCAGCCTTGTTTTTTGTTTGTTGTTTTGTTTTGTTTTGTTTGTTTTTTGAGACAGAGCCTCACCTAGGCTGGAGTCCAGTGGCACAATCTCAGCTTGCTGCAACCTCAATCTCCTGGTTCAAGCGATTGTTGTGCCTCAGCCTCCCAAGTAGCTGAGATTACAGTTGCCCACCACCATCCTCAGCTAATTTTTTTGTATTTTTAACAGAAATGGGGTTTTGCCATGTTGGCCAGGCTGGTCTCAAACTCCTGGCCTCAAGTGATCTGCCTGCCTTGGCATCCCAAAGTATGGGGATTACAGGTGTGAGCCAATGCGCCTGCCCCAAAACTTTTTATTATTAAAAATGTGAATATCTGTACACAGAGTAGAAAAAATAGGATATGAGACCTCTTCCCTTCCTTTCATGCCATTGATGTGGTTGTTAAAGAAACGATTATTTCGGCCGGGCGCGGTGGCTCAAGCCTGTAATCCCAGCACTTTGGGAGGCCGAGATGGGTGGATCACGAGGTCAAGAGACCAAGACCATCCTGGCTAACACGGTGAAACCCCGTCTCTACTAAAAAAAATACAAAAAACTAGCCGGGCCAGGTGGCGGGCGCCTGTAGTCCCAGCTACTCAGGAGTAAACCCGGGAGGCGGAGCTTGCAGTGAGCTGAGATCTGGCTACTGCGCTCCAGCCTGGGCCGCGACAGAGCGAGACTCCGTCTCAAAAAAAAAAAAAAAAAACAATTATTTTGTCCCTCCTTCTTGATTTAGTTGATTACTTCCCTATAGTGTTGTTTCACTTGTTCTTATATTCCCCGTATTTCCTGCAAATTGGCATTTATTACTAGAGAATTGATGAGATTCAGAGTCACAGATATCCTGATTAAAGTAGGGGTTTAAACCCTCGATCCCCATGGGAAACACCTGGGAGCTTTAAAAATTATTGACGGGCCATGCATTGTGGCTCATTCCTGTAATCCTGGCCCTCTGGGAGGCCAAGGCAGGAGGATGGCTTAAGGCCAGGAGTTCAAGAGCAGCCTGGAAAACATAAGGAGCCCTCCATCTCTACAGATAAATAAAAATAGCCAAGCATGGTGGCACACACCTGAGTCCCAGCTACTCGGGAGGCTGAAGTGAGAGGATTGCTTGACCTGGGAAGCCAAGGCCACTGTGAGCCATGATGGTGCCACTGCACCACAACTTGGGCAACAGAGCAAGGCTTTGTGTTTAAAAAAAAAAAAAGAAAGAAAGAAAGAAAGAAAAGAAATTACGGATGCCTGGGTTCCTCCCCCAGAGCTTCTGATGTAATTGGTATGGAGTATGTTGTGCACAACAGGATTTTTAAAATCGTCTGGGTAGTTCTGGTGTGCAGCAAGGTTGGAGAACCACTGAATTAGACAAACTGTGGCTTGAAACAAGGTACATTTTCCCCAAAGTCTTCAAAGCAGGTCTTCTCCACCTTCTTATCACTCTGACTATTCCATCTCCTGTCTTGAAGTTCTCCTCCTCCCACTTATTCCAACAGGAAGAGAAGTCACTCAAATGCTCCCAGAGCAAAGCCTAGAACACACTTGCAAGTCTTACTTGCAGAAAAAAAAAAATTTTTTCATTTTAGAATTAACCTTGCAAAGGAGCCTCAGAGACAGTGTCATGCTAAGAATCAAGAGTCACCTGGGGAGCTTAAAAAAATACCAACACCCACAGTTTTCCCCAGAGAATCTGATAGAATTGTTCTGGAGTGGGCCCCAGTGTGTTTGGTTTTAAAGACTCCCTGGTGATTTTAAGGTATAGCAGGGATTGACATCTAGGACAGTACTTCTTGAATTTAAATAAATCATCTGGGCATCTTGTTAAAATGCAGATTCTGATTCTGCAGGTCTGGGTTAAGTCCCAGGTTCATCATTTTGTTGCACTTTCAGGTAACACTGGTGTTGCTGGGACAACAATTTGAGCATCAGGGGTGTCGACGGATAATATGCACCACAGCGCTAGAAAGAACTGCCTTTTAATTCTGCTTTTGCAATTTACTGGCTTGTATGGTTTTCAGCAAGTCACTTCACTCCTTGGAGCCTTTTTCCTTACCCACAAACTAGTCAAAATAAGAATGACTACCTTACCCTGGCTGGGTGCGGTGGCTCACGCCTGTAATCCCAGCACTTTGGGAGGCAGAAGCAGGCAGATCACAAGGTCAGGAGATCGAGCCCATCGTGGCTAACACGGCGAAACCCCCATCTCTACTAAAAATACAAAAAATTAGCCAGGCATGGTGGTGGGCACCTGTAGTCCCAGCTACTCAGGAGGCTGAGGCAGGAGAATGGAGTGAACCCGGGAAGCAGAGCTTGCAGTGAGCCGAGATTGCGCCACTGCACTCCAGGCTGGGCGGCAGAGCGATACTCCATCTCAAAAAAAAAAAAAAAAAAAAAGAATGCCTACCTTTACCCCATCCCATGCCAGGTGTTCAGTAAACACCGTCCTTTCATTGCCTGATGTGAAAGCATAGGGAGGCTAGTTGGATGTGGAGTTTCTCTAAGACCTTCACCCATTGATGCTAGATCATTTCCAAGACGTTTGTTTGGCTTTCTAGCAGACGCTTTGTTAAAAAGGACAGATCAAGAGTTTGTTTTTTGAGATGAACTCTCACTCTTGTTGCCCAGGCTGAAGTGCAATGGCGTAATCATGGCTCACTGCAACCTCTGCCTCCCGGGTTCAAGCAATTCTCCTGTCTCAGCCTCCCTAGTAACTGGAATTACAGGCACCCGCCACCACACTTGGCTAATATTTGTATTTTTGTAGAAACAGGGTTTCACCATGTTGGCCAGGCTGGTCTCAAACTTCTGACTTCAAGTGAAACGTCCACCTCAGCCTCCCAAAGTGCTGAGATTACAAGCATGAGCCACCGTGCCCAGCCAGATCAAAGCATTTAAATAAGTATTCTGAGGCCAGCATCACTACTCCTCTGCATGGTGCCAGATTTTTTGGTTGGCAAAGCAGAATTTGAGGTGATTCGTGACGTGCTCTGTCTCCTTGCCTCTCGTCCTCATTACCTCTGATCCTTTTCCCACCCACTTTGCTTCTCCTGGTGCTCTGGATTAATTGTCTTTATGTCGTAAATCACATCCAGCACTGCGTGTTTCTATGACTGTGTTGAAATAAAACCCCTCTTTTCTCACCATCTGCCTAGCTTACCCTCATGTCTGAATCTCAGCAGGTTCTTGATGCCCTTTCAGTGCTCAGAACAAACACCAAGAGGAGTTCATCTATTGTGAGGTTGAGAAAAGAAACTCTCCTATTAACATAACTTATGAACTACAAGTTCAGATCCTCTATTTTTAGCCATATGGAATAATTTGGAAGGCTATAAATCACATGACTGTGTAAACCAAACCAAAACTACCTCCTTTTCACATTAAAAAGAACTTTATATTTTTTCTGTTTTCTAAGGTTGACAGACAAAAATGTTTGCCGTGGCTTCTTGACTTCACAGATGTGCCTTCCGGGTGCTTTCAGCATTGTTCTGAGTGTTAACAGTTCACAGTGGAAACTGATTAACACCATTAATAGTTTTCCAGTTCAACAGCCCTCTCCTATCTGAATTACTTTTAATATTTGTTTCTTCCATGCACTCCTCATTCAGGCACCTGACTCCCTCTCAATTTCAAGTTCCCATTGTGTGTTTTGAGGGATCAAATAAATTAAAAGACTTTTTATTTGTTTCCCTGTAGAGATGCCTTTATGCTAAGTAAAGTGACTGAAAATGTGTTTTCTATTCAAATTAGAGAAGGAAAAAAGATACAGCTTCTCCATAACAGTATTTTTAAAGTGAGCTATGTATTAACTGATTCAATAAGCAATTATTGGGTGTTTGGTTTGTGAAAAACGCCATGCTGAGTGTTAGGGAAGGAACCAACAGAGATGAAAGTAATGAGAATATAGAATATTTGTCTCCAAAGACCTGAAAACCTAGAAAGAGAGACAAATCTACATATATGAGCACCTATAACATAAGCACATGTGAAAATGTCTAGCTGGGCCCTGTGGCTCATGCCTGTAATACCAGCACTTGACAGATCACTTGAGCCCAGGAGTTTACAACCAGCCCTGGCAACATAGTGAGACCCCATCTCTACAAAAAGTACAAAAATTAGCCAAGTGTGGGGGGATGCACCTGTGGTCCCAGCTATTCGAGAGGCTGAGGTGGGAGGATCACTTGAACCTGGGAGGTTGAGACTGCAGTGAGCCTTGGTTGCACCACTGCACTCCAGCCTGGGTAGCAGAGCAAGACCCCATCTCAAAAAAAAGAAAAAAATGATGTTTCTCAAAGCCTTCCCAGGTCCAATTGTCCTTGTACACTCTGTTCAAAATGCAAACACTTTCCATTGTGTTATCATTTGTTGCCTACTGTTTGTCTCCTTGGGAGGGCTATAACAACTCTGAGGTCAGAAACCTTTTCTCTTTTTTTTTTGAGATGGAGTCTTGCTGCTGCTCCCAGGCTGGAGTGCAGTGGCGCGATCTCAGCTCACTGCAAGCTCCACCTCCTGGGTTCACGCCATTCTCCTGCCTCAGCCTCCCGAGTAGCTGGGACTACAGACGCCCGCCACCTCGCCCGGCTAATTTTTTTGTATTTTTAGTAGAGACGGGGTTTCACCGTGTTAGCCAGGATGGTCTCGATCTCCTGACCTCGTGATCTGCCCGTCTCGGCCTCCCAAAGTGCTGGGATTACAGGCTTGATCTCTATGGTCTAAGCAGAGCCTGGTATACGAAGGTGTTTGATGAATAAACGAAAGGAAGGGAGGGAGGAGAAAGAGAGAGAGAAAGAGAGGCTAACTTGAGAGTGAGTTGATCTTAGAGCTACAAAATAGGTGGGGCCTGGTGGCTCACACTTGTAATCTCAGCACTTTGGGAGGTCAAGGCAGGAGGATTGCTTGAGGCCAGGAGCTTGAGACCAGCCTGGGCCTAAAGCGAGACTCCTATCTCTACAAAAAAATAAGAAGAAGTAAAAAAAAAATGGTGCCTGTGCTCCAGGCATTCAGAGCCTGTTGAGAGAAGTGAAATTTAAGCCTTCAAACCTGGTAAGACTTCTGTCGAGTAAAAACGAAGTAGAAGACATTCAGGCTCAAGAGATGCTACGAGGAGCGGAGTGGAGGCAGGTATGGCAGGACTAATCTGAGAAATAATTCGTGTATTTGCAGCTCCTACCTAGTCCAGGATAGAAACACTGAGAAATTTTGAGAGAGAGCTTAAGAAGCAGAAACACTCTGCAGTAGAAATGCCAGTAACTAAGCTGGTGAAAGTCCTGGTGGCAAAGCCATCTTCTCTTGTTCACTAAGTCAACACATTTAATTGTATGTCCTGAGCCCTAATTTTGTGGAGGCTCTGTTCCAGGTTCTGAGGGCCAGAAGAATGAGGATATATGAGCGTCCTACTCCTGTGGGGAAAGGCAATAATTAAGTAAACCAGGAAGATCATCCGCACACCCTATGTTACAATTGATTGGGAAGGGAAGAGGGTGCTGTGATAGAAAGTGACCAGTTGAGCCAGGCCGGGCGGCTCACGCCTGCAATCCCAACACTTTGGGAGGCTGAGGTGGGCGGATCACTTGAGGTCAGGAGTTCAAGACCAGACTGACCAACGTGGTGAAACCCCGTCTCTACTAAAAGTACAAAAATTAGGCAGGCATGGTGGTGTGTGCCTGTAATCCCAACTACTCCGGAGGCTGAGGCAGGAGAATCGCTTGAACCCAAGAGGCAGATATTGCAGCGAACTGAAATAGCGCCCCTGCACTCCAGCCTGGGTGACAGAGTGAGACACCACCTTAAAAAAAAAAAAAAAAAAAAGGGCCGGGCGCGGTGGCTCAAGCCTGTAATCCCAGCACTTTGGGAGGCCGAGACGGGCGGATCACGAGGTCAGGAGATCGAGACCATCCTGGCTAACCTGGTGAAACCCCGTCTCTACTTAAAAATACAAAAAACTAGCCGTGCGAGGTGGCGGGTGCCTGTAATCCCAACTACTCCGGAGGCTGAGGCAGGAGAAAGGCGTAACCCCGGGAGGAGGAGCTTGCAGTGAGCTGAGATCCAGCCACTGCACTCCAGCCTGGGCGACAGAGCAAGACTCCGTCTCAAACAAACAAACAAAAAACTCAGTCTTGGCCTGGCAGGGTGGCTCACACCTGTAATCCCAGCACTTTGGGAGGCCAAGGCGGGCGGATCACGAGGTCAGGAGATTGAGACCATCTGGCTAACATGGTGAAACCCCGTCTCTACTAAAAATAAAAAAAATTAGCCGGGTATGGTGGCGGGTGCCTGTAGTCCCAGCTACTTGGGAGGCTGAGGCAGGACAATGGCGTGAACCCGGGAGGTGGAGCTTGCAGTGAGCCGAGATTGCGCCACTGCACTCCAGCCTGGGCAACAGAGCGGGACTCCCTCTCAAAAAACAAACAAACAAACAAAAAGTGACCAGCTGGGGCAGGGTGTGGTGGCTCACATCTGTAATCTGAGTACTTTGGGAGGCCGAGGCGGATGGATCACTTGAGGTCAGGAGTTTGAGACCAGCTTGGCCAATAGAGTGAAACCCTCATTTCTACTAAAAATACAATAAATTAGCCGGTCGTGGTGGTGGGCGCCTGTAATCCCAGCTACTTGGGAGGCTGAGGTGGGAGAACCATTTGAACCCAGGAGTCAAGGTGGAGGTTGCAGTGAGACGATATCGTGCCACAGCACTCCACCCTGGGTGACAAAATTAAACTCCATTTCAAGAAGAAAAGAAAGAAAGAAAGAAAGAAAGAAAAAGATGAAAAAGGCTGGGCATGGTACCCACTGTAATCCCAGCACTTTGGGAGGCGGGCAGATCACTTGAGGTCAAGAGTTTGAGACCAGCCTGGCCAACATGGCAAAACACTGTCTCTACTAAAAAATACAAAAATTAGCTGGGCATGGTGGCTTGCGCCTGTAAACCCAGCTACTCAGGAGGCTGAGGCAGGAGAATCGCTTGAACAGGGGAGGCGGAGGTTGCAGTGAGCGGAGACTGTGGACATCGTGCCACTGCACTCCAGTCTGGGCAACAGAGTGAGACCACATCTCAACAAATAAATTAATTAATTTTAAAAAAATGACCAGTTGGATAGAGTGGTCAGGGACAGCCTCTGTGAAGTCAAGCTGAGAAATGAGGAAAATGGCACAGCCAAACGTTAAGGAAAATAACTGCAGCTAAAATAGTGGTCGCAGCTGGGAATTTGGCAATGTGTAGAAGATATTTTGGGTTGTCACATCTTAGGGGAGGGGTTGCTACTGGCATCTAGTGGGTAGAGGCCAGTGATGCTGCTCAAGGTATTACAGTGCACAGGCCAGCCCCTCCACAACAAAAAATTATCTGGTCCCAAATGTCAATAGTGCCAAAGGTAAAACCCTGAGCAAGGGAAATGGACAACTGCAGAGACCCTGAAATGGGAGTTATGATAATTGTTAAGTCTGAAAAACAGCAGGCAGGCTGATGTGGAGGGAACATTCTGAGTTCTGGAAGGAGTAGAAGGTGATGAGGGCGTTAGAGGTGCCGACTGAATCACTTGAGGCCATGTTGGCTGTGGCAACGAGTCCACCTAATTGTGTTACTTTAGAGCTATTAACCTGGCTCCTATAGCTGCTACAATTTATAATTTTAGATGGATAAGTTATTTCCTTTGAAGACTTTAAAATAAATCCATTTATGGTTGCTATTCCCAGTTCTCTCTGCAATTCCAATAGCAGACCAAAAAATGATTTCAGTACAATTTTCTTTGGAGAGCTTGAAGGAAAGAACTTTCATACAATTGCCCCCTGCATCCTATGGATCAACAAAAATTCCTGCAGCCAAGAGGGACCCAGGAAATGGAATCTTATTTAACCTTGTTTAATCCAATTCTTCAGCCTTCTGTTATACATCTTTATGGCTCTTTCGCCCACCCAAATTGCTAATGTGGAAAGAAAGACATCTTCATTACTAAGAACTCAGACATGATGGATGATGATGTAATGATTGATTTGCCATTGTTGGAAAATGGAGCTGTACATGTTAAAACCTCAGTAGAAAGAAGCAAGATTGAACGGAAACGTGGCTATTAATGTGATTGTGGAGAAACATGAAATAATGTAGCTTCAGAGGCTTTTGATGTACTACAAATGTATAGTTTTATAAACATACCAGTAAATATTTAGTTATCTATCATGCATGGTACTCTTGTGCACCTACTTTGTAGAAGGAAACGTGTATGGTATTGGAAGCTAAAAGGAAAAAGAAGGAAGAATTCTCAGTTTCAAAGAGTTTGTAGTTTATAGGTAAGATGTCACACAGTCAACAGAATATAATATAATCCAGAATTAAAGAAATATCAAGTGGAAGCCAGAGACAGCTATAGTTTCTGCCTGTCTAGTATGTCTTCTCTTTATTGTAGTAACAGCAACTTGATTTTTTTTGTGGGAACCACTCTCCTTCATTCTCAGTTTAGGTGGATTGGATCAGTTTGACCCTCACTTATCCTCATGCCACCAGGATTGGGCATATATCCAGGCCCGGGCATATATCCAGGCCCAGCTAACCAACTTATTCCATTCCTCTGGCCACAGGCTGGTGTATTTCAGGATTCCAGGATGGACACATGACCCATGTGGATCCAAAAAGAGTCAGCCCCATCAAAGAGAAAGAAGGCCTATCTGAGAATAAATCCAGCCTAGAGTAAGAGAGACAAGAACTGCAGAGAGGATAACTCTTGCTGACATTGTTTAAGCCCTGGATTTAACCATTCCTGATGGCAGTGTCCTATTGAAAAAAAATTATTTTTAAGTTTACATACAGTAAAACTGACATTTCTTGGTGCACAATTCCATGAGTTGTAGTACATACATATATTGATTATAGTGGTGTACTTACCACTATAACTAAGATAAAGAATAATTCTATCACCTCAAAAATCTCCCTCCTATCAAGGGCAGTTGCTCACTCTTGTAATCCCAGTGCTTTGGGAGGTCTAGATAGGAGGATTCCTTGAGCCCAGGACTTCGAGACCAGACTAGGCAACATAGTGAGACCTTTGTCTTCTGCGCGCGCACACACACACACACACACACACACACCACATACCACATACAAGTCAGGCATGGTGTTGCACACCTTTAGTCCTAGCTACTTGGGAGACTGAGGCAGGATGATTGCTTGAGCCCCTGAACTTGGGGTTGCAATGAGTTATGATCGTGCCACTGCACTTCAGCCTAGGTGACAGAGCAAGATTCTGTCTCTTAAAAAACAAAAATAAACAAACGCCCTTCATCATGATGACTCTTTATGATCAAACTCTTTCTATACCCCTAACCACTAGCAACTACTGATCTGTTCTCTATCTCTATAATTTTATCTTTTCCACAATGTTACACAAATGGAAGCATATGAATGTAATTTTTGAGACTGGCTTCTTTCACTTAGGATAATACCTTTGAAATTCATCCAAGTTGTTGCATGTATGAGTCATTTATACTTTTTTTTTTTTTTTTTTTACCTTTTTACTGAGACAAGGTCTCACTGTGTCACCCAGGTTGGAGTGACAGAATAAGACCTCCTGAACCTAGGAGGTCAAGGCTACATGGGAGGTCGTGGCTCACTGCAGCCTTGACCTCCCTGGCTCAGGTGATCTTCCCATTTCAGCCTCCTGAGTAGCTGGGGCCACAGGTGCCCACCACCATGCCTTGATAATTTTTGTATTTTTTGTAGAGTCGGGGTATCAGATTGTTGCACAGGCTGGTCTTGAACTTCTGAGCTCAAGCAATCCACTCGCCTTGGCCTCCCAAAGTGCTAGGATTACATGCATGAGCCACTGCACCCATCCCGTTTGTACCTTTGTATTGTTGATTAATAGTTCATTGTTTAAATGTACCACAGTTTATCCATTCTCTCTTTGAAGGGCAATTGGGTTGTTTCCAGTATGGGGTGATTACAAAGAGAGCTGCTGTAAATATTTGCATAGGGTTTTGTGTGAACATAGATTTTCATTTCTCTTGCGTAAATACCTAAAAACGGAATTGCTAAGTCATATGGTAAGTATATGTTTGACTTTATAGGAACCTGCCAAAATGTTTACTAGAATGGCTACACCATATTCTATTCCCACCAGCAATTAATAAGATTTCTCTTTGCTGTGCATTCCAGCCAAGACTTGGTATTGCTATTCTTTTCTTAATCTATTTTAATGGCTGTATAGTGATATCTTACTGATTTTAACTTACATTTCCATAATGGATTATGATACTTAGCAACTTTTTTTTTTTTTTTTTGAGACAGAGTCTCACTCTGTTGCCCAGGCCGGAGTGCAGTGGCGTGATCTCAGCTCACTGCAAGCTGGGCCTCCCGGGTTTACTTACGCCATTCTCCTGCCTCAGCCTCCCAAGTAGCTGGGCCTACAGACGCCCGCATTTTTTGTATTTTTAGTAGAGACAGGGTTTCACCGTGTTAGCCAGGATGATCTCCGTCTCCTGACCGCGTGATCTGCCTGCCTCGGCCTCCCAAAGTGCTGGGATTACAGGTGTGAGCCATTGCGCCTGGCCAATATTGAGCAACTTTTTATGTGCATATTTGTCATCCATATATTCTTTGGTAAAGTATCTGTTCCTATATTTTGCCCATTTTTGATTGTTTCCTTACTGTGGATTTCTGAGAGTTCTTTATTATTATTTTTAGAGATGGGGTCTCACTCTGTCACCCAGGTTGGAGTGTAGTGAGCGATCACAGCTCACCACATCCTCGAACTACTGAGCTCAAGTGATCCTCTCACCTCAGCCTCCTGAGTAGCTAGGACTATAGCCACATGCCACCATGCCTAGCTAATTTTTTTTATTTTTTATTTTGTAGAGACAGGGTCTTGCTCTGTTGACCAGGCTGGTCCTGAACTCCTAGCTTCAAGCAACCCTCCCACTTTGGCCTCACAAAATGAGGCAGTTACAAATGTGAGCCACTGTGCATGGCCGATATTTTCTTTTTCCTTTTTTTTTTTTTTTTAACTTCTGGCCAATTATTTTTTTCTTCCAATAATTTTTGAGGTACAGGTGTTTTTTTCTTACAAGGATGAGTTCTTTAATGGTGAATTCTGAGATTTTAGTGCAGCTATCACCTGCGCAGTGTACACTGCACTCCATACATTTTCTTTTATCCCTCACCCACCTCCTAACCTCCCTCCGAGTCCCCACATTTCATTATATTGCTTTGTATGTTTTTGTGTCCTCATAGCTTAGCTTCTACTTATAAGTAAGAACATACGATATTTGGTTTTCCATTTCTGAGTTACTTCACTTGGAATAACGGCCTACAGTTCCATCTAAGTTGCTGCAAAAGACGTTATTTCGTTCATTTTTATGGCTGGGTAGTATTCTATGCTGTGTATATACCGTATGTTCTTTTTCTACGTGTTGGTCAGTGGGCACTTAGGTTGGTTCCATATCCTTGCAATTGCAAATTGTGCTGCTACAAACATGCGTGTGCATGTGTCTTTTTCACATACTGACTTATTTTCCTTTGGGTAGATACCAAGTAACGGGATTGCTGGATCAAATGATAGATTTACCTTTAGTTTTTAAAGGAATCTCCATAGTGTTTTCCATAGTGGTTGTACTAATTTACATTCCCACCAGCAGTGTAAATGTGTTCCCTTTTCACCATATCCATGCCATTATTTATGATTTTTTGACTTTTTAATTAAGGCTATTATTGGCCGGGCGCGGTGGTCATGCCTGTAATTCTAGCACTTTGGGAGGCCAAGGCGGGCGGGTTGAGTGTGAGACCAGCCTGGCCAACATGGCGAAACCCCGTCTGTACTAAAAATACAAAAAATTAGCGGGACATGGGGGCATGTACCTGTAGTCCCAGCTACTTGGGAGGCTGAGAGAGAAGAATTGCTTGAACCTGGGGGGCAGAGGTTGCAGTGAGCTGAGATCGCGCCACTGCACTGCACTCCAGCCTGGGGAATAGAGTGAGACTCTGTCTCCAAAAAAAAAGTAAATTTTTAAAAATTAATAATTATGGCCATTCTTGCAAGAGTAGGGTGGTATCTCATTGTGGTTTTACCCTGATGATTAGTTGAACGTTTTTTCACATGTTTGTTGGCTGTTTGTATATCTTTTGAGAAATATCTTTTCATGTCCTTTGCCCACTTTTTGATGGGATTATTTATTTATTTATTTTTCTTGCTGATTTGTTTAGGTTCCTTGTGATTCTAGACACTAGTCCTTTGTCAGAAGCATAGTTTGCCAATATTTTCTTCCACTCTATGGGTTGTCTGTTTACTCTGCTGATTCTTTATTTTGTTATACAGAAACTTTTTAGTTAGTTTAATTAGGTCTCATTCATTTATTTTTGGTTGTGTTGCATTTGTTTTTGTTTTGTTTTGTTTTTTTGAGGTGGAGTCTTGCTTTGTTGCCCAGGCTGGAGTGCAATGGTGTGATCTTGGCTGACTGCAACCTCTGCCTTCTGGGTTCAAGCGATTCTCCTGCCTCAGCCTCCCGAGTAGCTGAGGTTACAGACGTGTGCCATTACGCCCAGCTAATTTTTGTATTTTTAGTAGAGACGGGGTTTCACCATGTTGGCTAGGCTGGTCTCGAACTCCTGATCTCCTGATCCACCTGCCTCGGTTCCAAAGTGTTGGGATTACAGGTGAGAGCCACCGTGCCCGGCCTGTTTTTTGGGTTCTTAGTCATAAAGTCTTTGCCTAAGTCAATGTCCAGAAGAGTTTTTCCAATGTTATGTTCTAGAATTTTTATGGTTTCAGGTCTTAGATTCAAGTCTTTAATCCATCTTAAGTTGATTTTTGTATAAGGTGAGAGATGAGGATCCAGTTTCATTCTTCTACATGTGGCTTATCAGTTTTCTTGTACCATTTATTGAATAGGGTGTCCTTTTACCAATTTATGTTTTTGTATGCTTTGTGGAAGATCAGTTGGCTATAAGTATTTGGTTTTATTTCTGCATTCCCTATTCTGTTCAATTGGTGTAAGTGCCTATTTTTATACCAGTACCATGCTGTTTTGGTAACTATAGCCTTGTAGTATAATTTGAAGTCCAATAACGTCATACCTCCAGATTTGTTCTTTTTGCTTAGTATTGCTTTGGCTATGTGGGCTCTTTTTTGGTTTCGTATTAATTTTAGGATTTTCTTTTCTAGTTCTGTGAAAAATGATGATGGTATTTTCATGGGAATTGCATTGAATCTGTAGACTGCTTTGAGCAGTATGGTCATTTTCACAATATTGATTCTTCCCATCCATGAGCATGGACTCTATTTCCATTTGTTTGTGTCATCTGTGATTTCTTTCAGCAGTGTTTTGTAGTTTCCCTTCTAGAGAACTTTCACCTCCTTGGTTAAATACATTCCTAGGTATTTTATTTTTACTTTTCTGCAGCTGTTATAAAAGGGATTGAGTTCTTAAGTTAATTCTCAAGTTGGTCATTGTTGGTGTGTAGCAGTGCTACTGATGTATGTACATTGATTTTGTACCCTGAGACTTGACTTTAGGAACCTTTTGGATGAGTCTTTAGAGTTTTCTAGGTATGTGATCATATCATCAGTGAACAGTAACAGTTTGACTTCCTCTTTTCCAATTTGGATTCCCTTTATTTCTTTCTTTGGCCTGATTGCTCTGGCTAAGACTTCCAGTACTAGGTTGAATAGAAGTGGTGAAAGTCAGCATCCTTGTCTTGTCCCAGTTCTCACGGGGAATGCTTTCAACTTTTCCCCATTCAGTATGTTGGCTATGGGTTTGTCAAATATGGCTTTTATTACTTTGAGGTAAGTCCCTTCTATGCCTATTTTGTTGAGGGTTTTTATCATAAAGGGATGCTGGATTTTATCAAATGCTTTTTCTGTTGTCTATTGAGATGATCATATGGTTTTTGTTTTTAATTCTGTTTATATGATATATCATGTTTGTTGATTTGCGTACATTAAACAACCCCTGCATCTCTGGGATGAAACCTGCTCAATCATAATGTATTATTTTTCTGATGTACTGTTGGATTCAGTTAGCTAGACTTTTGTTGAGGATTTTTGCATCTATGTTCATCAGGGACATGGGTCAAAAGTTTTCTTTTCTTTTTTTTTTAAATGTCCTTTCCTCATCTTGGTATTAGGGTGATGAGTGGCTTCACAGAATGATTTAGGGAGAATTTCCTCTTTCTCTACCTTTTGAAATAGTTTCAGTATGATTAGTACCAATTCTTGTTTGAAAATCTGAAGGAATTCGGCTGTGAATCCATCTGTTCCTGGACTTTTTTTGTTGGCAATTTGTTTATTACTGATTCAATTTCATTGCTTGTTATTGCTCTGTTCAAAGTTTCTATTTCCTCTTGATTTAATCTAGGAGGGTTGTATGTTACCAGGAATTTATCCTTCTCTAGATTTTCTAGTTTGTGCATGTAAAGGTAGACATAGTATCCTTGAATGGTCTTTTGTATTTCTGTGGTATTGTTGGCAATATCTCCAGTTTCATTTATTTACTTATTTATTTAAGATGGAGTTTCGCTCTTGTTGCCCAGGCTGGAGTGCAATGGCGCGATCTTGGCTCACTGCCACTTCCGCCTCCCGGGTTCAAGCGATTCTCCTCTCTCAGCCTCCCAACTAGCTGGGATTACAGCCATGAGCCACCACTTGAACCTGGGAGGCAGAGGTTGCAGTGAGTCCAGCTAATTTTTGCATTTTTAATAGAGACAGTGTTTCACCATGTTGGCCAGGCTGGTCTTGAACTGCTGACCTCAGGGGGTCCACCCGCCTCGGCTTCCCAAAGTGCTGGAATTACAGGCGTGAGCCACCACACCTGGCTTCCAGTTTCATTTCTAATTGAGCTTATTTGGAAATCTTCTTTCTTGTTTTTTAAGTTAATCTTGCTAATGGTCTATCATTTTTGTTTATCTTTTCAAAGAACCAGCTTTTTATTTATCTTTTGTATTTTTGTTTGCTCCAGTTTCATTTAGTTTTGCTCTGATATTTGTTATTTCTTTTCTACTGGCTTTGGATTTGGTTTGTTCTTGTTTCTCTAGTTCCTTGAGTTGTGACATTTGTTTGTCAATTTGTGCTCTTTTAAAGTTTTTTTTTTTTTTTCTCTTTTTGAGACAAAGTCTCACTCTGTCACCCAGGCTGGAGGTCAGTGACACCATCTCAGCTCACTGCAACCTCTGCCTCCCAGGTTCAAGTGATTCTTGTGCCTTAACCTGTTGAGTAGCTGAGATTACAGGTGTATGCCACCACATCCAGCTGAATTTTGTATTTTTAGTAGAGACGGCGGGATTTCACCATGTTGGTCAGGCTGGTCTCGAACTTCTGAGCTCAAGTGGTCCACCTCCCTCTGCCTCCCAAAGTGCTGGGATTACAGGTGTGAGCCCCCACACTCAGCCTATTTTGACAAAGTCATATTTATCATTTTTTTTCTTTTATGGATTGTGCTTTTGATGTCTCATTGGAGAACTGTTTGCTAACTCAAGGACATAAAGATTTTCTCCTATGACTTCTAAATTTTTTGTAGTTTTATGTTTTACATTTAAACTTATATTCTGTTTTTGTTAATTTTGCCATAATATATGAGGTATAGGCTGAGGAACTTTTTTTTTTTTTTTTTTTTGCATATGGACGTCCAATTGTTCTAATACGTGTTGTTGAAAAAAACTATCCTTACTATATTAAATTGCCTTTGCATCTTTGTAAAAATCAATTGGCAATATTATGTGGTCCTATTTGTGGGTTCTCTATTTTATTTCATTATTTCATGTATCTATAACTCCACCAATGCCATATTGGCTTAATTAATGAAGCTTTATAGTAAGTCTTACAATCAAGTAATGTGAAGCTTCTAACTTTCTTCTTTTTCATAATTGCTTGGCTAGTCTAGTTCCTTTGCTTTTCTATATAAATTTAGTATCAGCTTGTCTACATCTACAAAAATTCCTGATGAAATTTTGATTGGAAATGCACAAATGTATAAATTTACTGGAAATGTATATTTGACTATAATGTCATCCAATCCATGAACATGGTATATCTCTCATTTAATTAGTTTTTATTTGACTTATTTCATGAGCAGCTTATAGTTTTCTATATACTAATCCTACACATATGGTGCTAGGTTTATACTAAAGTATTTCATTTTGGGGAGTTTTTTTGAATTTCAGTTTTCAATATTTTGCTGCTCATATATAGACACAAAAGTAATTTTTGTAGGTTGACCTTGCATTCTACAACCTTGCTAAACTCACTGGGAACCATGTAGACAATCATGTCATCTGTATAGGGGCAGTTTTATTTCTTGCTTTCTAACATTATATATAGTCTTTTTGTTTGTTTTGCTGTCTTATTGTACTGGCTAGGATTTCCAGAATAATGTTGAATAAGAGTGCTGAGAATGTATTACTTAATTTGAGTGAGGGGGAAAAAAGAAAAGAGTGGTGAAAATGAATATCCTTGTCGTTTCCAGTTTTGAAAGCAAACAATTCAGACTTGTATGAGTTTAGCCACGAGTTTTTTTTTAATAGATGTCCTTTACTATGTTAAGGAAACTCCTCTCTTCCTAGTTAACTGAGAGTTTTTATCAGAATGAATGCTGAATTTTGCCACATACCTTTGCTGCTTTAATTGATATGATCATGTAGTTTTCGTTAGTCTGTTATTATGATGGAATATATTGACTGATTTATTTTATATTGCTGGGGTCAACCATACTTTGTCATGGTGTACTGCTCTTGTTATATATCATGGACTCAATTTGCCCATGCTTTGTTGATGATTTTAAAGTCCCATTTCCTGTTTAAGCCAATTTGAGGTGTATTTCTGTCACTTAAGACTATAAGAATACTAACTAGTATTTATAGGTCCAAGCAAGTAGTGTGACAGTTCAGAAGAAAGTACAATAATTTCTCAATGTTATAATGAGGGAAGATTGCACAGAATAAATATGTAAGATCTCTTTTATTTCACAAGTAGTAAAAATATAAATTATATAATTATATTATCACAGAGGTTCCTGTTAATTGTTTCAGTACTTATTCCTAGACTTACATCACAACAGTAAATTGTTTTGTTAAATTGAAAGAGCTTTGTTTTTTGAGATTGCATATATAGTATGTGAAACCCACAAATACACAAATATCATATATTGTATAATTTCATTTATAGAAAATATCCAGAATTGGCAAATCTATAGGACAGAAAGCAGAATGAGGGTTGCCCAGGGTTAGGGAAGGGGACAAAGAGGAGTGAATGATTAATGGGTACAGAGTTTCTTCTGAGGGTGATGAAAATCTTCTGAAATTAAATACTGCTGAGGGATGCACAATTCAGTGAATATACTAAAAGCCACTGAATTGTACTTTTTTTTTTTTCTTTTTTTGAGATGGAGTCTCGCTGTTGCCCAGGCTGGAGTGCAGTGATGTGATATCAGCTCACTGCAAGCTCCACCTCCTGGGTTCACGCCATTCTCCTACCTCAGCCTCCTGAGTAGCTGGGATTACAGGCAGCTGCCCCCATGCCTGGCTAATTTTTTGTATTTTTAGTAGAGACGGTGTTTCACCATGTTAGCCAGGATGGTCTCAATCTCCTGACCTTGTGATCTGCCTGCCTCAGCCTCCCAAAGTGCTGGGATTACAGGTGTGAGCTCATGCAGTCTTGTTTTTTGTTTTTTTTTTTTTTTTTTGGAGACAGAGTCTCACTCTGTCACCCAGGCTGGTTTGTAGTGGTGCAATCACAGCTTACTGGAGGCTCAACCTCCTGGGCTTAATCCATCCTCCTACCTCAGTCGCCCTAGTAGCTGGGACTACAGATGTGCACCATCATGCCTGGCTAGTGTTTATTTTTATTTATTTTTTTGTAGAGACAGGATTTTGCCATGTTGTCCCAGATGATCTCAAATTGCTTGGCTTGCCAAAGTCTGGGATTACAGGCATGAGCCACCTTGCCCAGCCTGAATTGTACTTTTTTTTTTTTTTGAGACAGTGTCTCACTCTACTGCCCAGGCTGGAGTGCAGTGGCTCGATCTAAAATCAAGGTGTCATCAGGGTTATGCTCCCTCTGAAACCTGTAGGGAAAGTTTTTGCCTCTTCCTAGCTTTTGGTGTTTGCTGGCAATACTTGGTGTTCCTTGGCTTGTAGATGTATCACTCCAATCACACGACTGTCTTCTTCCTGTGTCTTGCCCTATCTTCCCTGTGTGCTTGTCTGTGTCTGTGTCCAAATTTCCCTTTTCTATAAAGACACCAGTCGTATTCCATTAGGACCCACACTAAGGACCTCATTTTAACTAGATTACCTCTGGAATGGGCATATTTCCAAATAAAGTCACATTCTGAGCTTCTAAGGGTTAGATATCTTCTTTCAACATAGCTTCACAACAATTCAGCCCGTAACAGGCACTACTCACTTTTAATAGTAGATGAAGTAGATTATTTGTAAAGAAGGCCACAAAATTCCTCCTACTTTTCTATTCATGTCGTCTTGCTTCCTGACTTTGCTGTTTCTCCCATCAAGAACTGTGAGTCCATTTCCACCACCTCAAGAATCTGCCCTGGCCTTGTCTTGCTTTGACCAGTCAAATGAAATAGAAGTAATTTCATACAACTACTAAGTCTAGGTCTCCAGGTGCCTTGCAGTTTTCACTCTCACTCTCCTACCTGAGATCTTTTTGTAAATAAGTCTGAGACAGGCTGCCATAGAGATTAATGGGTGAAGTCTGAGGTGCTCCAACCAACAACTAGTACGAATTGTCAGGCATTTGAGTCAGGGTGTCTTAGACTATGTCTTTAGCCCCAGCCAAGCATCAGGATTCTGGTGCTATAGCTGCATGAGTGACCTCACACAGAACCAGCAGAACCACCACTCAGCTGAGCCTACCCCAAACTTCTGTCCTACTGTTTTCAGCTACTACGTTTTGAAGTGATTTGTTACACAACAATAAGATTGATACAGAAGAATGTTAAAAGCTTGAGTCTTCTGTTGTTTACAATCTGAATTGCCTCAACTAAATAACAATTCCAACAGCCCCTGTTTCCTTTTTTGTAAAATGTAGATATTTCACTCATCTGTCACCATTGGTTTCAGGTTTTCAGTTTAAATGAATGAAAACGTAAGGGATAGGAATAAGAGGAAATTACGAGCTCAACTAACTGACAAGTCAAGGAGTTGGTTTGGCTTCAGGTATGATTTGATTCAAGAACTCAAATGAAGATATCAGGGATTTGTTGGCCCCCACCTCTCTAGTCTCCTTTCTTCTTGTGTCACATTCTCAGGTGGGCTCGCCCCAAGTGAGGGCCCTCCTTGCAGTTTGAGGTTTAAGTTCATCTGGCCTGGCAAACCTAAAAGGAAGTTTGACTTTCATTGGACCTACTAGAAACATGTTCCCATCCCTGGACCAGTCAGGCCAGAGGGATGAAATGCTCCATTTGGTCAGGACTAGGGCACGTGTCCATCTGAGCCAGTGAGGTGGAGAGGTGGAGGTAGGGGTAGGGGAAGAAAGGGTTAGGTTCAACAAGACCATCTGGGGAGACTGGCACAAAGGAAAACTGGGCCACTATTACTAGAAGAAAAGAAATGGATGCTCAGCAGGTAGAAAATAACAGATGTTTACTTCTTATTACATAGGCTGGGTAAACAGATAACAGTAATAGCTTACATTTATTAAATGCCTATTAGGTGCCTAGCACTGCTCTGAATAGTTTAGGTATATTAATTCCTCTTATTCTTCTCTATTTAGGAAGAAGTACAGTTATTATAGTATTCCTACTTTACAAATGAGGAAGCCAAGGCATAAAGTGATTAAGTTGCCTATGGTCATGCATATATGAGTAGCATCAGAATCTAACTAGACTGGCTTGGAAGCTACTGCCTTTAACCTGCAGTCTATATTCAAAACAGGTCACCAAGCAGTCTGGTAGGCAGGATTCTAACATGGTCCCCAAGATCACCAATGCTTGGTATATAATTCCTTCTTCTTGAAAGTGGGTGGGACCTGTGAACATGACAGGATAGCCACTCCCTTGGCTAGGTTACATTATACAGCAAAAGTGATGAAACAGTCACTCTCTAGAATCATGTAGGAGGATTCTCCTGCTGACTTTCAAGGAGTAAGCTGCCATGTTGTGAGGGGGCCATGGGCTTAGACCACTAGTTGAAAGCAGCCCTTGGCCAACAGCCAACAAGAAAATAGTAATCTCAGTCCTACAACCACAAGGATCTGAATTCTGTCAATAATCTGAATGTGCTTGAAGGAGGAGCCCGAGCTCCAGATGAGAAAGCCTGGCCCACCCCTTGATTTCAGCCTAATGAGACCTTGAGCAGAGGACCCAGCCATGCCGTGCCCCAGCTTCTCACCTCTAAAAGTGACAGGCAATAAGTATGTATTTTTTTAAGCTGCTAAATTTGAGGGTCATTTATTACTAATGTCAGCATCTTCTCTTTGTAGCCTTTTTATCTTCCATCAGGGTAGCTAGGCTCTCTCCCCTTTGGCACTCCCAGGGTTTTCACACCAACTTGCTCACTGTATCATGGAGCCCCCGTATCACCTGGGTTAGGATTGTAATTAGCAGGCTGGAGCATGGCAGGGCTACTGCTAGGTCATTCTTATATGACTAGCACTTGAAAGTGTCTAATGTGTATGAATTGCTCTGTAACTGGTTGCAGAATAAATGAAAATGCATCTGTGAGGTATGTTTGCAAAATTTTATCTTTTGTAGGAACTGGTGGGGCCTGGGTTGTGCTTCCAAGGGTAGTTTGGGGGTAAACTTCAGCCTGGGGTCCTAAAACAGTCACCAGTCCATACCGAACTTGATGTGAAGTTTTAGCATGGGGCCTCCTACACTACTAAGGTAGTGGTAATTCACTTTTCAAACCCATGTGAGGTTTTCCCCGACTCTGAAGCTTTCTTTTTTTTTTCTTTTTGAGACGGAGTCTTGCTCTGTCGCCCAGGCTGGAGTGCAGTGGCCAGATCTCAGCTCACTGCAAGCTCCGCCTCCCGGGTTTACGCCATTCTCCTGCCTCAGCCTCCCAAGTAGCTGGGACTACAAGCGCCCGCCATCTCGCCCGGCTAGTTTTTTGTATTTTTAGTAGAGACGGGGTTTCACCGTGTTAGCCAGGATGGTCTCGATCTCCTGACCTCATGATTCGCCCGTCTCGGCCTCCCAAAGTGCTGGGATTACAGGCTTGAGCCACCGCGCCCGGCCTGAAGCTTTCTTTACATTCCACATTTTGGTGCCTTCTGAAGGTATAATTCTGTTGCCTTTTCACAGCTGTGGAGGCAAACACGTCTGGGTTGAGAATCTCAGCTCTGCTGCCCACTAGCTGAGGATCCATCATTGTACTCTTCTGAGCATGTTTCCTTGTCTATTAAAGGGGGAAAATAAATCTCACAGCTGGCAGTATTGTAAGGACTCCATGAGAGAATGGAGCATGGACATAGGAAGGTATGCTCCCTTAAGGCCTGGGGGCTTGCCCTTTTTGTTGGAGGCTGTGTCCCAGTGTGTCCCTCAAACAGTAGGTGCTCAATACATTTGTTGAATGAGTAAGCAGTTTATGGCATAAATTCAGCACAATGTCTGGTAGACAATAAGCATTCCACAAAGGACAGCTTTTTTTTTTTTTTTTTTTTTTTTTTTTTTTTTTTGGAGACAGAGTCTCAC
>NW_012115821.1:10678048-10680470 GCF_000951035.1 Colobus angolensis palliatus | reverse complement strand
CTCAGGATGGTCTCGATCTCCTGACCTCGTGATCCACCCGTCTCGGCCTCCCAAAGTGCTGGGATTACAGGCTTGAGCCACCGCGCCCGGCCAAAGGACAGCTTTTACTGTCCATTTCACAGAGGAGGAAACCCACCTGAGAACGCTGACACAAGTGTTCCACGAGTTTTTCCCATTTTATCACTCGACATTAAGAAGGTAGTCAGGGATGCTGGGGTAATCTAACTTAAGGAACGAATATCCCTCAATACAACACTTCCAAGAAAAATGGACCTCGCCATCTTTTATAAAGAAGTCAGGATTCCAATAAAACCAGGAAGGACTACATTCCAAAACAAACAAACTCGCCTTATTCCCTACCCTGGGGGAGGGTGTTCACCGTCGTTCTGCTAAAGATAGAGCTAGGGCCCTCCCCAGGAACTTCCTGGCTTTTATTAGTTTGTAATCCCAAACGTAACTTTTCAAAGGTTTTTCTTTTGGAAGTGTGGGTGTGAAACTGCTTCCCTAATCACATCGAGCGGGAGGATCTCCGACCATCTGTACATTATTTGAAAACCTAGCATCCGGTTGGGATGTTTGGGTGGGTGGAGGACCCTGCCGTGTTGGGATAAAACAGCAGGGATAAGTTTAAAACACATCAAGAGCCATGCGCGGTAGCTCACGCCTGTAATCTCAGCACTTTGGGAGGCTGAGGCAGGCGGATCACAAGGTCAGGAGTTCGAGACCAGCCTGGCCAATATGGTGAAACCCTGTCTCTACCAAAACAAACAAACAAAACACACAAACAAAAAACAAAAATTAGCCGGGCGTGGTGGCGGGCGCCTGTAGTCCCAGCTACTCGGGAGGCTGAGGCAGGAGAGTCGCCTGAACCCGGGAGGCGAAGGTAGCAGTGAGCCGAGATCGAGTCACTGGACTCCAACCTGGGCGACGGAGCAACAAAACAATCCCGTCAAGATCGCTTTGAAACACGGGCAGAAAAATTAGGCAAAAATTTTCAAACGGCTAATTACCTTGGCTCAGTTACACATTTAATCAAAAGCCCGCCTCCCCCACTTTTAGCCCCAGAGTAAGAATGTAAAATAGGGCGCTTAGAAGTCTACGCGATAAAAATCTTCTTACCGAGAGCGAAGGGACAAAACTCATTACAGATAAGCCTAGTCCTCCCATTTCCCCCGGACGCCTCTCCCCGATTGCTAAAGCAGCAGCCGCTCCCCGGGTGGCTGCCAGGAAATCAGTACGGCCCCGCGGCAATGCTTTCACCCTGCAGGGGGTAAGAAGCGCACTTTCTGCGCTCTCCCCGCGGCCAAGCCGAGGTGCGGGAACCTTCTCCAGAGAAGCTGCGAGTTGGGGAAACTCCGCCACCGATCCATCGTGACGCGGAGAAAGGGGATGTGGGGCTCGGAAGGGATAGATTTCGCAATCCTGGGTTCGATATTCCTCCCCTCCCCCACTTTCCCCAGCCTTGGACTGGGCCAATGAAAGCCCGAAAAGGAAAAAAAAAAAAAAAAGAAAAAAAATTGAATCTCAACGTAGCAAGAGTGCAAAGGCCGCTCGGCTTTGTTTCCCGGCGGGGGAATGCGCTGTGTTGGAGGCGCGAACAGGGGCCGCGGACGGTGAGCCCCACCGCGGCAACTGCCAGGAGGTGAAGCAGAACAGGAAACCCCATCGCTTTAAAAAGGCAGCTGTCCGCCCTCCGCCTTTCCTCGCGCCCGGGCCAGGGCCCCCTCAAGTCCGGGATCCGCGAGCTACGCGGACGGGGGATCTCGCCAAACCCGAGCAACGTGCGGCGTCTTTTAAGAGCTCGAACAACGGGAATCCGGCAAAAGACACGCCGGCTCCAGAAGGCAGCCTCCCTCCTCTCTGAGCACGGGCTACAATCGCCCCCAGTCCCCAAACTGTCCCAGTAGAGGCCGCAGCCACCGGTGTCGCGCGGACAGAGCGGAGCCGAGGCACCCCGTGCAAGGCGGGAGCCGAGCGCGGCTGCTTTAAGAGCGCGGAGAGCGCGCGCCCGCCGCCAGCTGGCCCGGGCTGCGCGCCCCCGCCACCACCGCGCGCCCCCTGCTTGCTCGCTCGTTCGCTCGCCGGCTTTAAAGTCTCTGCCAGGATCCATGCTCACATGTTACTTCCTGTATGGAGGCATGGCCAGTTTCCAGCCCCGCGCTCTTCGTTCCTCCCCAGCCTGCGCCGGAGCCACAACTTTCAGGAGCATGGACTGAAGGCGCCCTCGCCCCAGCGCCCCTCTGAGATCCTTTGTGTTTTCCTCCGTTTCCTCCGGCCGTTTCTATTTTGGGGGGCTCTCCGCTCCCCCCGCCTCTCCCCTCCCCTTCCCCTCTCGCAAACATGCCTCCTTCCTTCCCGGGGCCCTGGAAGGAGCTGCCTGCCTGAAGCCCGGAGACGCCGCGCCGCACTCAGCCCCGCCGCC
>NW_012115821.1:10668742-10677758 GCF_000951035.1 Colobus angolensis palliatus | reverse complement strand
GAGCGCGGGGGGCCCGTGGAGCGGGCGAGCCGGGGAAGCGCCCCGGCTTAGCGGAGGCTTGCACGGAGGCAAGAACTTATTCAACAAGTTTATCACCCTGCTTTCCTCTTTTCGATGTGCGTTTTCGGACATGCGGAGGTTACTGGAACCGTGTTGGTGGATTTTGTTCCTGAAAATCACCAGTTCCGTGCTCCATTATGTCGTGTGCTTCCCCGGTGAGTGCCGGCCGCCGAGGGGACGCGGCCCCGGCCGGCGCGCGTTGGGGATGCAGAGTTGTCGCCCGGGCGCGGAGCTCCGGCGCCCGTCCGGGAGACCCTGGAGAGGGTGGAGGGTGGCCCGGCGCCCGGGGAGTAGAGAAGGATCTGCTCCGCTGGCTTGGGCGCTGTTTAGGGAGGCTGGCTGGTGGTCGAGGAAGGTGGAGGCAGGGGCCGGCCGGGGAGGGGCTGGGGGACGCGGGGATCTGCTCCCGTTCCGTTTCGGGGGGCCTGGGGAACTGGAATCGGGAGAAAGGGGTACTTGCTTTGCTGACTCGTCGCCGATCGGGAGAATTGGAGTTGTGGGGCGGTTGGGGAGACTGAGGCCATGGAAAGGATGCTTCTGTGGGTTTGGGGGGCCCGGGATGAGCCCCCTCGCTCCGGCGGGTATTGAAGGAGCTCAGCAGGTGGGGGTTTGCTTTGCTGTTCTCCACCCCTTTGGGAAGGCTAGGTTTCGGGGAATGGAAGTCGGAGGCTGGCCGCGGAGCACTGAGGATGTGGGGAGCAGCCTGCGTTCTAGGGTCGGGGACGCCCTCCCCCGTTCTGGGGGCTGGGGCGCGGGCAGCCCTTCGGTGCCGGCGTGAGGCAGCCTCCTTGGGTGCAGTGAGAGGGCAGGGCGCAGGCGGCTAGGCGAGATCCGTATCTCCCCTAGCCCCGACCGTGGCCCCTTTCCTCCACTGCTCTGCTCGACTGGATTGCCGGGGTCTGGACTCGGGGAGGGGGCGGGGGCGGGTCGGTGGCCGGGTTGCCGTTCGCGCCTGGGCGGATTTTTTCCTGTCTCGCGCGTCTTGCCTACCTTCATCTTTGCCCTTTTGCAGGCTGTTCGCGGCTGGCAGACCCAGAGCCGCCCCTTTCTGGCCAGGTTAAGACAGGAACAATATTGCCCATTGATAACGAGAATAAATCACCGCACGTAACGGTGTGAGGCTCGGCGACCCTCCACTTCCAGCCCTCAGCTAGCAAGCCCCCCTCTTCTCTCCTCTGGGGAGGGCAGAGGCCAGCTGCCTCCTTCTCCTCTCTGGCAGGTCCCCTGGGCAGCAGCCCCGAACTCCCTCGTAGCTGTCCTGCTCCCTCTCTGGGGGTGGAGGCCAAGTCCTGCCCTAGCCCGGGGAAGGTCTGGAAGAAAGGGGGCGATTCGCTTTTTATCCCTCGCTCCCCTCAGGACAGAGAATTCCCCGTTTTTCTGTCCTCTCATTCGTCAGCTCCTGGATACCCGGAGGTGGAGGTTATCTGAATCAAGAAAAAGAAGAATGTGCCTCGAGGTCTCCGCTCTGCTCGGTTACAGCCGCCTGTCCCCGGGCGGCTGGAGCGCCCGTTTTTGGTGCAGCGGGTCCCTTAGTCCCGTCGTGCGCCGTGGAGCAGGGCGCGGGAGCCCTCGTCACTCTCGGGGATCCCTCTCGGGCGACTGGCAGCGAATGCCCCCTTTGCAGATTCGGGGATGGCCTCGAGGGGCAGAAAGGCAAAGCACCGTCTTGTCTTCTGCACCCTCTTTTCTCTCTGCGCATCCTCCTGCCTGCGGAGCGGCACGGAGCTCCAGCCCAGAAACGCAGCTCGGAGGCCGAGCGAGGACGTGCGTCCACACTCACCCTGGGGCCTGGGGTTTGCCCACTGGAGTCCTCCCTCTACGGTAGTGTAGGCCATGGGGACATCCCCCCCTTGTAAACAACTGCCTTCATTCACTTAAAGACTACTGCTCACTATTTGGGTTAATCATCTCCCCCTTCTAGTCTCCCCTGCTTTACCACGGACTTGCCGGCTGAGCGGGCTCAGGTGCACACAGGGGTTGAGCTTTGTGAGGGCCACTCTTTAATGGGTGCAGTGGGAGGCCGTGGAGGACAGACTTGCAAATTAGAGGAATTTCCAATTCCACTTCTGGCCTTGCGCTCGGGGATGCAGTCAGTGGGCTGACCGTGGTTTTCTTTTCCCTGGTGTTTGAGGAAGCTTGAGATCCAAAATGAGACTGCCAGGGAGCGTGCCTTCGTGGGGCTTGGACCATTTTCGTCTTCTCATTTTCTTTTCGCGCCCACGCTGCGAGGTAAATAGCCCCTTTCCTGGTCCGGGAGCCGAGGGGTGTCGGAAAGGGAAAGGACAGTGGTGGGAGGCGCAGGGAAGAGGGCGGTTTGGTTTGGAGAAGTGCAGCGCGAGAGAGGGAGCAGCAGGCTTTGGAGCACTGCAAAGTTAAAAAATATCAGAGCTTGGGGAGACGCTGGCTTTCCGTTTTCCGAGGTTGCCGCGGCGCCGCTGGACCTCAGGGGGCGCCCCCGAGCCACTGGTGGGGCTCCTGCCACCTCCACACTGGTCGGCCTCGGCCACTTCCACGCTGCAGGGATGAGGAGCGCGTGCCCGGGTTCCGAGGCTGTGGGGCTGCTGACGCGCCTTGGCGTGAGGAGGCGGCCTCCGCCTGGCGTTGCTGCTCCGGTCTTTCTCGAAACCCGGTGGGGGCTGGAGTTCGTCTTGGGACCCCCACTTCTTGCCTGCTATAACCTCGAAAGCCCTTATCTGTTTGACACGAGGGATAAAAATGCTTCTGTTTTGGAGTAGGGTCCTCCTTATGAGGTCTTAGCCAAAATCCTTTGTTACTTAGTATTTTTGTTTGTTTTCCTCTCAGAATCATAACTCAGCATAACTCTTCAGTTGCATTTGAGTTTTCAGCTCCTGTTTAGGATGTACGGGTTAGCTGTAGTTTGGGCAGGGTTTTGGAAACACAGCCCTGGCATGAGCTTTTTCCCAGTGGATTGGAAACAGTGGATTTTAGTCTTTGAACAGCAGTGTGGCAGGTTTGGGATCCATTCAGCGTTAATAATGCTTCAAGTGATCCTTTCCAAGTGCAAAGCCAAGAGTGTTACCAAACATGATATTAGGCATATTATGTTCCTATATATCTTTATAAAGCACTGCAGAACTATTTACAAAAATAGCGAAATATAATGGATCCCCCACCCAACTTCAACACTCGCACCTCAATCTTTCATGTCTTCCTCCCCAACATCTTATTATTTTAAAGCAAATCCTACCCATAGTTCATTCAAACTCTGATATATATCTCCAGTCACTGGGAATTTAATTGACTCTGACACAATATAAAATATGTTACTTGAGGGGGTTAACCTTTTATCTATTTTACGTTCTCAAGCTATTCAGCAGATTTTTTAAAATTGATTTTTGTCTTTCGGCCCTCAGAGTGAAACTCTGGTTTTGATATGTTTTGTATTGTAATTACATTACATCTAGGATGCTGTCATTGGAAACACTTCAGATGGATAAGCTCAGCTGTGTACCTTGGATGTGTCAGAATTGGAGGCTCCATGATTAACGTCGGGTGAATCATGAATCTCCCTCTGAGCTGTCTCTTCTTTTATTTGCATGTGCGGGCTTCAGTTCTGATGGGCATCCCTTATGGACTTAGGAAAAGGCAAAAGTAATATTTGGAAGTCAGCAATCTTTCTCTTTACAGGGTGTGAGATTGTACAGGGTTTTTTTTCCCTCTCCCTCATGTATCATGTTTGAAAATGAAGACTCTAAACTGGGTTCCTTTGACACAATTATGGAATAAAATCTTTGATGTTTCCTTCTAAACAGTGTTCACATCTGAGGGTTGATGGAGTTACAACGCTAATAAAGATAGGCATAAACAGGGCCTTTTGGAAATAGGGGAAGTTGCTGCTGTTGCTGGAAGAAGAAAGGTCATAGGAAAGATTGGCTGATGTGGGAAAAGTCACTACTCCATAGTGAAGCTTTGAGCATTTCCCCTTAATTATGGGTCTGTTTTCACTGAATAAAAGATTATGTTGTTGTTTACATGAAGCAATCCAGGGCATGCTGACGATTTAATGCAGCAAAACAAACAGCCGTTTCAGATTTGCCTTTCTATTCTAAACTGCTCCCAAGTTAGCAGAGTAGAATCAGTTATATACCTGTGTGCCGACTGAAAGTAATTTTCTTGGCATTCACCTGAGGATCACTTAAAATGCCCTAGAGTAGTTATTCGGGAGCCTCTCCTACTCCCTTGCCTCCCTTCCTTTTCCTGGAGACTTCTTTTCTTTTTTTAAGGTAGAGTCTCACTCTATCACCCACGCTGGAGTGTAGTAGTGAGATCCTAGCTCATTGCAACCTCTGCTTCCCAGGTTCAAGCGATTCTCCTGCCTCAGCCTCCTGAGTAGCTGGATCTACAGGCGTGTGCCACTATGCCCAGCTAATTTTTGTATTTTTGTAGAGACAGGGTTTCGCCATGTTGTCCGGGGTGGTCTTGAACTCCTGACCTCAGGTGCTCTGCCTACCTTGGCCTCCCAGAGTGCTGGGATTACATTTCTACTGGGCTGTTGCTTTAACACTTTGCTTTTACAGTGAAACGCTGTTTGTTCTTTTTAAATCTGGATTTCCATTCAGCATGTGGGACAATGAAATGCCATTTCTAGGCAGGATGAAGATTACAATATGTGTACATTCTGAATTAAGAGATTTAAACAGTTGTAATTAATACTGTCATCCTGGGTTACATTTCATGTGGTCACATTCCAGAACCCGGAGTTTATGAGAAAAATTTAGGGCATCTGAAGTTGCCTCTAAAGCACTGGATTCGTTTGCTTTGGTTCAAAGTTGACCTCTGTTAGATGTTGGGTGGTGGTCCCTGAAATTGTTTTTGGCTATATCCTGTTAAGAGAATAAAATGGGCTGTTTTATTAATATTATGGAAGCCAAGAAGTACACTGCTCCCCACCTTTAATTCTCCACCTGAGCTTGATCTAGGTTAAGCAGCCACTGATGAGGTAGAGGGGGTGGCTCAGGAGGGGCTGAGAAGAGCCTGCTCTGTGAGGGCTTCTTGTGGGATTTGGCAGTAGTCACTGAATTTGTCCCAGAATGAGGTTGCCTGTGCAAATGATTAAAAGATAAGGCTGGGCACCGTGGCTCACTCCTATAATCACAGTGCTTTAGGAGGCAGTAGGGTCGCTTGAGCCCAGGAGTTCGAGACCAGCCAGGGCAACGTAGGGAGACCCTGCCTTTACAAATAATAAAACACTGGATGCACTCTTTAGTCCCCACTACTTGGGAGACTAAGGTGGGAGGACTGCTTGAGCCCATGAGGTTGAGGCCGCAGTGTACTGTGATCATGCCACTGCACTCTAGCTTGAGTGAGACACAGTGAGACCCTGTCTCCAAAAAAAAAAAAAAAAAAAAAAAAACACAAAGTCCACGTTTGCCAGTCTGAGAAATGGGACCAACCATCTTGCTTGGAAATGAACTATATCCAGTACTAGGGCAACGTTCTGTGCACTTAAAAAATCAACTGTACTTGTGTAAAAAAGAGTTATCTGATACGGACTTTGCTTTGACTTATTTTTGCTATTGTGTTTATGTGGAGTTGTAACCAGCAAAATCAATAAAAAGGATAAGTATATTCCAGAAACCTGTATTTACTTCCTGTTGCTTTTCCCTACAATTTGCCTGTTGCAAATTTCTAAGAACTCAGGATTGTTAATGGCTCTTTAAAAAATGTCTTAAAGTAATATAGGTAAATTTCACTTTCAGGAAAGTCTGTGATGACTGAGATGTAGAACAGATAAATTTGTGGTTTACTCAGTTCGGAAAGGATTGTTAGGCGTAAGTGATGGCTGTGCAAGATTGCTTTAAGTAGCTAGAGGGCTTCTTGAGTGATTGTCCCCTCCCATTGGGACAACTATCATTGGAGGGACCATTTTACCTGGTATCATTTGTAGCAAGATATTTGGTGTTTTGACAGAAAAATATATTCTGTGTGAGATAGCTTGTTGGATCTATGCAGGCCCAAGGTTTTCATGATTGCAGCCCTTAATACAACTATTAAAAAATTTTTGTTTTTGGTCAGGTGCAGTGGCTCATGCCTGTAATCCCAGCACTTTGGGAGGCCGAGGCGGGCGGAACACGAGGTCAAGAGATCAAGACCATCCTGGCCAATATAGTGAAACCCTGTCTCTACTACAAATACAAAAATTAGCTGGGCGTGGTGGTGCGTACCTGTAGTCCCAGCTACTTGGGAGGCTGAGGCGGGAGAATCGCTTGAACCCAGGAGGTGGAGGTTGCAGTGAGTTGAGATGGCACTACTGCACTGCAGCCTGGGTGACAGAGCAAGACTCCGTCTCAAAAAAAAAGATTTGTTTTAAGTGCTTCCAGGGATAGGAAGAGGAATGACAGGTGATAAGGTTTCTATATGTGCCTGGTTTCTCTTTTGGAAACCTCCCAAATGGAATTGGGTTGTGTTTCACTTGTACTTGGGGTGGATGTGGGGAGGGAGGTCACTTATATATTGAGTGAAAACTTTGATGTGTGTCAGCCAGTTGATGAGAGTTAACCATACTGTTTTGTCAGCATGTAGCTGGAAGAAATCTTTTAGGAGCCTGGAACTTGTTAATGCTTTTTTATCTGTTTTCTAAACTAGGTGGCTATTGAGAGTTATACAGAATATAGCAAAGTAGGTAAGAATATGGCCTCTGGAGCCAGCCTGCCTCTGCCATTGCTAGCTGTGCTACCTTAGAAAAGTTACATACCCTCTCTGTGCCTAATTTTTTTCTTCCTCTGTGAAATGGGGTGGTGATAGCAGCCTGACTCCTAAAGTCTTTGTGAGGCTGGAATGAGAATGCATATAAGGACTTAGCGCATGGTAAATCGTAAGTGCTCAATAACCATTTTTTTAAATCAAAAGTTTTATAGGTTTATTTTTATAGAGACAGGGTCTCTCCCTGTGTTGCCCAGGCTGGTCTTAAACTCCTGACCTTGAGTGATCCTCCTACCTCAACTTCCGAAAGTGCTAGGATTACAGGCCTGAGCCATTGCTTGTGGCCACCGTTTTTATTTTATGTGTTCTTAAGAGATTTGGATAGGAGTGTATGGAAGGAGGATAGTGGAATTGAAAAGGACAATTGTATGTATAGACAACTTTTTAAAAAAATGGTGTAAACATATGTGATGGGTTTTTGTATCTGTCTTTGCTGTTGAGGGTGGGGAGGAATGGGGATCAGCATGAGGACATCCTATGTAAGATTACTAACAGGTTACATTTTGAGGTTTAAAGAAATGAGAAAGCTCTCAAGAAGTCTGAGATACCACCTTGCCTACATTGCAAAGGAGGTCTCTGCTTTCTCAGCTTAAAGTGGGAAAAATGCTTTCTGCGGGCTTAAAATGTGTCTGATGAATCTTCCAAATCCCTGTGTAGAAAGAATCGCCTGGTCCTGCATCCTGAGATGTTAATTCCTCTTCTCAGGCCTTATGGATGGTGTGGTAATGGAGGAAAATAGGTTACTCGTTACTGGGATTCACTTTGGCTCCACTGATGGGAAGCAAACAGTAGTTGGGTGTTTGCTTTTGTTTTACACTTGTGTAACACTTGAACACATTCATGTCCTGTCTCTATATTTTCTTTTCTTTTTTTTTTTTTTTTGAGATGGAGTCTCGCTCTGTCGCCCAGGCTGGAGTGCAGTAGCCGGATCTCAGCTCACTGCAAGCTCTGCCTCCCGGGTTTATGCCATTCTCCTGCCTCAGCCTCCCGAGTAGCTGGGACTACAGGCGCCCGCCACCTCGCCCGGCTAGTTTTTTGTATTTTTTAGTAGAGACGGGGTTTCACTATGTTAACCAGGATGATCTTCTGACCTCGTGATCCACTCGTCTTGGCCTCCCAAAGTGCTGGGATTACAGGCTTGAGCCACCACGCCCGGCCTGTCTCTATATTTTCATGGATTCAGAGCTACAGAGCATATGAGAGAGAACCAAACACTCATGCACACCTCGTGCCCTCTAATCTTTTCTTTTTTCTTTTTGCAGACTGAAATCAGCATGATATTTTTCTGGCCAAACAACAAAATGTGATTTTAAACTACTCAGTTTAGCTATTTTTGGGGAGTAGCAAAGTGACACAGTTGGCTGCTGAATTCTAGCAACTAAAAAAGAAAAAAATGAAAGCATAGTTCATGGAATATGTAACACTTCCATGTAAGAAAATAGGACAACTGGTCTTATTTTTGGGTCTGTGATACTATCTTTCTAAGTGAGTGCAGCAGGGTGTTGTATAATGCAGTGGATATACTTTTGAGGAATTCATGCTAGTTACACTATACATCTAAGAGGTATTTGAGTTATCATACCATTACTGCCTTATGAATCCTGCAGTGCACTTAGATCTGCTCATTAATTGGGAATGATTTGGGTAGGGGACACAGCCATAAGCTATTGACCAAGCATACAAGCATAGTCTAAATTAGTGAGGAAATATTACTGACTTTTTACGGTTGTCTCGAGAACTTTTTAAGAATTGTGAAAAGGATTTATTTACAAAGCAGTGGTTATTTATGAGTTCTACCTGTTTTTTAAAATGGCACTTTTCCAGAAGCGTTTCTCTCTAATAAGGGTGGAGGCTTATTAGCTCTGTCCGTGGGTAGCTAAGGGTGGTTACCCTTGGGTGGTTACCTAACATCTTGTTGAAGTGGGATTGGGTGGCGCTGGGGATCTGGGAGTTTCAGATATACATATCTCTTATTCAGAATCCACACCAAAACCCCAGAGACCTGGGTTGAAATTCTTAGTTCATTACAGCATTTACCTTGGGCAAATGGGCCTCACCCTTTTAATCTATAAAATGGGAATAATAATTATAATAGCCTACGCTTACCAGGCACATGTGATCTATGCCTCATACTTGAGTATTTTGTATGCTTTTAATCATCCCTGGAAGTGGAAACCGTGATTATTTCCACTGTAGGGTGAAGAAACTAAAGTTGAAGAAGGTAGGTCCAAGG
>NW_012115821.1:10624381-10668617 GCF_000951035.1 Colobus angolensis palliatus | reverse complement strand
TTTTTTTTTTTTTTTAGACAGAAAAAAGTTTTTTTTTTTTGAAGAGAGTATGGAAACTAATTTTCCTAATTGCACAGGAGGGCCAATTGAAAGATCTAGCTTTTTATGTATTTCACCCTATTACTTTTCCCATATAAGCAAGTGCCATAAACACTGGGTGAAATACTGTACTTGCTACAATTAAATAAGTATGTAATACAATTAGTATAGAATTTTATTTGGTTGCATTGAAGAGTTGACCTTTCAGCAAATTACTTTAGCTTCTGAATAAGCTGATAATAACTGTGGATAGAGTCTGCATTTGTTGGTGGTGAGTTTTTTTGACACTACTCCTCTTCCAAATTACCTAAATTGATTTGCTTTGTAATTTGAGAACTTTTGTTTGGGGCTTTGAATATGGTTACTTTGTAATAATGCGGTATTTTTACTGTCCCATGTATATCATCTAAGTGTGGGCAGCAGGCTGTGAATCATAACTTCAGGAAAGGTCTGAGGGTGTTGTGTTTGGCAAGAGATGGCTTGGATTCTGCATTTTTCCTCTGGTGTTTGGAACTAGCCATGGGAGCCAGCCAAACCAGCTGTGGGATCTTGGGCAAGACCCTCAATTTCTTTGGGGTTGTTTTCCTCACTCTTCACTAAATGGCTTCTAAATTTTTTTTCCTGGAATTTTAGAGATTGTTGATTCTAGGCTAGGCAGTTTGGAAGGGTTATGGTCTTTTTGCAATATGCAAGTCAGATGCCCGGGACACACTGTGATCTGTGAGGTGTACTTGTTGACTTTTTCCTGTGAGGGTTTGCTTCCTAAGGCATTGAGAACCCTTCCATTATCTTGCTAACCTTGCTACAGATTATCCTGAGGGAATAATAGACAAGGTGGTGAGTGGAACTTGGTTAATGGAATGCCTATAAGCTATTTTGTTGTTGTTGTTGTTGTTGTTTTTTAAACATGAAACCTTGTTTCTCCTGGAGACCCAAGTAAAAAAAAAAAAAAAATACAGAGATTTGCTCATGCCAACAAAATTATGTGTAGCCTTTAAAACAATCTAATGTGATTTATGATTGGAGTGGTGGGGGCAGACGTCTTTGTCTAAAATGAGAAACAAAGCTGCTTCCGGATCTTGTGTCTGGAAAGGAGAAATGGAGAAAGGACAGGCATTTGGGTTATCTGGAATTCTACAGATGTTCTCTTGGCCATACTGCGTTTAAAAGAAAAAAATAAATTAAACATTAAGAATGGGTTAAAAATCAGTCGTTTGGCATTCATGCCATCAACAAGTTTCTGTGTGCCTAGAGCATGCCAGGCACTGTTCTAGGCACTGGGGAAACTATGGTGACCAAAACAGATGGAAGCCCCGGCCCTCATGAGAGCTTCCCATGAAAGTCTGGGTTATTCTTGAAAAATAGGAAGGTCTAACAGCCTAGGGCCTATGTTCTTGCTAGGCAACAACATTAACCTGAAATTAAATAGTGCTACCCCTTGGGATGGGGCACACACCTGGCCCGTAGTGGTTATTTACAATACTCGGCTGGTCCCTGGAGGTGTTTGCCACCCAAGCATAGGTGGATTTTCCTGAGGGACAGATATTTTCTTTGGACTTGTTTGGGGTTTTGTATTGCCTGGATTGGTCATGTGTAACCATGTGTGTGCGCACATGCACTAGTGCACACAGGTGCATTGCTGGCTGATGACTTGACTTCTTTCCTATCAATCTCGCTTATGAAGCTGAAGCTCAGCTCTCCTGGCTGTGTCCTTTTCTGGCTTTACAAATGGCCTGCTGCTTGGATATTGCACAGTCATATGTTGACTTCCCTGGTTGATCTTTAGCTTGTTTAGAATTTCTGTTAGCTTGTTCAATTAAAACAAAAGTGTGTTTTGAAAAATTGCTCATTTAAGAGCTGGTTCTCTTGATCACTTTCTTGTTATCAAATGGCCCAATAAGGGGTATGATGTAGGGGGACAAGGGGGGAAAGCCAGTGACTAATGGAGTAGGATCTGAGTACATTAATATTGGAGATGCCTTATTGGTGGGTCCTTTGCTGCTTAGTTTTTTTACACAATATTGCTGCCCTCTTAATTTTTGCACATGGATTTCCAATAAATGATAGAAATAGTGCACATTTTAATTTTTACAACAACATGTGAAACCTTGAACTTTGTACACAATAGAGTGGCTAGCTTTTGACTCTTACAGATGTAAGATTTGAGGGGATGATTCCTTCACCCTTGTTTTAGTACATGTTCATTAAGTGGTCACTGTAATATGCAATACATTTACATGAATTCCCTACGTATGATTCAGAGCAAAATTAGACTGTGTTCTTTGAGGGCAGGACCACATTCCTCCTTGTGCTGTATCTTTGGTGTGTTGTATCTTTGGTAGTCATGTTTGAGGGCTGACAGAATGAGTAGATAATGCTCTTCAAATGGTTATAGAATGTTTTACAAGACACTGATGTCATTGCATGTAGTTTCAATATATCTGATGTTTGTATATTGTGTCTTTTTAAGAGATATGCTATCCAAGGTTAATATCTTCCTCAAGATAATTCTGAGTATATGTATTGTCATGGTGGTTGAAGTTTATCTTTAAAAAGAGAAAAGCTAAATTCATACCTTCTATTGGCCACTAAGGTATCTATTGCTGAAAACAGGATTCTGTTTTAATTAGAGGACAAATGTGTCTGGGACCGCAGGGTTATGTTTTGATAGTTGCAATGGTAGTAAACCCTTTTTTTTTTTTTTTTTCTCTCTTGTGGAATAATTTAAGTTAAATTCTGTGAATACGGTGCTCATTGTTTCAAAAGTGGCCTTGGATCTTAGGGTTGATTCAGGAGAAGGTAGCCTTCTTATTTCTGCTTTGTTTGTTCCAGAAACAGTGAATGAGGTATGCAGAGAGCAGCAGAGCTTGCCTCAGCTGACAGTAGAGCGTGAAAATGAATGCTGATCTGTTGCCCAGTAATGGCTTTGTGCAGGTTGGACTGGGAGAAGGGCTTGCCTGAGCTGATCATTTTTGCTTGGTTGACAAGTACTAGTTGATCACCAGATCTCCTGCCCTTGATGAGACAGATGTTGGCTGGTACATCATGGTGATTCCAGATGTGTGTAGGCAGAAGCTAAGTTTTCTAGAACACATTGCTAGTCAGTGCCTGCCCTGTTTTATCCCTCTTCCCACCAGTTGTTTTCTCTTCTACAGCTAGTCATTTTCTCTTATTTACATGTGTGTAAAGGTTATGAGTGGAGGGTGCAGAAAATCTCTTTGACAGTTTTAGGCACTAGCTTCTCATTTTCCCAGTCAGTTTGGTCAGAAGCTGCTGAAATTATTTCATGTGATAGAGGTTTGCATGCTAGAGGTCTTAGTTCATTGTGGGTTGCTGTAACATTACCTGAGACTGGGTGGTTTATAAAGAAAAGAGGTTTATTTAGCTTACAGTTTTACAGGCTGGGAAGTTCAAGGGCATGACACTGGTGTCTGGTGAGGGCTTTTGTGCTGCATCATAACATGGTGGAGAAGGTGGAAGGGGAAGTGGACATGTGCAAAGAGAGGCAAAACCCAAGTGACATCCTGGCTTCGTAACAACCTCGCTCAAGGGAACTAATCCATTCTCATGAGAAATGACTCGGTCTTGCCAGAATGAGAACTCAGTCACTGCCTTGAGAATGGCACCAAGCCATTCATGAGGGATCCACCCTCATGACTCAGACAAGTTCTACTAGGTTCCACTTCGCAGCACCACCATGTTGAGGATCAAATTTCAACAAGATTTGGTGAGGACAGACAGACTGAAACCATAGCAGTGCATAACTCTAGCATTAGAGATCTTTCTGAACATATTTTAGGATGTGGTTTTTCGAAGAACAACTCAGTTGCTAGTGAAGTTTCTTAACTGAAATGAGGGAGTTGCTGGTTCTTGAAATTTCTGTTGCTCCTTATCATGTGAAGTGGGGATAAAATTGATTTCTGGGGAGTCTAGGGGAAATGTAAGTACTCTGACCACATAAACAGAGGATTTTGTGAAAATAAACCTTATATGCCTTGGAACCTTTTAAGTGGGGTTGAGGGAATGAGAGTTGAAGACAAGTGGATTCTGATGAAAGAGGCCAGTGGCAAATGTGTATTTAAAAAAATACGCATTTTTTTGCAGGTACCAGAGTGAATCCCAGCTTTGTCCTTGGCTAACTTTGGCCAGTTACTTTATTGGTTTTCTTATCTTTAAAATGGGGACAATGAGAATTTCAACCTCGTTGAGTCCTTGTGAATATTAAATGAGATGTGTGTGCAAGGCACCAGAAAAGCATTAGGCACACAAAACTTTTTTTTTTCTTTTTTGAGGTGGAGTCTTGCTTTGTCACCCAGGCTGTTCAGTGGCATGATTTCAGCTCGCTGAAACCTCTGCCTCTTGTGTTCAAGCAATTCTCCCTGCTTAAGCCTCCTGAGTAGCTGGAATTACAGGCACCTGCCAGCACGCCCGGCAAATTTTTGTATTACATAGAGATGAGGTTTCGCCATGTTGGCCAGGCTGGTCTTGAATTCCTGAACTCAGGTGATGTGCCTGCCTCGGCCTCCCTGGCGTTGGAGTTGATATTACAGACATGAGCCCCTGTGCCCGGCTGCCACACAAAATTTTATAAATGGTAACTGTTTTTAAAAGCCAATGCTTAAGACTCATGAAACAAAAGTGTGCGTAAACATGCTCTCAATGAATGCTGTGCAACTCTTGTGAAGACACGGGAGAGAGGTGGAGCTACGACAGCAGAGATCCCACAGCAAATAAAGTGGCAGAACCAGAATCTGAACTGGCTTTTGGCTGCTGTCATGCTTTCTTCTGTGCGGAGCCGGAGTTCGATGAATTTAAGGCTCACATGGCTACCAGGAAGAATTTTTTTTTTCATTGACAGAGGTTTAGCACAGATGGCTTTTAGGCTTTAATTTGTCCTATATCCCCCACCTTGAAGAAAAAGGTTTATAGCTACTCTTCATATTCTCATTGCTGAAATTATCAGCACGAGTAGGGTACACATACCTTGCTATATATCTTTGTGTTAATATGGGGCCAGTCACACCCCCTGGGTGCATACAGATGGGGACATTGAATGAAAGTGAACAGCATATGTCTTTTTCCTGTCCCTGTGTGTTATTTTGCAGTTTTTCTACAGAGGAATTGGAGATTGGCATTTGAGCCGATGGTCCCCATTCCCATAGCTGTGGCAGATGTTGCTAATTGATCACAGAGCTCTTTGCTACTGAAGCCTGAACTAGGCCTAGAATCATTTTCAGTAGTTGGTTTGGGAGAGACTTTTGTGCCATCTCTGTGCAGATTAACCAGCCTTCGAAAATAGCATGAGAAAGAGAGGTGTATCCAAGTGGCTACTGTATTCTTGCAAATAGGTGTGCTGCTACATGGGCAATTTTTAAGGTTTGGTGGTCCATGAAATTGATTTGAACGTATATTTGACTCACGTTTGTTTATTCAGAAAAAAAAAATCCAGTCTCTTGATGGTGGTTACATCATATTTTAATTGGTGAGGTCCACTAATGGAGGTTTAGGGATCTAAATTCACTTGCTTATTTTTCCTTTCTTCAAAGCCCAGAGGTTTTGCATCAGATTATGGTGCTTGTAGGACTGTTTGTATTCCAAAGTGACACCTTTCTGAATTCTTAGCTATTTAAGTAAGTGTTAAGAATGGGCTTGATGACAGCAGTTTTTGAAACTCTGATTGACTTATTGGATCCTTTCCCCCTGTTGTTTATACCTGACAAAGTGTCTTATGTTTGCTCTGAATAAGTTTATTGTTACCTTTAGGGTAGCTTGTTTCTCAAAATTTGAGTGGTCCTCTGATCAGTGTTATTTTTGATAAGGAAATTGAAGAGTAGGGATGACAGGTGAAAGGAATTCATTTGCGAAGGTGACATCAGATAAATTTTGGGTGCTTGGTAACATACCAAGTACTCTGATGACATCGGGTAATCCTGTATTTGTTTCCTGTATATGAGTTTTTCCACCTCAAGATTTCTTTTGATGTTGAGCCTTTGCTTAGTTACTGTGAAAGGTCTGTAGAGCTCTCTGTTCAATATGGTAGCCACCAGCCACATGTGGCTAGTAAACACTTCAAGTGTGGCATGTCTAAATTGAGATATGCTTTAAGTGTAAAATATCAAAGACAAGTGAAAAAAGAATGTGAAATATCTCATTAAAACTTTTCATTGACTGCCTATTAAAATGATATTTTAGATATATTAAGTAGAAAATGCCATTGATATTACTGTCACTTGCTTCCTTTTACTGTTTCATGTGACTACCATAAAATTTTAAATTACACATGTGGCTCGCATTCGTGGCTCGCATTGTATTTTTATCGGACAGCACTGGTCTAGAGAGCTCTTTCCAACCTTTTCTCACCTTCCAGAAGAGCATTTCACAGCTATAAACCCCTGTGTGACATTGATTACCTGTTTTCTCTTCCCTGCCCCTTCAAAATGTAGGGTTAAGAGAAACTCGTGTAATTGATGGAGAAGGTTGTCTCCTGGAAGATACTGCCTCTGGGATATTCCGGGTGTGTCAGGATAGCAAGTTAGGGTCATTTAGCCTTGCGTGCTTGTTCACCCATCTGTGAAATGGGGTAACAGTCCCTGCTCCATGAGGTTTGAGGAGTAAATGAGGTAAACCATGTAAGGCATTTGGCACAGGCCTTGGCATCTAGGGAGCACTTGAAAATAAAAGCTGTTATTATTATTTTACCAGCTCATGAGTAGACATTTAGCAGAGTTCCTGGCATTGATTTCTCCCTCTCCTGGTTCCTGTTGGTGCTGCATCGTGGGACATGTGTGGGTTGCAGACTGTTCCCTGCTACCTAGGAAATCCAGGGACAGCATCTTGCTTGAGCTCCTGCTCGGCAATTTGAAAGGTAGAAGGGAACTTGGAGATGTTCAGAGATTGCACATGGCCTTCAGAAGCTCCTCGACAGACTGGTATAATCCATTGCAGCAATCAGCCCCTGGTGCCTGGTGAAAGAGGCTTTATAATCCTGGACCCTTGTGTTTGCTTTCCTGGGTATTTCATGAATAGCCAAGCTCATCTAGGATCCAAGCTCTGGACTCGAGGGTATTACCAGTGGTTCGAGCTTTAATACAGCTGTAGATTTATTTGACCAGTTGGATCGGATGGTGGTCTCTGCATCTGAGTAGTGCAGAGACATCCAAAATCCCCTCTTGGGATGTTTGGTTCCTTTCTCCAACAGAATGTTAAAATGGGTGGCTTTTCCAAGTAACGTAAATATTCTGTACTCTCCAGTCTTCTACTTAATTTGGAAATTAAAATGTGGAGAATGTGAGAGACAGGACATACCCATATGAGAAAACAGTTAGGTCTGCCTAGAAGGGCTTCTAGCTTGGGTCCCATTGTGTCCATGTGCATCCACAGGCCAAGGACGTGGGCAGTGGTGGCTAATGGCTAGGGAGGGAAGCAGAGGGACAGCTGGGAAAACCCCATCCCTGTTTAATTGTTTTGTTAGGTTCCCGATGGAAATGCTTCCTTCCCACGGAGTGTTTGGCAGGGTGGACACATGCCCTTTGTTTGGTGCAGGTGATAAGAATCTGGGTTTCAGTGGTAAGTTCTTTTACGAGGGATAAACAAGGATGTTAAAGTCTTGCAGTTAGGGTGTTGAAGGGGCGTTGGAGGATCCTCAGGCCCCATCTGGAGCCTTGGAAACTCAGGGGAGGGCTTCTGAGAGCAGCCTGTGAGTCCCCACATGGGAATGGGAACAAAAGGAGTTCTGAGGACTACCTAATACTCTCCAGCAGAGCCAGACTTCACAGTGACTCTGAAAGAGACTAGTCTTTTCTGTCCACACAGAACTTTGGCTGAGTTATCTCTTGCCACATTATCAAGGCATACCCTCTCTAGGGAGTGCTGTGATCACCTGCATCTGCCTCTAGTGACAGCTCCCTCTCCCCGTGTCCCTTCATGGGGTCTGGGAGTTTTACTCTTGGGTAGTATTTTCCACTGTAAGCCCCAAGGGAAGAACATCTCCCTCACCGGGGTTGAGGGAGGGCCCTGAAATTCTGCTGTTACTCTGACAGGTGTTTTTTACAATGTGGCTAACACAAACCATTTGTTGAGCACCTATTGTGAACATGAGCTGGTGAAATAAAATAACTTCATCTTAGGGGGTGGACACACTTTATCCGTAATTCATCCTTGCATTTCTGAGGTGTGCAAGTAGAGGTTTTGCTAAGTTAAGGAATTTGCCCTGTATCATGTAACGTTGAAAGCAGCGAAAGCCAGCATTCTGACTCCAAGTGCTCTTCTTTCTAACAGTATGATGCTTCTGTTCATACATGGATAACCATCTATGCGCAGCTTGTGAATTGCACTTATTGGATTGAATTTTGGGTACTTAAGAGCTGAGTTCTGAAAAGGAGAAAGGCCACGTGAGCGAGGACAGAAGGGTAACTTAGACTGATGTCTTCATTTTTTGGCACTTGGCCACTGTAGGGATACATGGAGTAGGGTGAAGTCTTTGTATGTACAGTTGATCCTCGAACAACATGGGTTTGAACTGTGTAGGTCCACTTATGTGTTTTTGTTTTTTTTTCAATAAATGTCTTAGAAGATATTTTGGAGATTTGTGACAATTTTTTAAAAATCACAGATCAAGGGCCGGGCGCGGTGGCTCAAGCCTGTAATCCCAGCACTTTGGGAGGCCGAGACGGGCGAATCATGAGGTCAGGAGATCGAGACCATCCTGGCTAATACGGTGAAACCCCGTCTCTACTAAAAATACAAAAAAACTAGCCGGGCGAGGTGGCGAGCGCCTGTAGTCCCAGCTACTCCGGAGGCTGAGGCAGGAGAATGGCATAAACCCAGGAGGCGGAGCTTGCAGTGAGCTGAGATCCGGCCACTGCACTCCAGCTCGGGCGACAGAGCAAGACTCCTGTCTCAAAAAAAAAAAAAAAAAAAAAAAAAAATCACAGATCAACCATGTAGCTGAGAAATATTGAAAAAAATAAAAATATGTCATAAGTGCACAAAACACATGTACATACTAGTCTATTAATGTGTTAACTGATGGTTTCTGTTATCAGTAAGCTTCTGGTCAACAGTAGGCTTTTAGTAGAGCTTCTGGGGAGTTCAAAGTTGTACTCTGAGCCAGGCACGGTGGTACCTGTAATCCCAGCTACTCTGGAGGCTGAGGCAGGAGGATTGCTGGAGCCCAGGAGTTTGTGGCCAGTCTGGGCAACATAGCGAGACCCTATCTCAAACAAACAAAACAACAAAAACAAACAAAAGTTATACTCGGATTTTCAACAGTGCAGGAGTCAGTACCCTTAATAACCCTTGAGTTGTTTAAAGTTCAACTCTATTCTGATTTTTTTTTGTTTTTTGAGACCAAGTCTCGCTCTGTCGCCAGACTGGAATGCAGTGGCGCGATCGATCTCAGCTCACTGTAACCTCTGCCTCCCGGGTTCAGGCATCTCCTGCCTCAGCTAATTTTTGTATTTTTAGTAGAGATGGCGTTTCACCATGTGGGCCAGGATGATCTCGATCTCTTGACCTTGTGATCTGCCCTCCTGGGCCTCCCAAAGTGCTGGGACTATATGCGTGAGCCACCGCACCCGGCCATCTGATTTATGGTTGATATAATACTAGAATGTATTTTAAACTTAGTAAGTGTTACATATGTTAATAAAAGTAAGGGGAAAAAACCTAACTGGGTAAGTGTGTTTTATTCCTGTGGCTAAGAATAAAGTAAAAGGACTTAATGATTATTATTTTCTTTTGGCTGCAGAAACCCTTAAGTAGATCTTCTTAAGTTACCTTGGGTAACAGGATATAATTATACCCTTGGTCTGCAGAGGGCATGTTAGCAAGGGTACTGTGTGATTTGTACTGGTTTCTGGAGGGTTCTGAGTAGTTACAGGGAAGTAGTATCTTTTGATGGAGAGAAAATATTTCTGTTTCCCTCACTGGCATATTAGTCTTCGAGCACAGCAGACATGCGTTCTTGCCTTCTGACTTTTCAAAGCCTGGGCTTGATCCATTCTGGGGTTTTTCTCAATGGTATTTTTGGTACCAATCTATATAGCCAAGGAAGCAGTCATACAGCCTAGGATGAATTTTAAACTTTTCTGGAGGTGGATACTCTTTGAATAATGAATCCCATCTCATTGTGCTCTCAGTTAGTTCTAGCCTGGAGGAGGCGTTGTAAATCTAGTCGTTAATTCCCCGAGAGAAAGTTGCCGAAAGTTGCCGAAGTCTGTTTTTGTCTTTCTTTCCTGCCACACCTGTTAATTAGTTCCAGACACTAGCTAATCAGACTCAAGTGTAAAAGCTCTGGGGTGAGAAGGAAGGTCAAATCAGCTGTCTTCTCCACACACAACAGAAGCCCTGGTTTTAGTAGCAAGGTTTCATGGTATCCTTTTCCCCACCTTAGTTCCCTGACTCTGCATTTGATTCATTTCTGAGTGCAGGCTGTGCGTAGCCACGGGGCTTCTTGTCTCCTGTGGTGTTAGGTTTGTGTTTATCAGCTTTAGAGCATGTGGGCATGAGAATGTGAGAGGGGGAGCAGGGCAGAGTAAATGAGAGAACCCATAGTTGCTTCTTTTTTTCTTTTTTTTTTTTTTGTGAGACAGAGTCTCACTCTGTCCGCCAGGCTGGAGTGCAGTGACGTGATCTCAGCTCCCTGCAACCTCTGCTTCCCAGGTTCAAGCGATTCTTATGCCTCAGTCTCCCAAGTAGCTGGAATTAGAGGCACGCGCCACCACGCCCAGCTAATTTTTATATTTTTAGTAGAGACAGGATTTCACCATGTTGGCCAGGCTGGTCTTGAACTCCTGACCTCAAGTGATCTGCCTGCCTCATCCTCCCAAAATGCTGGGATTACAGGTGTGAGCCACCGCACCTGGTCTATGGTTGCTTGTTTATCTTGGCACGTACTGTACTCTTATTTTATTTTATTTTGTTTTATTTTTATTTCTTTGAGACGGGGTCTTGCTCTAATGCCCAGGCTGGAGTGCAGTGGCATGATCTCGCCTCATTGCAACCTCCTGCTACTGGGCTCAAGTCATCCTCCCATCTCAGCCTCCCGCATAGCTGGGACTACAGACATGTACCACCATGACAGGCTGATTTCTGTATTTTTTTGTAGAGACAGGGTTTTGCCATGTTGCCCAGGCTGGTCTCAAACTGCTGGTCTTAAGTGATCCACCCGCGTTGGCCTCCCAAAGTGCTGCGATTTCAGGTGTGAGCCACTGCACCTGGCCCTTGTTTTGTTTTATTTATTAATTTTTTGTGCTGGCAATGCTGAATATATCATATATTCATACATGTCATTATATATAAATGATAAAAATCACAAGAGTAGCAACCACATGTAGCCAAAATGGGAAGCTATCCAGTACATTCTTTGTGGTCCTGGCACAACTCTGAGATTGATGCTGTTTCTGTAGGAGGGAATGGGGACAGCATGAGATAGAATAATCTATCCGAAGTGGCGAGCGCAGCCAGGACATAGCCTGATACGAACCCAGGAGCCTTTGCCTATGTTTAATAAGAGTGGGATTCATGTTAAATTTAACCACGTATTCTGTGTTTGTTGGGATGCTGTGAAGGGAAGGATGACCAGGCTCATTCTTGGGTCCAGCTATTAACTTCTGGACCTTCCTGTTTCCAGGCCATAGATACAGAAATGAATGCCTGAGATGTCCAGTGGGACGTTATGATTTTTAACTATTTGGGAGTTTCCTCTTGTACGTTATTGCAAGGAAGGTAATGGATTCAAGACAACTGTTTGTGGAAATTCCATGTATTAGCACTTTGGGGTTTTGGGGGTTCAAAAAATGTATGCAAAATGTGCCTCAAGCAATGTGTGTTGCAGTATAAGGCTGAAGCTAATAACATGCTGAAATACTGATTCAGATCCCAAGTGTTCAGGAGTAGTAGAGTAATGAGGGAAGACACCTTCCTGTGGGTATCCTGGCTGGTATTTTATGTACGCAGTGAAGTGAACACAATAAAGTGAACAGAGGCAATAATGAGCATAAGGTGGTTGACCAGGAGGCAAATAGGCTTATTCCTAGAGCTGAATCATGCATTTCTGGGACTTGGACCCATATCTGCCTTGTATCTTAGGTGCTTCCTCATGGTATAAAGCCATTAGTGACTGCCAGCTGGCAGACGGGCCCTGCAGCGATTTGAGAGGCTTGGGAACCAATGTTGAGAGGCATGGGAGCCAATGCTGGATGCATTGACTGGCCGCTAAATGCAAGGCTGAGGCATTCAGACTTGGTTTTGTTGTCCATGGAGACTGAGCACCGGGAAGGGCTCAGTGGCTTCCTTACAGTGGTCTTGTAAAATGTAGTGTCTCTGTTCTTGGTCATGGACTAGCTTTGTTAGGCCCCAGTACATCTGTAAGATGGGATAATGGTCTCTGTCTCATAGAGCTGATGGAACAGTTAGATGAGGATGTAAGCAAAGCACTGGTCCCTAGCAAACACATGATTATTGTTGTTCTTAGTGTGCTGCTATTATTTTTGCCTGCCTAGCATCTCTTTAACATTTTTTGCTAATAGCACCTTTGCTACTTTTTGGGTATTGATCTTTTCTCTTCTCTGTTTTCTTCATGGGATCACCTGCTGATTGAGGAGCTCTGTCCACACCTTTTTGAGGGTGGTGCAAAACTCAGGCTAGGCTCGATACGCCTTTTCTCCCTAGAATTGGCGACTTGAGCCACGAGACATGAAGACATTCTTGTCTTTCTCAATTCCTGTTCCCTGAAGCTCAGAGCCACTCCGATCCTTCCCCTTTCTAAAGCTGGATTGTTTGGCTCTTGATTGGTGTCTTTGAGATGTCCAAGGTTCTTTCAATACATTCTTTTAATGCTTACATTACAAGGGTTGATACGGGTCATTTTCAATCAAAGGGCACAAATATCAGCTGGAGGTACACAAAAGGATAGATAACTAGATGTGTTGAGAAGGACAGGAACCTTCTCCCCTGCCTGCCAAAAATAATCCTTTAATAGTGGTTTCATTTCTCTGCTTGGTTTTTCAAGTTCATTCATTTTGAGCTTTTTATCTTTGGGAATCTGAGGACTTTTATTTTGGTGCTAGGGACAGCCTCTCTGGAGGAGACATGCTGATAACACTTAGCCTTAACTGCTTCTTTTGATTTTATTTGTAAATTAGAATCCTAAGGATCTGTAAGGAAATGAGTAAAACTTAATTGAACAACATTTAGAGCCTGAATTAAAAATAATAATAAAAAGAGTCTATAATGGTAAGAGGCCCTTGAGGATGCGATGAATGCAGAGCTGTGTGTCTGGGTGTGTATTTTGTCCACACCAAATCCTTTCTGTCATGTTTTAACTACTGCTTAGAGTGGAGGTCAGCAGAGTGTCTGATTACCTCCAGAGTTCCTCTGTCTTATCATATCTTGTCCCTCGCTCAGTTTCCTTTTCTGGCATTATTGGACAGCAAGTGTTCCAAATTAAAACCAATATGAAGCAATTTCATTTGTTTTTAACTATGAAGACGAGTGCTTCCAGCAGAGCACTGTCCTTTCAAGTAAAGTTCATTTTTTTTTCCACTTTTTCTGGCTGGTGCCCAAAATGCATTAATTTTTCATTGTACGAGTTTGCTTATGTTACCCTGCTTTGATCTAAGGCCTTGTTACCATCGTCATCTCTTTAAAACTGGGATTGCTGGCATCTGAATCATTTTTGTGTTTTATAGGTCCTTAGTAATCACAGCTTCATTGGGTTTGTCCAGCCCTCACGCAGAATCTTACTAAAAATGCAGCATCTCCACCCGCCCCAGACCAATGGAATCAGAATTTGTATTCCAGCAAGATCGCCAGGTGACTTGGTACATGTTGGAGTTTGAAGACTACTCTCTGTTTGAATGGGAATGTCATTCTAGTCTCCACAATTTTTCACAATTTTTTCATTAATTATTGAAGTGTAACAAATGTTCATTATAGAAAATCGGGGAATTCAGCTGAATGTGGTGGTTCACGCCTGTAATCCCAGCACTTTGGGAGGCTGAGGTGGGCAGATCACTTGAGCTCAGGAGTTCCAGACCAGGCTGGCCAATATGGCAAAACCCCATCTCTACTAAAAATACAAAAATTAGGCATGGTGTCTGGCACCTGTAGTCCCAGCTACTTGGGAGGCTGAGGCAGGAGGATCATTTGAACCTGGGAGGCAGAGGTGTCAGTGAGCCAAGATTACACCACTGCACTCCAGCCTGGACAACAGAGGGAGACCGTGTCTAAAAAAAAAGAGGAAGAAAAGAAAATAGGGGAATAATTCATATAGGTACATGGAGGAAAATGGAAATCTTCTGTAAATCATCTGTAACCTCAACACCCAGTCTTAACTTATGACTTGCCATTTGGTCTATAGCCATTGGGTGGGTTGTTGATGCATTTTAAAAACAATATTAGAGGCTGGTGTGGTGGCTCCCACCTAAATCCCAGCACTTTGGGAGGCCGAGGAGGGCAGATCGCTTGAGCTCGAGTGTTGGGGGACCAGCCTGGGCAACATGGCAAAACCCTGTCTCTACAAAAAAAGTACAAAAATTAGCCAGGTGTGGTTCCATGTGCCTATAGTCCCAGTTACTTGGGAGGCTGAGGTGGGAAGATGACTTGAGCCCAGGAGGCAAAGGTTGCAGGCAGCTGAGATTGTGCTACCGCACTCCAGCCTGGGCAACAGAGCCAGACTCTGTCTCAGAAAAAGAGAAAACAATATTAGGACACTATTGCGAATATTAAAACATCTTTTATTCAGCATGCAGTTTGATTCTTAGGAGATGAATGATGAAGATACAGTTCTGTTTTGATCAGTGGCACAAAATTCTTGAAGAAGCCATCTTTTCTCTCAAACCTGTTTCATTTGCTGGGGACCTACTGTGTGCCAGATGCTGCTGCCTTCCTTGTGAAAGCATCTAGTTGGTAATCACAGTGGAAAATGAAAGGACACTGATTGGGCTATTGGATTATAACATTAATTTTTAGTGAAGCCTCTGGACAGTTGAGACAAAGGAAATTATTTAATGTGGTTTGCTTTCTGCTTACTTTTTCTTCTTTTTATTTTTTGCCTTGTTTTGCTAGTATGGATTTTGATTTAATTGCTACTTTAATTGCTTTCATTAGGTGATAGATTCCTCTGATTGAGTAGACCTTTTCCATCCCAGAATATCTAGGATTTGAAACTTTAGGTCAGGAAGGACAAGTTCTTTAGTGGAGGGGGGGGGGGATTAAAAAAAGGTGGTTGTCTTGGCAGCGGAAGCTTGCTAATTACACTGCCAGTTGTAGTATCTATTTATGATGGAGGCACTGGGGACCCAATTAGCAGGTTATTTTCATGTAAGAGTTTTGGGATTGGACTCTGATGTATGAAGATGATATGGCAACCAGTGAGCACCTTCCCAGTGCAGGGGAATTGGAGGTGGTTTTAGATCTTGTTGCCTTGGATCTCCACAGGTCACTGATAGGAAACTAAAGCTTCACTGTTCCTTCTGTTCGTTTGCACCACCGGTTTCTAAAGTTATCTTGTCTGCAGGGCCAACATTACTGAAAAGTTGCTACTTTTGAGAGCCTGGCTTCTTGGGAAGGAACTGGCCATAGTGATGAGACCAATAGGGTTGTGAGAATCTGCAAACTGGAAACATCAGGATGGGAAAGGCAGTGGGACCAGGAGGGCACTGACACATCCCTTTGGTCTGGCTGTCTCATTTGTCTTGGTGCTGCCTCCCGGAAAGAATCTACTTGGCTTCTTTGACTAACATTGATGTGGAAATGCTAGAGTATCATTAGACAGACTGGGCTACCATGTTCTCTCCCTGTTTATTCCTTATCATTTGTAGACTACGTGTTAACCAGGTATTTCTGTGCCTAGATATATGTGTCTGCTCCCCGCTCTCTGCCCAAATGTAGGACACAGAGCAGGTGTGACTCACCTGGTGGATGCCAAGAACAGAGGGGTCTGTGATGGCCCATTGCAGGGTCCACTGTTATGGGGGATGGGGGCAGTTTTCTGACTCCTTTTTATGTTACTCACAGCAGAAATTAAGGGCCTATGGTGGTGACAGTATACACAGTCTTGATGTTAGCTTATTTGTAGCACTGATGGCAAGTATCTCCCCACATTATTGTGTAAAATAGAAACGTAGAAAGCAAACAGGCATGCTGTGTATAAAGGGCTTTTAACAGAACTTGTAGCTATCATTTATTCCTTGTCCTTACATTTTTAAATTTTGAATTAATTTCAGATTTCTAGAAAAGTTGCAAAATTGTACAGAGGATTTCTGTGTGCCCTTCTCAGGTTCTCCAAATGTTAAGTTGATTGCATTTGTTTTTTCTGTACACACAAACACTCCCTCTCTCAGACTCATTTTCTCTCAAACACACTTTTTTTTTCTGAGCAGTTTAAGTTGCAGATGTGATGTTTCTTTACCTTTAAATACTTCAAGATGTGTTTCCTCAAAACAGGGACTTTCTCTTGCTTAAGTATAATACAGTCATCAACATTAGAAAACCAACTCAGATACATTCTGTTATGTAATTACAGACCTTATTCAAATTTAGTTAATTATCCCACTAATGTCTTTTATTCCTTTATAGGAAACAATAAAGTTTTTTATTTTATGTTCTTTTTTGAGACAGGGTCTTACTTTGTCATCGAGGCTGGAGTACAGTGGCATAACCATAGCTCTCTGCAGTCTCAACCACCTTGGCTCAAGCAATCCTCCCACCTCAGCCTCTTGAGTAGTTAGGACTACAGGTGCACACCACCATGCCCAACTAGTTTTTAAAATTTATATTTGTAGAGACGGCCTTGCTGTGTTGCCCAGGCTGGTCTCAGACTCCTGGGCTTAAGTGATCCTCCCACCATGGCCTCACAAAGTGTTGGGATTCCAGGCATGAGCCACTGCAACTGGTCTTTTTTTTTTTTTAAACTTTTTTTCTGGTCCGGGATCCAAATCCATGATCACACATTACATTGGGTTGTCTTGTCGCCTTAAAAAGTCTTCTTAAATCAGGCACTTTCTCTTTCATGGCCCTGCCCTTTCAAGAGTACAGGCCACTTAATTTTGTGGAATCTCCCTCACTTTGGATTTGTGTGATGCTTCCTGAGGTTAGATTCAGGTTATTATTTGCTTTTTATTACAGTTATGTGTCCTGTTTCTGAAAGGAGGCATGGAGAGCTCGTTTCAACTCTTTTTGATCTGGTACTCTTACTGCAGGGAGAAAATTTTGAACATATACCCCTATTATACATGCTTTACTAATTTACATTTGTATTCTTATACTGATGTTATATCTATCATAAAACATTCCAGAAATATAAAATTTAGGGAATTTTTTTTTTTTTTTTTTTTTTTGAGACAGAGTCTTGCTCTGTTGCCCAGGCTGGAGTACAGTGGTGTGATATTGGCTTACTGCAACCTCTACCTCCTGAGTTCAGGCAATTCTCATGCCTCAGCCTCTGGAGCAGCTGGCACTACAGACTCATACCACCACTCCCTAACTAGTTTTTTGTATTTTAGTAGACACAAGGTTTCACCATGTTGTCCAGGCTGGTCTCAGACTCCTGAGCTCAGACAGTCCACCTGCCTTGGCCTCCCAAAGTGCTAGGATTACAGGTATGAGCCACTGCGCCCGGACCTAGGAGAGATAAATGTTTATTAACATTCATATATATGAAAAAAATACATACTCATATATGCATCCATGCATATGTATGCATAGATGTTCTGTTGTTTTCTTCAAGTAGCACAGTGCTGGAGACTTCTGCAACAAACAGCAGTTGTAGTAAGCTCTCTATAGGGAGGAAAAATTCATAGCATGCTAAGTTGGGATTTCTTGATCTCTCCATAGCTTATAGGATTTCCTGTAAAACAGGGGTCAGCAAACCATAGCCTGGGACCACCCAATCTGGCCCACTGCTTATTTTGTACAGCTAGCAAGCTAAAAATATTTTGCTACATTTTTAATTGTTGAAAATAATTAAAAATAATATTTTTTTGAGACAGACATAATTTTATGACATTCAAATTTCAGGTCCATAAGTAAAGTTTTCTTGAAATACCCTTGCCCATATTTTATTGAAATAGCCATGTCTGTTTTTTGTAAACAGCACCACAGTGGTAGAGTGTGCTGTGTAGCCTGCATACCTAAAATATTTATTATATGGCCTGTTACAGAAAAACCTGCCAACTCTTACTCTAATAGCATCTCATTAAGGAAACTATCACTTGTTGAGTGATATGTTCCAGGTCCTGAACTTAGCAGTTTGCATATATTAATTTAATCTTCACTCCAAACCCATGAGATACAAGGGTCTTCTAAGATATCTGCTTCTAAGATAATGTCTCTGCCATAGAAATGAGAAAACTTTGATGCTCACAGAAAAAATTTCCCCCAGTTCCACAACTGGCCAGTGGCAGGGCTAGGATTTGAGAGCAGTTCTTTTCATTTTGATTGTTGGTGACTCAAAGTCATTCTGAACTTTCAGGATTCAGGTGGCTGATGGGGTGGGGTGGGGCTGTCAGTGTGCGTAGCTCAGGCCACTAGTCTGGTCTGAGTGTCAGGATGGCCTTGTCCATTGCTATGTGCTTAGCACATGGGGCATGTGGCAGCTGCTTAGTGAAGAGTTGTAGGGTGGATGGATGTGTGGACGGGTGGATGGATGGATAGATGGCATCATCTATCCTCACCATGGAAAATGAAAGTCGAATATGGGTGTGTAGTCAGGGTCACTTGCTAGACTAGATTGATAGAAAATAGCAGCTTCCAGTTGGCTAGAGCAAGAAACCCACAGTTGTAGGGAATCTGTGGTGAGAGGTTGAGGACTTAGGCCAGAGATGATGCTAGGAGCCAGAGGGTTTCAGACTGATGCTTTCTGAGACACATGTGGTAAGTGGTGAGTGAGCACGACACAGCTCTTTGGAAATGCCTAGACCTTGTGTCCATGTACCATTAGGCAAAATCCTTCTCAGGATGGCATCATCTTCTATTTCAGATTGAGATGGATGGGCCGGGAGCATGGCAGCATCTACTCCTGGAGTAGACATTGTTGGCATTTATTTTTTTCTTTAATAAAAACAAACAGAACAACAACAACAACAACAAAACAGGCTGGGTGCGGTGACTCACGCCTGTAATTTCAGCACTTTGGGAGGCTGAGGTGGGCGGATCACCTGAGGTCAGGAGTTCAAGACCAGCTGGCCAACATGGCCAAATCCTTAGCTGGGCACAGTGGCGCGTACCTGTGAGCCCAGCTACTTGGGAGGCTGAGGCAGGAGAATTGCTTGAACCTGGGAGGTGGAGATTGTGGTGAGCCAGGATCACACCACTGCACTCCAGCCTAGGCAACAGAGCAAGACTCCATCTCAAAGAAAAAAAAAAGTATATATATAATACATAAATATGTTTTTTTCTTAGAACATTTAAACTAAGGCTTACATCTGTTGACTACTTCCTCTCGTCCTGCTGCCCTTGAGTATGAGTAGACTTATAAAAGTGTATTTATAGAAATACATAGATTATTTTTACATGAATAGTATGCTGTATTTATCATTCTATTGCTTGCTTTTTTCATTTGGTAATAGTTTTAAAAATACTTCATTGTTGATCCCTAATATATTTAACATAGTCTTTTTAGTTACAGTATAGTATTCTATTGTTAAAAATATGTTGCAGAGGTGCCAGGTGCAGTGGCCCATGCCTGTAATCCCAGCACTTCGGGAGGCCAAGGCAGGCAGATCACTCGAGGTCAGGAGTTCAAGACCAGCCTGGCCAACATGGTGAAACACTGTGTCTACTACAAATATAAAAATTAGCCAGGTGTGGTGGTGCGTGCCTGTAATCCCAGCTACTTGAGAGGCTGAGGTGAGAGAATCACTTGAGCCTGTGGGAAGTGGAGGTTTCCGTGAGCCATGTTTATGCCACAGCGTTGCAGTCTGGGCAACAGAGCAAGATCCTGTCCCAAAAAAAGAAATGCTACAAATGTAATTCTCCTGCTAATGGCCCTTAAGGCCACTTCACAGGAAACAGCCTTTATCTGTACCTTCTTGTGCACATTTGCCAGTATTTGTTTAGGGTCAATACAGAGATTTGGAACTGTTTGATCAGGATAATAGAAACAAGGATCTTGGCTAGCCCTCCCCTTCCTATGGTACTGGATACCCAAGGGCAAAATTCAGTCTCCACTAGCTGGTCCTCTTAGCTTTTCTTCTTGTGGATACTATTTGTTTTTCTTTCTTGTTTTTGGAGGTTGAGAGGGCACAGGGATGAGCTCGATGTGATAATTGCAGGCCAAGTTTATATGAATCCAGGGCATCCTATCTGCTGTGTCACTGGGCCTGCAGTGGGTTTTCTTCCCTCAGTTGTTGAGGGACAGATAAGATGTCTTTGTCTTAATGCTGAATTGCCTTTCAGCAGGAGGGGAAAGGGACCAGTGGCTTCTCCTTCTCTAGGCCAGTGGCATGGAAAGGAGATGGAGAAGGAGTAGGAAGAGGAGAGGGCAGTGAGGTGTGTAGAGGAACTAGAGAGAATCCTGTGGACCTCAGGTTTTGAACTTGGTGGTGGAAGCATGATATGCTCTGGCTTAAAAATATTCACTGAAGCACCATATATAGTGGTTGGGGTTGGGGTTGGGGACATGGGCTTTGGAACTGGGTAAACGGTGACAAGGGCTTTGGAACTGGTAGATAGACTTGGTTCGATTCCTGTTTCTAGGCATAATCAGCTAAGTTAGTCAACCTACTTGGAACTTGATTTCCCCAAGGATCCTTAAGAATTGTTCCTCAGGCCGGGTGCGGTGGCTCAAGCCTGTAATCCTAGCACTTTGGGAGGCCGAGACGGGCGGATCACGAGGTCAGGAGATCGAGACCATCCTGGCTAACACAGTGAAACCCCGTCTCTACTAAAAAATACAAAAAATGAGCCGGGCAAGGTGGCGGGCGCCTGTAATCTCAGCTACTCGGGAGGCTGAGGCAGGAGAATGGCGTAAACCCAGGAGGCGGGGCTTGCAGTGAGCTGAGATCCGGCCACTGCACTCCAGGCTGGGCGACAGAGCGAGACTCCATCTCGAAAAAAAAAAAAAAAAAAAAAAAAAAAAAGAATTGTTCCTCAAAGGGGTAGCAGGGAATGTTCCAGAAGATAACAGATATGAAGTGCTCCTCCACACGTGGAGTGCTAATTGTTAATTCTCTGCCATATGTCAGTTCCTGAGTTTTGTGCGGAGACTGGAAAGGATAACTAAGACGTGTTCCCGCCTTCAGAGCAAGCATGGCCTAGAAACTGCTGTGTAAGTCAATCAGCATGAATACAATGTTGGATGAGCCCAAACTGCTTAGAGTTTCTCTCAGGAAGAGGCACTGGGGGAAGAAAAGATGACTGAATTTTCCCTTTCTCTGAAGCTTAAACTGTACCAGGGTAAATGGATATTGCAACATGCAATTTTTGTTTTTATATAAAGTTTAGCCTAATCAAAACAGTTGCATATTATTTTCTTAGTAGTCATTGTAGGAAACACCAATTTTTTGTTCTTTTCTCTCTCTCTTTCTTTCTTTTTTTTTTTTTTTTTTTAAGAAAGGGGGTGATCTGTCTAGCTTGTGGACTCTCTCAATATTCACCCTGTCTCTGAAAATCACCCTCCCACCTCCTTGAATTCTGGTGAAGGCAGTCCCACGAGTTTGTGTTCCACAGGTTGAATAGCCCTGTTAGGAAGACATCCATTTCCCCCGACAAGTTTCCGCAAAAGCCATGGGGCTGACTCTTACTGGCCTCCACTTGGGGCATTGTCCCATCCTTGACCTAAGTATGCCACAGTAGGCTGTGCTGAAGGTGGTTCCTTAGAGAGAAGAAATACTGGACAGGCAAAAACAATATAGGTCCTGACTGGGCCTAGGGTATTCTAGGAGATTCTGTGTCTTACCACTCCAGGTATCATGCTCTGGTCAACAGCATCACCATTACCTGGAAGCTTGTTGGAAATGCAGACTCATAGACTCTTAGGCCCCACTGTGGGATCTCATGGGTCAGAATCTGTTATTAACAAGATTCTTGAAGCAATTCCTATGCACGTTGGAATTTGAGATGTGTGCAGGGCTGGAGCAAATCAGGGAACCCTGGCCCACATCCATCTCTTGTTCATGCGTATCCCTGTATTGTATACAGTGTGTACTGGGCACTCCCATCCCCCATCAGGGCACACACCTTTGAAACCCTAAAGCAGTGTGTGTCAAGAGAGGCCCCACCATGATGAATTGCTTTTAGGTGTTCCTATAGTTTCCTTTAAGTCCAGGAATCAGCATTTCCTTTGTTAGTGAGGTAAAAATAATGAGATTAAAACAAAACAAAACAAAACAAAAAACACAAAAGATAGTCCGGATTTTCCGCACAGTCAAAATAACTGTGGTTACATGGGTGGGAATTGCTGCTTAAAGGCTTAAATCTATTCCTTGAAAACAAGCTGTGTATACAGTTCTCCTTTTCTTAGCTAAACAAAATGAACTGGGTTTCAAAAATTGGAGATGAATGAGGTTCTTATAATAATCACTTGCATTTACTCATCAGTTCTTGTTCCTGTTCTTTTCCTTTCAGATTGAGGCATTTTTAATGAGGAGAGAAGTTAGGAAAGGGGGTCAGGAAAACTGGAAAAAAAAAAAAAAAAAGGAAAGAAAAACCAGAAAAATTCTGCTGAGCTCTGTAGCTGTTCTCAGTTCTTTAAAGTGCTTGAAAAGTAATATTTTGTTGCTGCTAAATCTAATTAATAGCTAGCTGGTACTCATCAAGACCTCATTTCTTTCAACCTTGAAGGCAATTGGAAAGATACACAGATCTGTGTATTATCACAGCAAACGAATTCTCTTTTTTCCTTAATCACTTAGAGCTTGGTAAAGCAATGTAGGCAGCAGACGGACAGCTGTGTTTAAAAAATAAAACGCATCTCAGGATGTTCACTGTGGCTCGTAATGAATGTGTATTGATTTTTAGAATTACTTTTTGAAAAAAAAATACAATTTTGAAAGCAGAATCTAAACTATATATTAGGCATGGTTCTTAACAGAATAGCCTACCTGTTCCTGAATGTTTGGATTGAGTGAGTAAGTATTTGGAAGCCTGTCCTCTGCCCAGCACGGACTAATCAGAATGCTGTGGGCCAAAATGGATTTAAACACAAAGAGGGGATGAAAATACTCGTCTGGGAGGAGGGTGCTGGGTGGATTACAATGCAGAGCCCTGCATCTCTGCCTGTGTAGGGTGCAGCTGTGGGTTGTTAGTTACATGGGCATTTCTTCCATTCTGAGTGGACCAAGTGTGAATTGACTTGGTGCCTGAGGTGCAGATAGGCTCGAGGAAAGTAGGTCAGGCCTTAATTGTGGCTGTTAGATGTTGGGAGTGCAAGCAGAAGAGTGATGGTGATTACGAATGCTGCCTATTTAGAGGACAAGAGCAACTTCAGAAGGTTGGAGGAGCACCCCCTCTGTATACCACCTCCTCCAGGCAATCAGTTATTTCTGCTGAAGCACACCCGGGACTGATGTTGTTTTGTGTTTGTTAGGTACAGTGTTACTCATTTGGCACATATTTATTAGGTGTCTATTTTGTGCAAGGTCCTTGGTTTGAGCCTCAAACCTGCCTTGGGTTGGTTGTGCCAGTGGCACCGACATCCATCACCACTTTGCATGTTGGTAATTTATATACCACACTAATAATCTGGCAGCTCTGCTTTCAAGCCTGACTCTTATCAATAAAGCGTGACTGAGAAATGTGCACTCTGTGTTTGGGGAAATAGTTTACAGGAAGAAACATGATGTTACAATAAAATTGGCCTGATCTAAGCATAGCTAAGGTCTGAAATCCACAGGGAATTGTTACAATTAGTGCACTGATTTTTTTTTTCTTTTAACCATTCCTTGTCTGTTGTGGGAAAATGAAAGATTTTCCTCTCTGGATGAAAAGCGAGAAAACTGGTCTGTTTATTTATAGATGTTAGTCATTTTGTCAAAACGCACAGATGACAGTCTATGTTTTTTGGTTTCTGTCTGGACATGCTGCATGTGTCTGTATAATAAGAGCAGCAGTAATCTCTTACTTCCCTGGACAAAACCGAGTAAGATGTGTTTTTTTTTTTCCCTTTGTACTCTGAATGTTGGAACTTCATTGTCTGTGTTTGCTGGTGAACCGTTTATTTCTATACTAGGTGCTAGTACGTATTAACGTGTACTTTTTTTGCAGAAGGGGGAAAAATCTGATTATATAGTGTTACTTAGCTGCCCAAAGTTAATTGAAATTGACTGAAATAAGATTGTGGGAACTCCAAGATGTCTCTTCCTACAGCTGGGAATGTGTCCTCGAAGTTTGTATATTCTCCAAGATGGGTCAACAGTGTTGCAATTCCAACAAAGGGACTACATGTCAGAACTTGGGCAAAGGAGGCATTTCCTGTGACTGCTTGAGAGAAGGTGGTAGAGAATTTCATTTTGATAACTTTAGTAGTTTGGCCCTAGGCCTTGACCCTTCTCCTAATTGAAAAGACATTATATTCATAGGCTAGTGGCTGGAATATCATTTAGACACAGCATCTGTCAAGCTCAGTGGGACTGTCTAATATTTACACGTAAAACTGGATTGGGGTCTTGGAGTCTTTATTGGTTTTATAGGTTTAGGTAACTGATGCATATAGTAGCCAAGAAATCTATCTCGTGTTCACTCCAAGGGGAAAGATTAGATAATTTATGTGTTGTATTTCTTTTTATACTTCTGTTTCTCGCAGTAAACAAAGTGTTTAAAGAATAAGCTATAGCATAGCCTGAAGTGTTAGTACCATTGTGTTTTTTAGCAAGACTTGGAAAAATTGAAGGTATTTTTGAAAAGAAAGCACCACCACCTCATGTAATTTATACATAGCCTACGTTCAAGGCAAAGATCCATTTAGGCAGAAGGACAATTCATCTTGAAAACAAATTTGCACAATCTCAATTTGTATTTGGTTTTAGAAATGGAAAATGTATTCTTCTTAGTCAGTTTTCAGTAACTTTTGGCCAAAGGGTATTTTAGGACAGAGTATTCTTGAAAAGTTGCTTATCTGTGAAATGCTTAGGTTAATGTAGAAATTTTATCTGTGGTCACCCCCTCATTCTTGAACCCCGCAGTCTCAACTTGTTTTCCATTGTAAGAAGACAGTGGATATGTACATTTAGCTTAAATTAAGTGGAACTGTACAGTAGTTTCACATTGCTTTTACTGTATATGAGACAACATACATATTCATTTATATAAACAGGAATTTTTTGCAAGAGAAAAAAAAACAGATGTCACTAGTGGTTTTCAAAACACAGAATCTGTTTCAACTCGGATGGATTTGTTGTGGTGGTTGTTGTTGAAGCACAGTATATGAAACACGTAGCATGACCTCTATCTGACAAATAACTGGGCAGTGTAGGGCAAGACACTTGCTCTCTGAGGCTTCAAAGCGAGCTATTTGTTTTTTATCTAGTGTAACACTTCTCTCATTCCTGATGAGGAAACTGAAATTCAGAATGTCTGAGGCCCATTCGCAGTCACTGTGAGTTGGTGGCAGAAGTGAGTTTGAATCCAAGTCTCCTCTTTGCTAGTTTGTAATTGTTTCCTTTTTGACAAGTAGAAAAGACAATGCACAAAAATGACAATTGCATGAATATGAGCTTAGAGTCTCAGTTTTTATTTATTATTATTATTTTTACTCTTATTCCCTAGTGAGACACAATTACTTTTTAGAAGTGAATAATTTTCTCAAGATTTTTATGCAGCTTAACCTACATTTTAGTAGCATATGTCTTAGTCCGTTTTGTGCTGTTAAAACAGAATACCTAACACTAGGTATTTATAGTGAAGAGAAATTTATTATTGCAGGCTTTTGGAGGCTGGGAAGTCCAACATTAAGGGGCCAGCATGTGGTAAGGGTCTTCTCGCTGTGTCATCCCATTGTGGAAAGGCAAAGAGAAGGCGAGGTAGGGAAGGGGCAAACTAGTCCTTTCGTAAGGAACTTACTCTTCCAGTAACAAACCCACTGCCTCCTTAATGACATTAATCCATTCATGAGGGTAGTGCTCCCATGAACCAAACACCTCCCGTTATGCTCCACCCAACACTGCTGAATCGGGGAGCAGGTTTCCAGCACATGACCTTTGGGCAACAGATTTAGACCATACTGTATTATCCGCCCTCCGTATCTGCTGAGTATCAATTCTAGGACTCCCTGTGGATACCAAAATTTGCAGATGCTCAAGTCTCTTATCGTTGGCCCTCTAGATCCTTGGATTTTGATGGGCTGTTGATTGAATTCAAGGATGTGGAACCTGCTGTTATGGAGGCCTGACTGCATATTTGATTGAAATAAATAGTATAGAACATTTAATGTTGAGTTTTACTTTCCCTGGTCTGTTAGCTTAGAATACCACCAGCTGCCCACATTGTCTAGGGCATCTAAGTCCATTTATTAAAGGGTCTGATTTAATCTTTTTACCATGTAAGATTTGGTGTTAGGTCATTGTCCTGAACTGAATAAATTGGTTTGAATTTCCTGTGTGCTGTGGGCTTATGTCATCTTTAATTTATTAAAATGGATAAATCTGCAAGGATGTTGAAGACCCTGTATTTCTTTAACAGATTTCTGTGAGCCATTTAATAACTTTATTTTTGCCAAGTATTGATATTTATGTGAAAATGGATAGAGTTATTTGTGTTAGTTGTCATTAGGGACATTTTACTAATAAGAAATTTATCCTCTTAAAGCATTTTGGAGCTATTGTCATGGAGTATAAGACAAAGCGAAACATTATTCTAGCATGAAAAATCCACTTAAAGGGTACAGTGGTTGCCACAGTTTGTTTTTCTTTACCAACCAAGATACGGCTTTGAAACTGAGGGGCACTGGCTATGAGAAGGAGCCATTGGCACTGAATGAATAGAAATTTTGAACATGCTTGTTTTGAAACTCGGCTACTTCTGTTCAGGGTTGACTGGTCTCAGTGGTAACAAGCTTAAAATGAAATAATGCCTTTTTGCCAACACCATCTTGATTCTTCTTGTATGGACTGCTTGAGCCAATGTAACACATAATGTAGAGCAAAACAAGGAATCGATAAAGCCATTAAGTAACTCATTGTCTGGCTAGGAATGTTGATGAATGGGTCTGCATTTCCCCTTGGGTGTTTTTATTCACCATGGGAAGAAAAGGAGTAGGCCAACAAAGTAGAAAAATTGAGAAGAATGGCTTTTCTTGCTTCAGTGAGGCAGCGCAGCTAGTGTCTGTCCTTCTACCCTGGAGATTCCTTTTCTTATCTCTGAACTAGGATGTGAGGTTGAGTGTCCTGTGCTATCCCCATCCTGTCTGTTATTTTGGGGGTTTATTACTTGATGATAGAGTGAAGAGCTGTAAGACAGGTCTTACAGCTCATTAAACTCGGCCATCAGTTAAGGTGTGACTCCGCTTAGAGTTGGGGACTAGTGCCCAAGAACTCAGATGTGATGCCGTTGAGTGGGGCCATGGGAGAAGATGTGAGCTTGGATGGTATATTCGTTGCTAGGGCCCCTGTAACAAATACAACAGAAATACAACAGTCTGGGTGGCTTTAACAACAGCAATGTATTGTTTCATAGTTTTGGAGGGCAGAAATCTGAGAGTGTAGGCGGAGTTGGTTCCTTCTGAGGGCCGTGAGGGAGAATCTGTTCTGTGCCTCTCTCCTAGCTTCTGGTGGCTTGCTTCTGGTGGTCTTTTGACATTCTTTGGCCCACAGAAGCACCACACGGACGTAATGCCTTCATGGTCACAAGGTGTTCTCCCTGGATGTGTGTGTCTATGTCCAAGTTTCTCATTGCTGTAAGGATACCAGTTGTATTGGAAGAAGGCCCACCCTAATGACCTCATCTTAATTAATGATATCTGCAGTGACCTGATTTCAATTCAACACATACAGATGGATAGGAAGATAGCTAGTTTTGTGTCTCTAAAATCTTAGTTAAGAGTGGCTGCCATCAAGCAACCTACAGATTTGGAATTAGTGAGCACCTACTGTGTATTAAACCATTGATTAATTAATTAATTAATTATAATCTTGTCCTGTCACCCAGGCTGGAGTGCAGTGCAGTGACTCGATCTCAGCTCACTGTACCCTCTGCCTCCCAGGTTCAAGCGATTCTCCTGCCTCGGCCTCCCAAGTAGCTGGGACTACAGGTACATCACCACGCCTGGCTAATTTTTGTATGTTTAGTAGAGACAGGATTTCACAATGTTGGCCACGACTGGTCTCGAACTCCTGACATCAAGTGATTTGCCTGCCTTGGCTTCCCTAAGTGTTGAGATTACAGGCATGACCCATTGTGCTTGGCCACTGAAACTTTTTTCTAGGTGCTTTCACATATCCTGCATTTTTTTTTTTGGGCGGGGGGGACAGGATCTAGCTCTGTCGTCCAGGCTACAGTGCAGAGGCATGATTTTGGTTCACTGCAATCTCCATTTCCTGGGCTCAAGCAGTCCTCCCAACTTAGGCTCCCAAGTAGCTGAGACAACAGGTGCACGCCACCATGCCCAGCTAATTTTTTTTTTTTTTTTTGTGGAGATGGGGTTTTGCTATGTCACCCAGGCTGGTCTTGAACTCCTGTACTCAAGCGATCTGCATGCCTTGGCTTCTCAAAGTGCTAGGAGAATAGGCGTAAATCACCACACCTGACTGATCCTGCATTCTTTACCACAGCAAACAAATGCATTCATGTCTCTGAAAGTTATAAAGGCTTTATAATAGAATAGAATAGAATACACAATACAATATACAATACAATACAATACAATGCTGGGCAGGGCGGTCCAGAAGCTGAGGCAGGCTGATCACTTGAGGCCAGGAGTTTGAGACCAGCCTGGCCAACTTGGCAAAACCCCACTTCTACCAAAAAATAACAACAATTACCTGGGTGTGGTGGTGTACACCTGTAGTCCCAGCTACCCAAGAGGCTGAGACAGGAGAATCACTTGAGCCCAGGGGGCAGACATTGCAGTGAGCCGAGAGCAAGCCACTGTACTCCAGCCTGGGTGACAGAGGGAGACCTTGTCTCAAATATGTGTGTGTGTGTGTGTGTAAAATAGAATGAAATTCATAGACAAGCAGGTACACTTTAGAATCTTCTGCTCATCTTTTCTTCGTTTCTGGGTACTGAAAAGCATAGTGATTCTAATTCCCAGTCACCTGCATGAAGACTTTGATTTCAGTCAAGCTCAGTGGGCGGCAAATGTTGACATTACACAAAACATGTACTATATCATTACGTAAGACATGAACTGTACTTTTTGAGTGATTCACGAGATTTGTCAAGGGTAATTTTGACTGGATGAAATATTTTACTTTGTCTTTTGAACTTCTTATTAAAGTTTGATGATGATGTGGTTTTGGTTCTTTTGTTTTTTATTTATTTTATTTTATTTTATTTTTTTTGAGACAGGGTCTTGTTCTGTCACCCAGGCTGGAGTGCAGCGGCACAGTGACAGCCCACTGCAACCTTAATCTCTCAGGCTCAAGCGATTCTCCCACCTCAGCCTCCTAAGTAGCTGGTACCATAGGTGTGCACTACCATACCTGGCTCATTTTTTATTTTTAGTGGAGATGGGGTTTTCCCGGTGTTGCCGAGGCTGGTCTCAAACTCCAAAGCTCAAGCCATCCTCCTACCTTGGTGTCCCAGAGTGCTGGGATTACAGGCTTGAGCCACTGCACCAGGCCTGTTTTTGTTTTTTAAAATGTCTTTAAGTTGGGTATTTTCAAGCCTGCTTTTAGCAGTGGAACCTGTTTTGCAAATAAAATCTTACTTCAAATCTCAGCGTATAAAACAGATTTTTAAAAGAGCTTTTTTGGGCCGCATGTGGTGGCTCACGCCTGTGACCCCAGCACTCTGGGAGGTCGAAGTGGGCAGATCACTTGAGCTCAGGAGTTCGAGACTAGCCTGGCCTACATGGCATAACCCTGTCTCTACCAAAAAATAGAAAAATTAGCCAGACGTGATGGCACACACCTGTAGTCCCATCTACTTGGGAGGCTGAGGTGGGAAAATCACTTGAACCCTGGAGGTGGAGGTTGCAGTGAGCTGAGATTGTACCACGGCACTCCAGCCTGGGTGACAGAGGGGGACTCTGTCTTAAAAAGCAAAACAAAACAAAACAAAAAGAGCTTTTCTGAATTAAGGTATCGGCTTCTGTTTAATGCCTCCCTCCCACCTTTCTGAGTTAACTCATCCAGAGCACACTTTGGGAAGACACTGAAACACTGTAGAATGCGGGCATGTTGGCCTCTGCTATTTGATGTGAGTTTTATTAACTAGAGGAAAATTGCAACATATGCTTTGGGTAGTCTTCAGTATTTATGGGCTCAAATCAGTGTTCATGGTGTATTCTTTTGTTCACTTACTCAACAAAAACAAAAACAATGTTGGAGGTCGAAGGATCAGTGAGTCTCTTCCATAAGGGTTCTTGGTTTCTCTTTATCCATCCATCTCTCCTATCTATTGAGTACCTCCTATGTGTCATACCTTATTTTAGGTATTTGGAAAAGTGACAAAACCGACAAACAATATCAGCCTTTATGGAGCTTGTATTTTAGTGGGGGGGAGCAGACTAACATGATAGAAGGTGACAAGTGTCAGTAAAAAGGAAAGAGGAATCATGGAAATCAGGAATTGGTGGAGATGGGAGTTGGGTGGATTGCCACCTATTTAAATAGACCTCAAACTCCTGACAGAAATGTGAAGGAGGTAAAGTTGAAAGTTAAGGAGCAGAGGGAACAGACTACTCACTCTCATGCATGGTCTCATTTGAACCTTACAACAACGCTGTGAGAGCGTTGCTATCAGCCTTCAGCCAATGCTGAAGTTGTCCAGGATGAAGTGGTTAGGAAACAGTGCTGGAATTCCCAGCCTGTGGGTGGCTTTAGGCAAGACACAGCTGGCTAATTGGACAAATGTATCTATGTGACTGTGTTAATGGAAGTCTTCTTGGGCTTCTGTTTCAGGACTTTCTAGCCTTTTTTTTTTTTTTTTTTTTTTTAATAATTTCTATGGGTACCTTCTAGCCTTTTGGCTGGCTGTCTTAGTCATTAGGGTTGAGACTGTACCTGTCTTGCTCACTTGGGTTTCCAGAGTGTCTCGTTCATAGCTTACATGTGTTTATTGAACAAGAAGGATAAAATATGCCCCCTGTCCCCTTGTAATTAAAAGAGAAGTTCAAACATGTAACCCAGTGTACACAATCCAGAGGGGAAATGAGACCAGCGTCCTCACGGTGAGAGCAGTCAGGCGTCCAACTACGCTGCAGCTGGGGCTGCAGGTTGCTGCCTCACACATGGGCTTCTAATTTTCTCTGTGGATCACACTAAAGAGTCCATTGTTCATCAAGGAGAGAGGAAATTGATTTCAAATTACTCCTGTATTGGTTAAAAACTGAACTGCCATGAATGCTTTATGGGATCAAGGAGAAGATAGGCCCAGGGTTTTAGCTGCAGTAAAACCTGCTTAATTAACCAGACACTGTCTATTACCATCTGACAGTCAGCAGGACCCCTCTTCGGCACAGGGGCTTGGTTTTGCAGCCCATGCTCGCAGGGCCAGGCATAGTTTACACCTATGAGGGTGGAGGGTTTGGGCTTCTCATCTGGTGTCTACTTCCTTCCCTGGGTCACTGCTTGGGCCAGCTAATGAGAACTGATTGTTACACTTTCAGGAATTTTGAGAGCCGATTATTAAACACAGTCTTTTAAAACATAGACTTACGTAAACTTACAATTAAATTACATTTAAGAAGTGACAAATACCTCGAGCTCATCACTTCCTAATGATTTCCCTACATTTTACTCTGATCTGTGCTCTGGAGGTTGTATCTGTGGTGTGTGTGGTAGTATTACTGTATAATGGTTTGCTACTGCACATCTTTCCTCCTTCACATTTAGTGATGTTACTTCTCCTTTGGTGCTTTGAAATTGGTCATCGTGGGAATATTTACACCGTGGAAATCAGCAAACACTATAAATGAGCCACCCTCCTGGAACTGGATGGATGGTAAGTGTTTACCAAACTACCACTGACTTGGGGCATCCTCTGTTTTGAGTTTCCTAGGGCTACTGAATCAATTCAACATGCTGGAGGTGGGGCCTGGCGGGAGGAGTTTGGATAATAGGGGTGGAGCCCTTGTGGCTTGGCGCTGTCTATGCCATAGTGAGTTCCTGTGAGATCTGGTCATTTATAATTGTGTGGCATCCCCCACCTACCCACTTGCTTCTGCTTTGCCTTCTTCCTTGATTGAAAGCTCCTTGAGGCTTCACCAGAAGCCAAGTAGATGCCCGCACTGTTCTTCCTGTATAGCCTGAAAAACTGTGAGCCAATTAAAACTCTTCTCTTTATAAATTACCCAATCTCAGGTATTTATAGCAATGCAATAATGGCCTAATGTAGCTACCATTACAAAATGCTACAAACTGGTGAGTTAAAAAAAGGAAATTTATTGCCTCACAGTTCTGTAGTCCAGGTGGTCCAAAATCAAGGTGTTGGTAAGGTTGCTTTCATTTTGGAGGCTCTGAGGGAGAATCTGTCCCTTGCCAGTTTATAACTGCTGGTCCTTGCTGGCAATCCTTGGCATTCCTTGGCTTGCAGATGCAGCTCCAATCTCTGCCTCCATCTTTGCATGGCACTCTACCTGTGTCTATGTGTTCACATGGTCATCCTCCATCAGTGTCTCTCTCCCCTTACTACAAGGACACCAGTCATATTGGATTAAGGGCCCATTTTACTCTAATATGACTTCACCTTAACCAATTATATCCACAGTGACCCTATTTCCAAATCAGGTCACATTCTGAGGTACTGGGCATTACAACTTTAACATGGCTGGGCACAGTTTTACTGACATACAATTGTCAATATATGCCTGTAATCCCAGCCCATGCCTGTCATCCCAGAACTTTGGCAGGCTCAGGTGGCAGATCGCTTGAGGCCAGGAGTACGAGACCTGTCTGGCCAACATGGCAAAACCTTGTCTCTACTAAAAATACAAAAATTAGCTGGGCATAATGGTGGGCACCTGTATTCCCAGGTACTTGGGAGGCTGAGGCAGGAGAATCGCTTGGACCTGGGAGACGGAGGTTGCAGTGAGCAGAGACTGCACCACTGCACTCCAGCCTGGGTGACAGGGTGAGACTCCATCTAAAAAAAAAATAAAATAAAAACTAGAACTTTAACATATCTTGTTCTTTGATGGTGGCGGGAGGTTGTAATAATTCAACTTTTAATTTCTGTCTGTGGTTTCAAGTTGCGCCCGTATGTCTTAAGAACTTCAGTGGGTTACTGTGCATAAGGTATTATTTGTCACATCAGTTCTCCTTTAACCCTCTTAACCAGCCTGTAATGTAAGTACCATTATTTCCATTTACCAAATTAGGAATTTGGTAAACTGAGTAAGCTGGAATAACTGTCCAGGCTAACAAGTGGCATATTTGGTAGTCGAGTGCAGGCCTGTGACCCCTGTATTGTAACACTGCCATACATCAGCTTACTTGCCGTGAGTTTTTTTTTCCCTAGAACCCCATTAGCTGTGCCACGGCCACATGCAGCGTTCATTGTGGCAAAGCAGGAGAGAAGGAGGATCTGTTTTTCGATAAAACTCCTTGTAGATTCAGGGTCCAGGCAGGATGCCCTGATATATATTACCTAATTTGATCTTCACGACAACTTTATAAGTCACTCGGTCTGCTAGGTGAGAAAATGGAACTGGAGGGGAATAAAATGAACTTTGTTCACTGGCCTGGATCACAGAGCTGGTAAAGGGGAAAACTGACGTGGTAGCCCAGGTCTCTCTGGACCCAAAGGCCTTTCTTGTTGGATCGTGCCACACTCTCCTTCAGCAAATCCAACATCTGATAAGCTGGCGTCTCCCATTCGCTATCCTTCTCTTTGTTGGAGGATTTAGTCATGCGTCTGTTTATTTTCTCATTCAGTTAGTAAGTACTGAGAGAACCCTAATGATGTGCCGAGGGCTGTGTTAGGGGTGGGTTGTGACTTGTAAATAAACATTTATTTTAATTAATTTTTTTCTTTTTTTTCTTTTGAGACGGAGTCTTGTTCTGTCACCCAGGCTGGAGTGCAATGGCATGATCTCGACTCACTGCAACCTCTGCCTCCCAGGTTCAAGTGATTCTCCTGCCTCAGCCTCCTGAGTAGCCGGAATTACAGGTGCCCACCACCACACCCAGCTAATTTTTGTGTTTTTAGTAGAGACGGGGTTTTGCCATGTTGACTGGGCTGGTCTTCAACTCCTGACCTCAGGTGATCTGCCCACCTCAGCTTCCCAAAGTGCTGGGATTACAGGTGTGAGCCACCACACCGAGCCAATTTTTTTTGTTTGTTTGTTTTGAGAAAGAGTGTTGCTCTGTCACCCAGACTGGAATGCAGTGCAGTGATCATAGCTTACTGCTGCCTTGAACTCCTGGGCTCAAGTGATCCTCCCACCTCAGCCTCCCAAGTAGCTGGGACTACAGACACACGCCACCATGCTTGGCTAAGTTTTCTAGTTTTGTATTTGTAGAGATGGTGTCTTGCTACATTGCCCAGGCTGGTCTTAAACTCCTGACCTCAAGCAATCTTCCTGCCTTGCCTCTCAAAGCACTGGGACTACAAATGTGAGTCACCACATGCAGTCTGACTTGTAAATAAATATGAACAGCTTGGCTGCCAGAACTAGAAGGCTTTGGCATCTCCCAATACCATGCTTCCTTAAAAGGGCATGAGGTCCCACCTCTGTCTTTTCTGTTTTCCTGGTTGGTGACATCCCTCACTCCATCTGGTATATCCATTTTCTATTGCTGTATTACCATAAACTCAACAATCTAAAACAACACACGTTTATCATCTTGCAGTTTCCATGGGTCATGAGTCTGGGAATTAGCTGGGTGCTCTGCTCAGGCTGAAATTAGGGTGTCAGCCAAGGGCTGTGATCTCATCGGAGGCTCATTCTCTCCTAGGCTCGCTGGTTGTTGGCAGAACATAGTGCTTTGTATTTGTAGGACTGAGGCCTCAGCTCCTGAAGGATGCCTGCCTTTGCCTGCCTTTGCCTGCCACGTGGCTATTTCCACAATGTGGACATTTGCTTCTCCAAGGCCAACACGTGGGGGTGGGTGTCAGGGTGTCTCTGCTATTTGTAGTCTCTTTAAAAGACTCACCTGATGAGGTCAGGCCCACGCAGAATAAATTCTCTACTTATTAAATTAAAGTCAGCTGATTAGGGCCATTGATTTACGTCTGCAATATCCCTACCTCCTGCGGAGCTATATACAGAGCTCCTTATTTCTAAGGAGAGAAGTTCTTCCAGCGTCCCAATATCTTAGTCCATGTACCTTGTTATAACAAAATATCTGCAACCAGGTAACTTATAAAGAAGAGAAATTAATTTTCTTACCCTTCTGGAGGCTGGAAAGCCCAGGATAAGGCACTGGAAGTGTTTCCTGTCTGGCAAGGGCTTCATCCTCCAGCGGGGAGGAACACTGTCCTCACAGGGTGGAAGGAAGAAGGGCAGCTTCCTTGGAGCTGCTGTGGGTCCTCTTTTGTAAGGGCCTTAATTTTATTCACCAGGGAGGAGCCCTCAGGGCCTCATCACTTCTTAAGGGCCCTAACTATTATTATTATCACATTGGCAACACCTGGATTTTGGAGGGCGGCCACTCTAACCATACCACCAGATATTTTGCCTTACTCTTAATGATCAAGATTTGGATCACATTCAGCTGGACCAATAACCAAACAGGCTCAGATGATGTCCCCACCTGCGTGATTGAAGTGAGTATGAAAGCTCCTCTTTCAGCCTCACGGAATAGCATTCTCTTAGGAAAGAGGAATCTCTGTCAAGAGGTGAGAGAAGGCGCTTTGGGCAGGTAAGGATAATACATGCCCAGTTTGGAACTTAGAGTGACCAGCACATCCTATACGGATCAACTTGGTTATCACTCTAGGGGTCCAGAATTGGTGTTCTGTGTACCTCCTTCCTTGACACTGTAGTGGGATGGACAGCCACCTGAGAAATACAAGCTGTGGGTACAGAGCAGTCCCTGTTAGGTTTTCATTTTGGTGTGACTCTTTTGTCTCTTTGACATGGGTATCCTTTAAATACTTAAGAATACTGTCCCGAGAAAATGCCACATGAATTCGGAAATCGGATCAAACTGTGTTCTTCGGGATCCATTAAAACTGAAATGCTTGGGGCTGAAACACTTACTGGATGCATCAAACACTACCATCAGTCTGAGACTGCGCTGAGCACATCACTGCTGCTCTCATTTCATAGGAGTTTTCTTTCCCACAGAAAGGCAGTTCCACAAACTCTTTAAACCTTACTCTTTTTTGGTTTTCACAGTGGTAGAGGGAAGGTCTGAGCAAAGATAACAGAATGGCTACAAATTTGATTATTAACCTGACTCTTCCCTCCTGCTTCTCTTTAGAAGTGACATTCTCTGTGGAGAGACTGGGAGGGGGAAGTTCTAGCATTCGGGTTTTATCAGTTTGAAGGCTCACTGTCTTCAGTGGGTCTCTGTGATGGCTGAAATGGGTTGCAAACAAATAAATGGCATGTGGGCTCAGGAAGATAAAGTGAAAGAGTGAGGTGCAGAGCCACAGCGAGGGGCTGGACTGTGGAGAACTGGACGCTACTTGCCTCTTTTCCAGGCCTGGCGGGATTGGGCTTGGGGTGAGGATTTCCCTCTTGGAATTTGAGCCAGCGTTGTTAGATCATTCTAATATTTCCAGAGAAAATAGCCATCTTAAACTTCACCTAATTACTTCCAATTTTTATATTTTGTTAATTCAGCTTTTATTACTGCATGAGGTTTGAAATAATTGTCTTTTGGCTAGACTTGTCCTGTGGGTGGCCAGTTTTGATCTCTGGTCTGCATCTTGCCAGGGCAGAGGGCTTATTGGGGGTGCTGTTCCATACCTTGTCAGCCTCCATTTCTATCTTCTTCCTCGGAGCCTCAGTTTTGTATAGGTGTCTGCCCTCCTCCATAAAGCCGAGCAGCTAGGGAGAAGCCCAACAGCTGGGTAGAAGCCAGACCCTAGCTCCAGGTTGGCTATATTTGATTCACAGCCATCATTAATGATTGGTTCCGGACCAACTAGGTGATCTCACCACGTGTCCAATGGAATGGGAGGATGTGTGTGCTGGACCCTTCCGTGGAGAGCTATATCTTTCCTTGAAGCCTGGGAAGCTGTGTTCTGTCTGCTGTGAGTGCTGTCAGGATGTGCCACTCACAACTACATGTGGCAGCCATCCTGCTGCCAGCCTGAGGGTACAAGGTTGAGGAGAGCCGACGTGGAAGGGAAGGGAAGCACCTGGATTCTTGTCTGACTTTTTTGAGTTGCTGAATCAGCTGACTCTGGAAGCCTGCCTTTCCTCTGGACTCACATTTATGGGAAACAATAAATGCTTTATTGTTTAAGGCAGCATGAGTCGGCCTGGAAGCAGACTAGGAAAGAGACCTCAGTCCATTTCTAGACTTCATGAACTATTGGTGATAAAGGATGCCTTCCCTGATGCCAGGCTGAGCTGCCACTAATTCAGGGACAGATGATGGAAGGATTTCGTCATCTTTACGCTGAGCCCTTGCTATTGGCCATTTAGGGGTTTATCCAAGATAATACTCCATCTGAGGTCTGGGCTCAGTGGGGAAGAGCATGATCACTTACATCTGCTATGGGGTCTCAGCATGAGCAGTGGCAGGAGGACCAGTGTTTGCTGTCGATGGTTTGGGGTTGGGTCAGCCTGAACATGATACGGAAGGCTTTCCTCTCTGGAGAGGGTTAGGTATGGATTGATAATAAACTGTGCCCTTTTCCATTTATGAAAATTATTCTTCAGGACGATATACCTTCATCAAGGTATAGGAAGTTTTTGAACTTCCCTTGGTTTCTGTCTCTTTATGTGTAAAATGGGGCTACCATCCGTCTGTCGCTTGCTGTCTGGGTCAGTTGAAGTTATGTATGTAAAGTGTTGAACACAGTGCCTTTCTCATCATTTTAATTTTTATCTTTTCCCATTCCATTTCTAACCACCATCTTGGCTACCAAGTCAGAAACCTTGAAAGCTTTTTGGGGAACTTGATATATGTTGTGCTTTTTGCTGATCTTTCTGGTGGAGTTTTCTGAGAAGGGAGCTTTGCCTTTCAAGGAAAAGCTGAGTTGTATGTGGTATCATCCACAGTTTCAGGTTCTTAGAGGGGTACAAACAGAAAAGGGTTGTTCACCAATAACTGGAAGCACCCTACATTTCTTAGCATTCCAGATGTTTCTTTCTTTTTTAAAAATAAAAGATAAGACTGAGTGTGGTGGCTCATGCCTGTAGTCCTTGCACTTTGTGAGGCTGAGTTGGGTGGATTGCTTGAGCCCAGGAGTTTGAGACTAGTCTGGACAATGTGGCAAAGCCCCCTTCCCCTACACAAAATACCAAAAAAATTAGCTGGGCATGGTGGTGTGCACCTCTATTCCTAGCTACTCAGGAGGCCGAGGTGGGAGGATTGCTTGAGTCTAGGAAGCCTAGGTTGCGGTGACTGCACTCTAGCCTGGGCAACAGAGTGAGACCCTATCTCAGAATAAATAAAATAAGAAATAGCATTGCATTTTGTTTTTTTATTTCTATCAATTTACACAGATTATTCTTTCCAACTTTTTTCCAACAAGTTAACAATTAAAGACAGCCCTTCTATTAATAATGCAGATACATTTTGATTATACACAATTTATTTTCACACTTTAAAATATTTTTATTTGTATCTAGTAGGGAGAAGTAGCGAGGCATGTGATGTAAGGAGTGTGAACTCCGATACCACACTGCCTGGGTTTGAATTCCAGCATGGCTACCTAGTGCATATGAGACTTTTGTTAATCTTGTTGTGCCTCAGTTTCCTAATCTGTAAAATGACAGCAATTATAGTACAATTTTGTGAGGATTTGAGAATTAACAATTTAATACATTTGATGTGGTTGGAATAGTACCTGGCACATTCTAAGTGCCGTGTGTTCACTTCTATGCATAGTCAAAAATAACAGTAATAAAATCTGCAGTACTACGGCTCTATCATCAGTCTTTGCTAAGAGATTTTGGAAGACCAGAATCATTGGGTAGATGTATTGTCACTGTCTCTTAGATTACAAGTGATTTACTGCTGATTATAAAAAAATTGCCCAGGGAGGTAAGCTTGGGAAAAGGAGCCTCCATGGGGCAAGGATGCTGGTCTATAGCCAGCAGTCTTCCCTAGCCGATGGATAAAGAGAGTATATCGTATGTTTGCCTACATGGATTTGGCTGTACTCAGGGTGATAGTAAGAACAGGAACTGAATGTTACTTAACAGCTCAACAGTAACACATATGCAGCATTTAATAACACAAATATTTCTCTGTTAAATGACCATTCCTTTCATAGGTAGGTGGTTATTTTCTTGTCACTCACTTGAATATTATTTATTCTTTCATTGTATTATTTATTTCTTTCTTTTTTTTTTGAGAAGGAGTTTCCTATTGCCCAGGCTGGAGTGCAATGGCACAGTCTCGGCTCACTGCAGTCTCCGCCTTCTGGGTTCCAGTGATTCCCCTACCTCAGCCTCCCAACTAGCTGGCACTACAGGCGTGTGCAACCATACTCAGCTCATTTTAAAACTATTTTTAGTAGAGATGGGGCTTCACCATGTTGGCCAGGCTGGTCCTGAACTCTTGAACTCAAGTGATCCTCCTGCCTTGGCCTTCCAAAGTGCTGCGATTACAGGCGTGAGCCCCCGAGCCCTGTGTATTCTTTTTCTAAATGGCGAAAGCAAGTTTTCGAACAGGTTTCCTAATCATCCTGTAATAGTTGAAAGTATGAGACTTAGAGCCAGTAAAACCTGGGCTTGAGCTCTGAAGGTGTATACCACTGTGACTTTATCAGGACGTTATTCAGCAACATTTGGGCTCAGTCTCCTTACCTGGAATAAGATGGATAACTATCCCTCAGAACTTTGCTGTGCGGATCAAATGGAAAGATAAACAGAAAGTGACAAGCACAGTGCCTTTCTCATCATTTTAATTTTCATTTTTTTCCCCGCTCAGTGTTAACTACCATCTTGACTAGTAAGTAAAAAAAAACTTGAATGCTTTTTTGGGGACTTTATGTATGTTGTGCCATTTACTAATTTTTCTAGTAGACTTTTTTGAGAATGGAGCCTGTTTAGAAGGAAAAGAGCGATTTTTCTTGCACTAGTAAGTACGTTTTTCTAGTGGGACTTCAGTTTATCTGGAGCTGGTTTCCCAAAATTTGTGAGTCAATTAAGGCAGGGGTTGGTGAACATTTTCTGCAAAGAGCCCGGTAGACATTTTCAGTTTTGCAGGCCATATACCTCCGTTGGACATGCTCACTGCATTATAGTGCAGAAGTAGCCACAGACAGTACATCAGCGAATGGGCATGGGAGTGTTCCAATAAAACTTTATTTATAGACTGACGTTGAACTTCATATCCTTTTCATGTGTCAGGAAATACTATTCTTTTGACTTTTAAAATACAAAAATCATTCTTTACATGAAGACTATTCAAAAGGAAGCAGCAGGTTAGAGTTTAACCCCTGCTGTAAGGGTTTTTTTTTTTTTTTTGAGACGGGGTCCTGCTCCATCACCCAGGCTGGAGTGCAGTGGCACTATCTCGACTCACTGCAACCTCCGCCTCCCAGGTTCAAGGAATTCTCCTGTCTCAGCCTCCTGAGTGGCTGGGACAACACGCTCCTGCCACCATGCCTGGCTAATTTTTGTATTTTTGATAGAGATGGGGTTTCAACTTGTTGGTCAGGCTGATCTTGAACTCCTGACCTCAAGTGATCCACCCGCCTTGGCCTAATCCCAAAGTACTGGGATTATAGGTGTGAGCCACCATGCCTGGCCACCGTAAGGGTTTTGATAAGCTCTGTTACAATCTGTGCAGTTGAGAAGGCTCTCATTTAAAGAGCTTGTCTGGTGAGCATCTTGGAATGTGAAGCATCTTTCTGTAACCTTTGTCATGATTCTGCAATTCCATCCAGTTGAGAAACTGTTCTCTTGGATGGCCTTTGCCTAAAGTGAGATGCAGACGTGCCTCCAGTTCAGTTGCAGGTGGTTCTCAGCAGTACCGCATGTGGCCTATTTCCAGTTAGAAATGTCAACACTGTGAGCCCAGGTAGCTGCTGGGCACGAATTGCTTGATTGACTCCCTGAAAAGCTGTTAACTTCTCCACTGCTTTAGAAAGGATCTTCAGCTTTATGCATTCTCCAGCCTGTTTTGTTCCTCTGGTCTTTTTTTTTCCCGTCTTCTCTACATTAAAGGTGCATTAGTGTATTCTCAGTGCAACACTTCGGAGTTCTTGGAATGGGCAGAGAGCAGTTATATCCCATAATAGCAGGATAATCAATGGGAAGAGATAGATTGCCAGGTTGTAAATCATGTGAGAGAATTTGATGATATCAGCTTCGGGGGAATGGGATCCTATTACTCGTTCTGAATTCTCTGGTTCCTGGAATTAATTTGTGTGTGTGTGTGTGTGTGTGTGTGTGTGCGTGCGCGCTTGTGCGCGCTTGTAATCATTTGGTAGAACAACCTTTGCTGTGAACTAGAGGATGACAAAGGACAGGTCAGCTTTGTCTCAGTCTCTCCCTCCATTCCTTACTCTCTCTGCTCACCTTTGACGGGAAATGCTTTCCATAAAGCCACCAATAGCGCAGCAGAGTGGCTTACACTTAGACTGTCAGAGTCAAAAGAACATTTATTTCTCCATATTCGAGGGAAATCACACCCTTTAGACTAGGACACTCAAAAGCCTAGCAGAATCCTAGCAAATGCATTTGCTGGCAATAGAAAGCAAAGGGCTTTTTCTATTTTTAAGAGGAATAAACTGTGCCTTTTACTTTCTGACTTAATGCAGAGAGATGAAAATATGCTAAAATCATGTTTTTTTTAAAGGCATAGACCAGAGACATTTTGGAAGCTTTTCAACTAGTAAAGCCAGCGTTCCTTTAAGCAAAGCATCAGGATTGCTTCAATATTTAGGTATTAATATTCCCTTGTGGCTCAATCAGCTCTTTGAAGATGAATTTCTCAGCACTGCTGTCACAATTAAAGAAAGACATGCTGGGGTGAAAGGGAATTTGTGTGTTTCTTAGATTGGAAGGATGTGTTGAGTCAAATGAACATTCTCTCAAGGTTAAATTATCTATTTAAAACCCACCCAGTTACAGTGCCAGGTACAATCTTTGATGAGATTCAGGGAAAACAAATTAATCTGTGTGGGAGAGATTCTCTTTGTATGAAGGCAAGCTATGAAATCAGGATGAACTGGGCCTTGTTTATTATGGGGGGAAATGGTTACATAAATTGAAGATGCTGTAGTCTCAAAAACCATGATCCATTGTTAGGTCATTGAGGGCCTCCTAACAGAAGAGGGTAGAGGTGGTTTATTGCTGTTGTGCTTTTGTATTTTGTTGAAAGAATTGTGAGGTGACCACAACACAAAACCATGAGCAATATACTGTGACCTCTATGTGGGGGGAGACTAATCCAAGGAATTTAGAGGGTGCATATAGTTTTACTTAAGTCATCTCAGGGCATGGCTTTATGGAATGATCCCCACATCCTGTTGGCTTTACCTCCCAAATCTTGAATCTCCCTGATCAGTGCTCTCTAACTTCACTGCTGTTGACTTGGTGAGCTACCATCCTGCCTGGGTTAAAATATGGTGATAGCCCTCTAACTGATCTTCCTCCTGTTAGAAACATCTTCCTAGTACACATGAAAAAATCCAAACTCTCACCCATGGGTCTGCCTCCATCTCTCACCTCTTCCCCTGTTGTTCCTCACTCACTAGCCCCAGCCTTCATGGCTGGGATGGTTCAACAGGCCTGGCTCCATTGTGCCTCCCTATCCTTTTGTTAGTTGCTTGGGGTTGACACAATGGCAGAGCAATTAAGTATAGACTCTGGAGTCAAACTGGTAGATTCCAATCCTGGCTGTGCTACAAACCAACCCCATGACCTTGGGTGATTCACTAAAACCTTACTGTGTGCCAGTTTCCTCACCTTTAAGTTGGGTGTAATAATAATTTGACTTCAATTATACCTTTTTTTTTTTTTTTTTTTGAAAAGGTCCTCTTTTCATTTTGAGGTCAAAATATTTTGAAGTCAAAATAATTTGACTTCAATTATACCTTTTTTTTTTTTTTTTTTTTAAAAGAGAGGATCTTGCCCAGGCTCTGGAGTGCAGTGGCATGATCTTGGCTCACTGCAGCCTCTGCCTGTGGGGCTCAAGTGATCCTCCCACCTCAGCTTCCCAAGTAGCTGGGACCACAGGTATGCACCACCACGCCCAGCTAATTTTTTTGGTATATTTTGTGAGATGAGGTTTTACCATGTTGGTCAGGCTGGTCTTGAACTCCTGGATTCAAACAATCCACCCACTTTGGCCTCCCAAAGTGCTGAGATTGGAGGTGTGAGCCACTGTGACCAGCCTATTTTAATAATACTTTATAATTCTAGTTAGGTTTGTGTTGAGGAATACATGAATTAAAATATGGAAGGAATTGTAGACCATTGCTTTGAGCTAATAGCACTCTATAGAGGGTGGCACTGTTTGGTTATAAAATTAGCATCATCATTATTATGTCTGTCCTTTAGATTTGTATGTGGCAGTTCTTTGTACATCTCAGCTCGAGTGTCTTTTTTCAGAGTGACTTTCCCACCTAGCTTCCGAAAGAACCTACCGCTTCCAAACACAACATGCGCTTCACCCATTAGAGTTTTAAAAAGATGGAAAAAATTGTAACAACGTAAAAGAACTTTTCCCCACTGAACTACCTGGATTCATTGCCAACCTGGCATCCTGTCCCCTCTGGACACTTGTGTATTTCCTACAGACAAGAACAGTCCTGTATCACAATACATACATCAATATTGGGAAATTAACTTGATACCACACTACTGTCTAATCCTCAGACCCCATTCAAATATGCCCTGATTGTCCCAAAGACAGCAGGAACCATTTAGAATCATGTGTCAGTTGTTAGTCTCTTTCAGGTCTGGAACAGTTTCTCGGAATTTCCTTGACCTCTATGACCTCAATACTTTTGAAGATAACACACCAGTTATTTAGTTAGACTGTCACTTGGTTTGTCTGAGGTTTCCTCGTGATTA
>NW_012115821.1:10616888-10623726 GCF_000951035.1 Colobus angolensis palliatus | reverse complement strand
ATTCCCGACCTCAGGTCATCTGCCCGCCTTGGCCTCCCAAAGTGTTGGGATTACAGGCGTGAGCCACCGCGTGTAGCTGAGACTGGTATTTAGAAGGCAACATCTGAGCATATCTTGGGATATTGCAGCCCCCAGACCCTTTTAGTGGACAAATCTATGGGTTAAATATGTATATGCATGTCCATACACACACATTTACATCTGTATTTCTGTGTTTTTATGTGTTAAATTCACAAGTTTGACAGCACATGCTTCATTTTTAGTTTTCTCTTTCATAGATTTTTGACTCCTTCTGTGGCAGGATGAAACTGGGCTCCGACTGTGTTGAGTATGTTTATTTACTCAGCCCATCCCACTGCGTGTTGGAATACTCTTCCGTGTAGATGCTTTTCTCAAGTCTCTCAAACACCAGCCTCCACGCCAAGCGCTTCTCCCTGCCATATAGACACTCTCCTCGTCCCACTTGGTTACCCCTTTTGGACAGATGGTACTCTTCTGCAGAATAAGGCATGTCTTCCTCCTGGTGGAGGGCAGCCCCAAGGCAAAGTACTTGGCTTGGCAAGCAGGGTGTGTTGGCTAGATTTCATTCTCTCAATTTAGATTTCATTCTCTCAATTGACCGGACACCTTTGTGTTAGTATGCAACTTTATGTGGCAACCCTGAGGACTCTGCCCCACCCCAGCTCTGCACCCACCTTGGGATGGAGGCACTACTGCTGCAGTGCAGGGGTGCTGCTCTGTTAAATCTAGGAATAGAAAGGGTGTGGTTGGTAGTTGACCTTCCACCGTCGATGCCGAAAGATAACACAAAACTCAGTAAGAGGGGAATAAAGTAGGTAGAGAAGGTAGCGAAAGAGGACTGCTGGAGTTTTCATAAAAGGATTGTATGCCTGATCCTGGTTTGTGTCCGAGGCTAGCTGCATCCCTGCCCTTGGTATTTGAGGGACACTGTTATAAAATATTTCACTCTTGAAGTTAAGCTACCAACTGAAACAAGTCACATGGTCAAGCTCCAAGTCAAGGGACAAGAGAATTACACTATGTGGGAGGAACTGCAAAGTTGCCCGTAGAAAGACTCGGATACAGACAGGGCCAATTACCCAGTCTACTATAGAGAGGTCAACTTGTTTGCCAAAGGCTAACTCGTTAATAAGTGGTAGAATCTAAATGAGGTCTGTCCAGCCAGGGTGTGACGGCATTTAATGGCTCTTCTATTGCTTCTGGATAAAATAGTCAGGGACTTGTTTGGGATGTGGGTTGCTCAGGGTATACAGGCCATTTACAAGGGTGTTCCTTTCTTTTTGCTTTCTCTTGCCTCCTTGTACGTAGGAAGTATACTTTCAAGAAAATAGTGTTAATCAGATACAGAACTTCCAAGAACCAGATGGCCTTCATTTCTTTCTTCCTGATTAGCTTTATAGAACTAATTGTCCAACTGAGAAAGGCTTAATTTACCGGCTTACCGGAGAGGCAAGCTTATTGTTTACAGCTTTCAACCTCCCTCTTGCCTTCCTTGCCAGAGGCTTGGCTCCAGCAAGGGAACCTGAATCTAACACAAAGAATTTTGGAAGAAGTTGGATTTTTACAAGGAGTCCTCACACAGTGGATAGATGTGAAAACAGTCTCTTTAGTTCTGTGAGTTAAAGGTGTGCCTGTGTTGTTCTTAGAGCCTGCCTTCTATGTCTTCTTTGTTGTCTCATATTTTAAACGGCAAATGACATTGACTGACAGCGCTTGTGTCGTATTTTTCAGATAATATCTGCATTAATGTCCTGTAGGAAAACGTCTGATAATGCTCGAGACCATTTTAAGGAATTGAAATCTAAAAATTTTGCTGAATTATAAATGTGCAGGGACACTATATAACTAATTATGAAGCTTACAAAGAGGCCAGGTGGTACCTGGAAAATCTTATTATTTAGTGTGGTGGAAGAACTATTCTTTCATCAGTTGGAAATACTACATTGAAGCTCATCAGTGGAAATACTATACTGAAGCCGTGTAATACAGGATCAACCATGTGCTATGTGAAAGATGGCAGGCTTAAAAAATTCCATTTGTATTTCTGGCAAATTGTCTTAACATAATCCACATGCCTTTCTAATTTAAAATATAAAAAGTTAAATAAAGTTTATACTGAAGTTATATCCATTAAGAAACTGGTAAATTAGTTAAATCTCACAAGCTTAAACTCCAGCATGAGAAGCGGGGGGTGTGTGCCTGTGTGTGTGTCCTGCTAACATTTGAATTGTGAATTCACATTGCATTCCCTTGCAAGGATGTGCCATTTTTAATTAAGACTAAAGCATGGTGGGGTATTCTAAATTGGGCCTGATTATAATTGCAGATGGCAATTGAGCTTTTGGAAGCTGGTTTCTTTAACTGTTAAATAAAAATTGTCTTTTTTAGTATTGGTTTGCAGAAGTTCAGCAGTGGTTGTTGAGGGGAAAAAAAACCGGCCACCTCTTTATTTCCTTGAAACTAAATGTCACAGCATATCCATGTTCTGTTAAAGGGGTTTGGCTCCGAAGACATTTTTCTTAAGGCCTTTTTAAACAATTGATCAGATAAAAAATTTTGGCTCATAAAGCTGAATTTTCTGGAGGCTTTCTGTTGATGAGAGTCAATGCAGTGAAAAATGACAGTATTCATTTTTATTATGAAGAGTACTTTTGACCATCAGACTTTTAGTGATCATAATTAGTACCTTAGGCTGGGCTCGGTGGCTCACGCCTGTAATGCCGGCACTTTGGGAGCCTGAGGCAGGAGGATCATTTGAGCCCAGGAGTTTGAGACCAGCCTGGGCAGTATAGTGAGACCCTGTCTCTTAAAAAAAAAAAAAAAGTTAAAAATTAGCCTGGTGTGTAGTGTGCACCTGTAGTCCCAGTGCTTGGGAGGCTGAGGTGGGAGGATTACCTGAGCCTGGGAGATCAAGGCTACAGTGAACTGTGATGATGCCATTGCATTCCAGCCTGGGCAGCACAGTAAGACCCTGTCTCAAAAAGAAAAAAAAAATAGGTACCTTAGCATACAGAGCCTTCTTTTGTTTGGTAGGCAAACATGGCTTTGTTCTGTGTTCCAGAAAGGATGGGCACGACAGTCTGGGTTTTTAATGAATTTCTGTGTGAAGTTCTATATTCATACAATTTCTGCCTATTGATGAGTATGTATACCCACGAGACCAGTGGTTTGTAACTGAGGGAGGGTTAATAGTTTTGCTCTCCTCCAAGGGGACGTTTGGCAATTCCTGGAAGCATTTTCGACTGTCAGGACTGGGAGGGTGATGCTACTAGCATTTGGTAGGTAGAAGCCAGGAATGCCGATGGGCATCCAATAGTGCACAGGACAGCCACCGCAGGGAAGAATTATCCAGTCTAAAATGTCAGCAGTGCAACCTTTGAGAAACTCAGCACTGAACAGTGAGCCTCTAGTGCCTCCTTTTGTCTCACCACAAAAAATGGGCTTAGATTCAACGTGGACTTCCTATATTTTATCTTCCCATATAGTACTGGTGGGTGTATTAAACATCAATTAATAGGAAATGTTGTTTTCTGGAAGAAGTCAACAAAGAAGGTTAGCTATGAATTAGTGGTATAGCAGGTCAGTGGTGTTGTGGACAGAGCCAGAAGTTTACAGCAGACCTGGTAGTGGATCTGTTTATGGGCTTTGGGGAAATGGACTGCTTTGACCCCTAGGAAGTCTAGCTTCTTTAGAGTAAATGTCACCCCTTAAATGTTAACTCTTCTAAGTGATGGATTCTTAAACAGGTGCTGATGAAAGCGTCTTAATAAAACACATCACACAATTGTGTTACTCCTTCACGCTGAGCTCTGCCTAATGAAGATAGGCTGTGTAGAGCCACTACTGCTTCATTTTGTTGCATTTTGTATACATAGTTCAGAAAATTAAGAGACCAGGGAACTAGTTATTGAGTAGAATAATAAAAGGACTTTCTTTAATGGTGGCACTTTTGATTTTTTTTTGTTTTGCCTTTCCTGCCCTACGTGATTGGACAAATAAGGGAGGAAGATAAGCAGCTGATAACAACAGGCTTCATTTACATTTTGTAGCTCGTGTATCCCCCCTCCTTCAAGCACGTGCGTAGGGAATTGAAATTGCAGTTTGCCTATTATGTGTTGGCAGTAATCTTTCAAAAAAAAAATTTTATGTTTCAAAATCAGGCAGCCAACAGCAGTAGCCAGTGATATATGGTGCTATTGATGCGGATTGAATTTGCAGAGGGAAAATGGGATTTGGTTGCCATATTAACTCATAATGAGGTGGCCTCACAGATTTGTAATGGTCAGCCATTATTTGCACCCAGAATCTGCCAGGAATCAAATACCTTTAAAGGAGAGACTGAAATGAAACTTGAGGGGTTTTTTTTGTTCCCTGTCCAGTGAATGGAGTGGTTCTAAAGTAATGTCATTTGGTTTATCAATTGAAGATGCTTGAAGTTAGCAGTTACTCTTTTTTTTTTTTTTTTTTTCTTTTTTGAAATGGAGTTACGCTCATGTCACCCAGGCTGGAGTACAATGGTGCGATTTTGGCTCACTGCAACCTCTGCCTCCCAGGTTCAAGCAGTTCTCCTGCCTCAGCCTCCCGAGTAGATGGGATTACAGGTGTGTGCCATCATACCCAGCTAATTTTTGTGTTTTTACTAGAGACAGGGTTTCACTATATTGGCCAGTCAGGTCTTGAACTCCTGACCTCAGGTGATCCTCCCACCTCAGCCTCCCAAAGTGCTGGGATTACAGGTGTGAGCCACTGCAGCCAGGCTTACAGTTACTCTTTTAATAAGTGTAGTGTGGATCATTGGTCTTCACTGATCCCATTGTCTTATAAAAAAAAAAAATTTGGACCCATGCCCCCAAAATATATATATATGTGTGTGTGTATTTATTTATCTGTTCTGTTCTTATACTAAAATCTTACGTAAATTATAAAACCTTAGAAATGTAAAACATGAGATCAAATCTATTCTGGATATAGAAGGTTAAATATTTTTTCCCCTCATCTCCTTTGAATTGTCTTATGCACCCCTGGATACTCAGTGCTGGAAATGACTGGCAGGAATCTTGCCTTAGGTGATGAGGCTGGCACTGGAGAATGTTGGGCCGTCCTTCCTTCCATCCTGCAGGGATTTTGCTAAATAAGTGATTTAACCTTGAACCTTTACTGATTACATGGTATGTGCTGTAGATGGGATTGGATTAATACTAAACATTTCAGCAGCAGTTCTTCTTCCCAGGTGTGGGTGTAGGCATGAAAAAGATTAAGTCAACTAAAGCTCACCTCTTACGTTTTACCTGGATACTGTGCTTTAGAAGTTTAGTTTCCGATTCATCTCAGCAATTTTGTTTTTTTCCCTTCCTCCCCCCTTCTCTGTCTTCCTTAACTCCTTCACTCTTTCCCTTCCTTTCTTCATGCCAGGGGAGATTGGGACACAGTTATTTTCCAAATATATTTATTCTCTGAGGTCAATCGGAGTTGTGGGCTAAGAGTATGAGATTGGAAGTTAGGATAATTATAGTATTTGGATGAGTGAATGAATGAATCAATGGATGTATCCGTTCATCCAAACTATGCTGGTTAGGTGATTGGTGGGCAAGCTGGCAAGTTCCTCTGATTCTCTGTTTTCTTATTTGTGAAGTGGAGATCGTTACTAATGTATGTGGTTCTCTGTGGAATTAAATAGAGAACATGGGAAATAACCAGCACATGGTCGGGCATTGTGTACACGCCCATTTAATTTTGGTGTAATTATTCTCTCCGCAGTCCCTGTCCTTCTTGGAAGTCCTGAAAGTATTTCTTGAAAGTCTTCACTCAACTTCAGAGCATCTTAGATACCTAAATAACAGATGGTACAGTATTTACTGGGCATACATCTTTCACTTAGGTGTTCTTTTACTTTCCTTTTCCCGAGTAAGTTAACTTTCTTGAGGGAGGAAACCAAATCTTCACTTTATTTTGTGGTTGACTTTTCTTGCCTCCCTCCCCAACACCTTGCTCAACAGGTAATCAAATAACTAATTTTTAATTGTCAGGTAAAAAGACATTTTTGTGTTGTAAGTTCCTCAAACTTTAGCTTTTGGTTGAATCCGAAGACTTGTTTTGAAATTACAGAAGGTAAAGAAGGGGGAGCTGGAAGAACTTCAGGAAGGAGAGTTTGCTATTTGTAATTAGTGCCTAACAGAAGTTGGTACATTTCTGTAGTTTTCCGTTGTCAGTCACTTTGGATGATAATTTTTTTTTGCTATTATTTTTAAGTGACAGATTGCAGTACGTATTTTAGGACCTGCCACCCATTTTGATTTGAAAGATTATGTTGTCGGAATTTCAGACACTGCAGGTAAAGATCTAATTTTACTAAATAGCAGGGACTTACGAATCTTGTAAATTACTTTCCTCTTGCAGTGGAAAGTGCTTTTCTCTGATTTATTATACAAATAATTGCAAATCCCTATAACTGAACAAGGTAAAGCTTTTCGTGTCTTTTGGAATCTGTTTTCTGGGTTTGTGCCTTCGGTAATAGTCTTACCTTAGGAGGCAAGATGTATAAATTGTGTAAATTACTAAACAAAGGTGAAGGGAAATGTATTTTGGTTATTTCCAGTTAGTAACCACCTCTTAATGCATCACATTAAGTGCCATAGTCACTTCTTTTTCTCCCAAATTGTCTTTAAGAAGGTATAGTTGCGACTGGGTGCAGTGGCTCACACCTGTAATCCCAGCACTTTGAGAGGCCGAGGCGGGCAGATCACGAGGTCAGGAGATCAAGATCATCCTGGCTAACATGGTGAAACCCCGTCTCTACTAAAAATCCAAAAATTTAGCT
>NW_012115821.1:10604391-10616348 GCF_000951035.1 Colobus angolensis palliatus | reverse complement strand
GGTGGGTGGTGGAATACATTGGCCCTACCATGTTTTGTTTTTAGAGATGGCATTTCCAAGACTCAGATCCCTCCTTGGACGAGGTTCTGATCTGCATGGCTAGGGAGGACAGAACAACTGCATGGTTGAGGCAGAGGAAAGTTGAGGGACTAGAACATGGACAAGTCTGGGGGAAAGGACCTTGAGGTTAATTACAACTAGGCCTTGCTTTCTTTAAGGTTATCCAGTGCAGGGCTTTGATCATAGAGTGGATTTTCAAACATTGGAGCAAGAAGAGGCTCCCAGCTCTCACCAAAGCCCTGGGGAGTGAGTGACTTGTTCAGGAGGTAGGTATAGCTTGGGGCTACACCTAGTTTTCTTTACCTTTGCAACAGACTAGAGAATTTGGTTCTTAAGTGATATTATTTAAAATTAGGAAAGAAAATCTCTTTCACTTAGCAGAGGTAAAATATTGACAATGCTGTGGAGGGGGTGCCTATAAATAGGCCTTCTATAATGGAAAAGGAGCAATTAAAGAAGACACAAAACCTTCAATTGCTGTTTGTAGAAGTCACATACAGGGCTACCTGTGAAAGGCTTCACCTGTTTGAGGATTATACTGTCACTTGAAGAAACAAAACATCTGAGGAGACAAGAGCAGACAGGATGAGTCTATTCCTAAATTTTATTGCCAAGCACCAAATGAAGCCTCTGGTGTTTATTTGGGAATGCTACTGTTTGGAGGCATATCCAAAGTTCTGCTAGCCTCACTGCCTCCTTGCCTTCAGGTGCTCAGTTTACCTTGAAATCCCTAAAGAGCAGCCACAGAACTCAGGAGCAGATCAAAACCCTCTCTAATTCCTTCACACTTGGAACCTACCCCTTGGTAAAGGTTTTGGGTTTGCTGAGAGTACAGTATCTCATGGTGGTCCCCTGTCCCAATACGGGTTGGGGATTAAGATAATCCCATGAATTTAAATCCCGACTCTCCCACTTAATAGCTGTGAACTGGGGCAAGCTTTTAACTTCCCTGGGCCTCTCTAGATACGCTGAATCAAAATCTACCCCCTCCTTCTTCCTTCTGAGTCCTTGTATTATTCAGCATGGCAATGAACCCAATTAAAAAACTACATTTCCCAACTTCCCATGCCAGTAGGGATGGTCAATGAGTTCCAAGTAGAAGTTGCTTTGGGCTTCCAGGAACACTGGAAGGTGGGAAATATGCTCTTTTTGATTCCTCACATTTTGCATTTTAGGTATGAAATGTAGAAGTGGTGGATTGAGCTACAGCATCCATTTTGGGACCATGAGGGAAAGCCCAAGGGCATTGCAAAGACATGGGCTTTTTTGGGGTGCTGAGCTCTATTAATAACTGCAGACTTCTTGTTACATGAAAGAAAATTAACCCTTATATGTTTTCTGCTCGTTCCTGGTACTCAACCTCAGATTGTGCATCTGCAAAATGAGCATCATAGTACTCACCTTCTAGGGTCATTCTAAGGATTCAGTGATAGTGCGTACACAGTACTTAACCATTGTGACTGGCAGCTGCTACTTTTCTTTTTAAATGACTGTTACCATTATCAGATATAGGGATGTGTATTAATTAGCTAGGGTTGTCGTAACAAAGTACCACAAACTGGGAGGCTCAGATCAGGGACATTTACTGTCTCACAGTTTTGGAGGCTGGAAGTCTGAGGTCAAGGTGTCAGCAGGGTTAATTCCTTCTGAAACTGGAAGGGATGGATCTGTCCAAGTTTCTTTCCTTTGGCTTGTGGATGGCCGTCTTCTCCCTGCGTCACTTTGTGTCATCTTCCCTCTACTCATGTCCCTGTGTTCATATTTTCTCTCTTTTCAAGAACATCAGCCATATTCGATTAGGGTCCAACCTAATACCTCATTTTAACTTGATTATCTCTGTAAGGACCCTATCTCTAAGTAGGATCACATTCTGAGGTACTGGATGGGGATTAGGACTTCAACATACCTTTTTTAGCGGGAGTATACGATCCGACCCGTAACAGTACATACGTAACATTATCAGTCAAACTTTAGTCTCTCACCCTTTTTCTGATGACAGAAACTCTTTATAAAAAAATCAAATACTTCTTAATGAAAAATTGCTTGCCTCCCCCCCCCCAAATTGTCCTGTTGTATAAATGACTTTTAACTTATGCCTCTTATATTTTAATCCCATCAACCAAACCCCACTTCTAGAATCTAAGGGCTTGTAAAGGGACCATTTACATTTCCAGTTAGTTTTAGGGTGGTAATGATCAGCTCTTAGGACGCTCTTGGATTTGAGTATTCACTTGGGTGTATTTCAAGCCCATGACTGGGAAACATAAGGGTCTTGTGTTTATTATTCCATGCTCTTTGGAGTAGTATCGACATGGTCGTAGTCATACACGTCATGGGATGTTTGGTGCTCTTGATGCATTTACTGGCCATTGGTGCCCTAGAGTGCAAGATAGGCTGCCTGGGGATATTTAATGCGTCCAAGAACACTCTTAAGCATTTCAGCCTCCAACATAAGCTCACTAAGGCGGGACTTGCTTAAGTCACATTCCGTGTATAAAAATTTTAAAATGCTGAAGACTTTACTGTTGCAGAACTTACTCCATTTAAACTTGAAATCCAGTGTTCCTACAGCTGCTTTCCTTTTCTATGCAAATATTTCAGGCATTGAGACCATTACCTCCTGAGCAAAGCAGAGTCATTTATGCATTAAATAAATAACTTTCCTGTCCCAACAGGTTTCTTTTTTGGGAGATCACTTTTAGGCGACATTATGTGTTTGTAGGGGCTTGTCTTCAAATAAAAGGCATAATTGAAATACAGCTGAATAGGAATCAAGAATGTGATTCAAGTGTAAGGTAATATTGATGGCATCTCTTATTGCTTCATAGATGAATTACTTTATGGTAGCTTTTTCCCGATAAAGCTTTTTTAAAAACTAAAAATGCATTATTCTAGGCTCTAATTGTCCATCCTGACAGCAGCAAAAAAGAAAGGCTGTGTTTTGCTTTTTGTTTCTTTTCCCTCCCTTAGCAATGATAGTAGAAATTGCTTATTGCTGGAAAATCTGTATTTGCCTGCTGGTATGCCATTAAAAAAGGGATTTGGTAGCCTGAATTCCATTTTTTCTTTAATGCAAAACATAAGGGGTTGCATTTTCCATTGGCAGAATGTGGAATGGGTAGGTGACTTGAATTTCGTCTTTTCCACTTCGTATTACCCTTCAAAACCCACGTGCACCGAGGAATTGGAATATTCGAATGTGAGACAGAAAGATGACATTGCGGTTAGCACTGTCTGTATCCACCGAATCGTGAACCTTCTCAGAGTCATCGTCCCAGCCAGGGAAGTAAGAGCGTCGCTCTTCACTATTGGTGAACACATCCTGCTGCTGGGTGCCAAAATGGGGCAGATGCTCAACTTCCCAACAATGTCAGGAGTAAAGGCTGGTGAGGGAGAAGGCTGGTTGGCAGATTATTAGATGTATTTTACATTTGTCATCCAGTTTCATTTCCATAGGATATAGTCTTAGAAAAAGGAATAGTAACTCAAATCAACATCAAGCTTCTGATCAAAGGCTGGGGATACAGCCTGATGTAAAATGGGACACCTGGATGCAATCAGCAAAACCCACAATGAGAGGAATTCTACACTACAAATGATCCTGTTATATCCAATTTAGTATTGAACGGCTTAAAGAGGCAGAGAAAAACCTTTGGATTAAAAGAGACCTGAGAGACCTATCACCCACATGCAGTGTGTGGACTTTGAATTTGAAGAAAATCAATGTTAAAAACACATTTTTTTTTTTTAAGTAGGGAAATTTGAGTACTGGATGTTACCTGATTTATGGAATTATTGTCACTTTTAAGATTGACAACTTTTTGAAAGAGTCCTTATCTTTTAGTGACAGATGCTGAATTACTTATAAAGGAAATTATGATGTCTGGAACTTGCTTTCGGATAATTCCGTTGGAGTAGGGTGTGGTTTGGGGTAAAAAAATATAAAATTTGCCTGCTACAATAATTGTTGAGGGTAAGGGAGTGGTTATGTGGGGACTCTTCTATCTCTGAATGTTGGAAATACTCATAGTAGAAAGTTAAAACATGATGACTTACCTGTGTTTTATTCTTTATGATGGCTGCTGGCTTTATCAGGCCTACTTCTTTTTAAGTATTCGTGGGGTAATGAATATTTAAATATATAACCTTTTTACCTCAAAGTAATCTAAGTATAAATATGGTCACTAACTGCACAACCAAGTCTGCAGAATTGACAGGTTTTATTTAATGACCCGTTTTCCTTTATTTGAACTCAGCCCTGTGGAATAAAGGGAATGTTTTATTCATCAGACTGTTCACTTTTTTACATTTTAGAATGCTTTTGTAGGAATTAGCAGGTGTTTAATTATCAATGGGAGGATTCTTTATTTGCTGAATGCAGTAGAAAGTCATTAAAATAAGTTTAAAATATGAAAGAATCAAGTAGTGAGAGAACTTGGGGGGGAAATGAATAAATCTATTCTCTTGTGTCCTAGGTTTGTTAAGGTCAAGTGAGGTGTGGTTTAATGTTTTGCAGCTTCATTGTAAACCAAGCCAAAGGAAAATCTTTCTGCCCTTTGGTCAAACATTCCTGAGTGAAGACAGCACTGGCTGACATGGAGGAATGCCAAGGCTTTTGGGTCATACCTTAGACCTTAAGTTTAGATAATTGAGATAAGCCAGGATTTATGGACAGATATATCCCTAGTCTCAACATTAAGCCATTATTTTCATAGTGCATTTTCTTTCATACTCTAAGTATATATTGGCGTGCTGACTGTGGATTTAGCTGTGTGCCAGGCACTGGGGAATAAGACAAACAAGAATTAGATATATATGGCTCTTTTGTTTAACTTTAACATAAATGTTTTCCCTCTTATCCTTCCCTTTGCTTGTTATTTTTCTCTTTTGCTAGCAACATTGCCCTGTCAACTTCTTACCTATTTATTTATTTTTTCTTTTTTAATTATTATTATTTTTTGAGATGGAATCTCACTCTGTCGCCTGGGTTGGAGTGCAGTGGTGTGGTCTCGGCTCACTGCAGCCTCTTTCTCCTGGTTCAAGTGATTCTCCTGCCACAGCCTCCCGGGTAGCTGGGACTACAGGCGTGCACCACCACACCCAGCTAATTTTTTTTTTTTGTAGAGACAGGGTTTCACTATGTTGGCCAGGCTAGTCTTGAACTCCTGACTTCAGGTGATCTGCCTGCCTTGGCCTCCCAAAGTACTGGGATTACAGGCGTGAGCCACTGCACCCGGCCCTGTCAAATTCTAATGATATAATGTTGATAATGATGGTAAATTATTTGGATTTGGGGAAAAGGTGTGGTTAAGGTGAAGCAGATTGGAGGCGGGGTAAAGTAGGGGGAGGTGAACAGCTACCACTCATCCAGCTCTGACCCTGTGCCATACTGCTCATTTATTCATCCCCACACCCTGCAAGGGAAGAATCACCCCCTCTTGTACAAGGAAGGAAAGGAAACTGAGCTTGAGTAACTTGATCACAGTCTTACTGCTCATAAGCATCTTTGTTGGTAAACACCCAGGTCTGTTTAAAGTTGTGATTGTAAAAAACATGCCGCATATGTTCTCCAAGACGGTAGGTAATGTGGGCTGTTTTTCAATGAAACGTCTGCCATGCATTTTCACCATGATGTTGCTTTTTATTGATTTCATTTGGGACTTTTAGGGGCCGGTAGGAGGGACTCTTAGGAAATAGAGGCATTTGTGCCCTCAAGCAGTTCATTCAAGGCACCTGCATGAACTTCCAGATGTCCTAAGTTAGATTTATTTATTCATTTATTTTGAGACGGAGTCTTCGCTCTGTCATCCAGGCTGGAGTGCAATGGCGTGATTTCCGCTCACTGCAACCTCTGCCTCCTGGGTTCAAGTGATTCTCCTGCCTCAGCCTCCTGAGTAGCTGGCATTACAGGCGCACAACACCATGCCTGGCTAATTTTCGTGTTTTTAGTAGAGATGAGATTTCACCGTGTTGGCCAGGCTGGTCTTGAAACTCCTGACCTTGTGATCTGCTCGCCTTGGCTTCCTAAAGTGCTGAGATTACAGTTGTAAACTGCTGCACCCGGCCCCTAAGTTAGATTTATACCTCAAATATTTTCTGGGTAAAAGAGGGTCCTAGGAAGGACAGACAGACAGACACTGTTAGGTTTAATTGCTGTGAAATTACTTTCCTAGCTCTTTATCTGCACTGCTGCTTTGTTTTAACATCAAAGTTGAGAAAGTCTCCATGGTGTAGTAGAGAGAGATCTTTGTGAAGAAAGCTCCTTGCTAGCTGTGGGCATTGACAGGAAGGCACTCTCTTCCTAAACCTTATAACTGATACTGCTTTTACGGTCTCAGGTAAGAAGGAGAAAAAAGGGGTGAACATTTACTGTAGATTCTTTAGAAGGCATGTGGCATTTGTGAAGTCATAATAAAAGGTAGATCCAGTGGATCTCCTACAGGCTCTCTATGTTAACCAGTGTTTTAAGGGTAATATGTCTTCAGCTTTAGGCTCTTTTTCAAGGGCCTGTCTGTCAAACTGATGGGCCACCATGCCAGAAATGAAGTCTGATGTTAAAATGTTTGTTCAACAGAAGGTGGATGGAGAGCAGCATTTTCAAGTAATGGACAATAAACCATAGAATTGGAGAAGTTACTCAAATTTTGGTAATGTGCCCAAAGACCCTGGACATGGCCTTATGACTGAGACATGCATTTAAGTGGTGTTTCTTGGCCTTAGGATGCTAGGAATTGGTTGGCTGGATGTGTGCTTTAAATAGATATTATTGGTTCAAAATAAAATGATGGGGTAAGAACTGTAAACGCCTCCTAGACCATATTCTGAGTCTTTTTTATGGAGTTGTAGATAGAGCAGATTTTGAGATAGGTATTTATTAAGAGATACTGTCATGAAATTCCTTCTCATGGAATTGACTTGAGCTAACTTGCATAATGTTAACAAATTCCACTATTCTGGCTTTCCACCTTCCTGTATGAATATGGAAGTTACATAGAAATAAAACATTTAAGTTTTTTCAGTGTTTTAAGCACTAAACTGTAACATATCTGTTAATACTTCAGTATTGTGTGCTTTCCTATTAATATGGCTTTTTCCCAAGTAAAAGATGTTTTTTCCTGTCATCCTCCCTGATCAGGGAAAAGAAAACAGTTTGTGTTTCTTTGGAGAGCTCTTTAGGGGATCTTTTTAAAGACTGACTCAACTTAAGGAATTTTTCAGTTGAACTGACATTCATTGCAATGTGTTTGTGGTTTAGCATGGTTCAAAGTATTTATCATCTCAAGTCTCTTTTACCACAAAAGAAATAAATATTCGCACACTTGCCCCAAAGTGCTATAGTGATTGTCAGCTACTTAAAAAATGTATTTTTAGCCAGGCGTGGTGGGTCACGCCTGTAATCCCAACACTTTGGGAGGCCAACGTGGGTGGTTCATGAGGTCAGGAGTTCGAGACCAGCCTGGCCAATGTGGTGAAACCCCATCTGTAATAAAATACAAAAATTAGCCGGATGTGGTGGCACGCGCCTGTAGTCCCAGCTGCTCGGGAGACTGAGGCAGAAGAATTGCTTGAACCCGGGAGGCAGAGGTTGCAGTGAGCCAAGATCGGGTGACTGCATTCCAGCCTGGGCGACAGAACAAGACTCTGTCTCAAAAATATATATATATATATTTTTTAAGATAAATGAAAATTCAAATCTTCAGACTATTGGAAGCAGGTAATTGTTATCGTGAGGAAGCAGGGCTGACCATTCAAGTTTTTTACTACTATCTTGAAACTGTATGGCAAGATAAAAAAAAAAAAAAAATGGGTAGCAACCTTTTGCCAGGTGTAAAAATTTCTACCAGATTTGTTAAATTAGTATGGTAGTCTGCCCTTATCTGCGGTTTTGCTTTCTGTGGTTTCAGTTATCTGCAGTTGACTGCATTCTGAAAATAGGTGAATATAGTATGATAGTATATTTTGAGAGAGAGACACCAAGACTATCTTCACATAACTTTTATTACTGTTCGCTGCTGTACCTGTTCCGTCTTAGTAGTTACTGTTAGTCTCTTACTGTGCCTACTTTATAAATGAAACTTTATCATGGATATAGTTGTATAGAAAAACCACGGTGTATATAGAACTCAGTTCCATCCAGGGTTTCAGGCATCCACTAGGGGTCTCAGAATGTATCCCCCTCGGATAAGGAGTGGGTCTGCTGTATATTATTTTCTAAAAACTGCATTTGTTATATACAAGTCCATGTTTCCAAAGTTTTTAAGCTCTTCATTTTCAAAAGTAGTTTAAATACTATAAAAGTGCTTATTCTACTCAATTGTTAGGGAGACTATTTCTGGATCAGTAAGAGAAAAGGCAAATTGCAAGTACATGAAACGTTTCCCCTTGTTTTTTTTTTTTGTGATGTAGGCACTGGAGGTACAGATATGAACAAGATGTGGAACCTCCCTTCAAGGAATTTATAATCCAGTGACAAAGAGGGAAACGTAAATAATCAATTGCAGTAAAATGATGCAGATGCTCTGATTGTAGCCTGGATTGGAGGCAGTGGGAACCACACATAGGGAGTGATCAGTTCCGCAAAGATGAGATTTGGGTCAAGAATCTATAGTCAGCTGGGTGCCATGGCTCACTCCTATAATCCTAACACTTTGGGAGGCCGAGTTGGGCAGATTGCTGGATCCCAGGAGTTCGAGACCAGCCTGGGCAACATAGCTAAACCTCATCTGTACAAAAATATCAAAAAAATTAGCTGGGCATGGTGGCGTGCGTCTCTAGTCCTAGCTACTTTGCAGGCTGATGCAGGAGGATCACCTGAGCCTGGGTAGGTCAAGGCCTCAGTAAATCATGATTGTGCCATTGCACTCCAGTCTGGGCGACAGAGTGAGACCCTGATACACACACACACACACACACACACAAATCTGTAGTCTAGAGGAAGGTATAAGGCACACAGGTAATGCTTATAATTGATAGGAAGTGATGAATATGAAAGGAGGATGACAGATCCAAAGTGCTCTTTGTTTCTAGAGAAATAAATCACTTCTGTTCTAGGATATTAGGGAAGGCGTCAGTGAGGAGGATGATAATTTTGCTATATGTTCAGCAGTCATTTGCAGATGAGATTAGCGTTCAGGGTGGCATGGCCATAGACACAGCAGCCATTGTCAATTTGCAAAGAGCTTTCAAGTACATTATCTGCTAGTTATTTGGAAACCCTAGGAGGCAGTTGTGATAATTTAGATAAGGACTCAGAGAGGTAGGGCAACATACCAAGGGCCACCCAGCAAGTCATGATGTAAGCATGTGGTTAAGTTGAGCATTTCTGATCAATTATTTTACAAAAAACTAGAGTCATTACATCACTTTCCTTCATCCCCTTCATCCTCTTCATCCTCCTCCCCTCCCTGCCCATGGCATCACATTACATGTAGGGTAAAGCTTTCACTCTGGACAATGTTCTGCAAGATTCCACATGATCCAGTTTCTGCTTTCCTCCAGGACTAGCCCTCTTGCTTACCTTGCATGCCAGCTGTTGCCAGAATTTATGAAACTTGTTTCTACCCCAGGGTTCTTACACATGCTGTTCCAGTTACATAGAAAGAGTCATCCCCACCATCCTTCTTGATTGGGCACATTGTTAGAATGTCACCTCCTCAGGGATACTTCCCTGATCTTTGTATCTAAAGCACATCCCATCCTTCCATGAGTTTGCATCTCACTTCTCTGTTTTATGTTTGTTATGGCACTTAGCACTATCAGAAGTTGTCCTTATTGTTCATTTGTGTGTTGTCTTGTATTCCCAACTGGAGTGTGAGTTTCATGATGGGAGTGGCAGGGATTCTTTGTTCACTGCTGTTTCCCCCAGTACTTGAAATATAGGAAGTACTTGGTAAGCATTTGTTAATCAAATAAATGAGTCTGTAGTGGCTTGGGGTACAATGACAAGTAGTTTTCCAAGAGCCAGAAATGAAAGTCATTGGGATGAGTTAGAGATGCAGCTTATAGATTGGAAATTTGGAATTTATTTGGGACAAAATTATGTGAAACACAGCTTTTAATTTCATTTTTGGATTGTTCATTGCTAATGTATAAAAATACAGTTGATTTTTTTGTATATTTATCTTGTATCTTACAACATTGATGAACTCCTTTATGATCTCTGATAGTATTTTTTGTGGATTCCTTAAGATTTTCTGTATACAAGATTATGTCATTTGAAAATAGAGATAGTTTTACTTCTTCTTTTCCAATCGGGATGCCTTTTATTTCTTTTCTTGTCTAATTGCTCTGGCTAGAACCTCAGTGTAGAAGTGAGGTGGCCTGCAGAATAGAAGTGGTGAGATCAGACAACCTTATCTTGTACCTTATCTTAGGAGGAAAAATAAATAATCTTTTACTATTGAGTATGATGTTAGCTGTGAGTTTTTAATTAGATGCCCTTTTTCGGGTTGAGGAAGTTCTCTGTTATTCCTAGTTTGTTAAGTAGTTTTTTTTTTTTTTTTTTTTGGTGGTGGTGTTTTGAAGAAAGAGTCTCACTCTGTCACCCAGGCTGGAGTGCAGTGGTGTGATTTCAGCTCACTGCAACCTCCACGTCCTGGGTTCAAGCAATTCTTATGCCTCAGCCTCCCAAGTAGCTGGAATTACAGTCGTGTGCCACCATGTGCACCATATGATATATATACATAAATTTCTTACTGAAGCAAAAATACCTAAAGTGCCAGTATTACAGGTGTGAGCCACCATACCTCTGCGTGTTTTTTTTTTTTGTTTTAGTCTCGCACTGTCACCCGGCTGGAGTGCAGTAGTGCGATCTCAGCTCACTGCAGCCTCCACCTCCCAGGTTCAAGTGATTCTTGCCTTAACCTCCCAGGTAGCTGGGATTACAGGTGCCCACCACCACGCCCGGCTAATTTTTTGTATTTTTAGTAGAGACGGGGTTTCACTATGTTGGCCAGGCTGGTCTTGAACTCCTGACCTTGTGATCTGCCGCTTTGACCTCCCAAAGTGTTGGGATTACAGGCGTAAGCCACCGTGCCCAGCACTGTGTTTTTTGTTTTTTAAACCATGAAGTTGTCTTGGATTTTATAAATTCTTTTTCTGTGGAAATCTAAACTTTTAGGCTAGAGTTCTTTTTAAAGCAGATAGCAGGACAAAACTTCTTGACCACTACTCAGCAGAGGTTTGAAAGTTTCCCCTCTTCTCCTGTGAGGTCACTAAGCATTTGTTGTAGAGTTAACTGAGGAGAATGCCTGTGCTTATCCTCTGGGAACAACTGTAATGATGGGATGTTTCTCTGTAAGTCAGAGAAATAAACTGCTGGAATGTGATGCCATATCTGATATGCTGTGTTTGTTTTGCCAGTGTAATACTGTCACAACACTGTTGAGTGAGCTGATTTCAAGCTGTTGATATAGTTCAGACCTTGGCAGTTCTCTAATCTCCTTGACACTTCAGTGTTTGATTGCATTCTTTTGCCCTGCAAATAGTCGACAGTGTAAGTGATCTCAAAGTGAGAATATATCTAAAGTCTGTATTTGTAATAGACAAGGTTCGAAGGAGAGCTGAGACCTTGTAAAATTCACATACGGACTTCCTGAGCATGCAATAAAGACTTAACTTCTGCTTGATGGAGCCTGTCAAACAGCCATATTACAGGCATGATTTGGTTACATGGGACTTCTATTCTTAACGTTAAAATAAAATCCAATAAAATGAGTTGGCAAAAATCAAGCTGTCGTGGATGCTAAAAATCTTGTTCCAATGAAATGCTATGAGAAGGGCTTATGATTATGTTGTTTAGTTTTTACCAATTACCCTATAAAGTATTAATTTATATATATATATTATATGTATAAATGTTTATTATTAGAGACAGTCTCACTCTATCACCCAGGTTG
>NW_012115821.1:10587509-10599066 GCF_000951035.1 Colobus angolensis palliatus | reverse complement strand
ATATATTATATGTATAAATGATTATTATTAGAGACAGTCTCACTCTATCACCCAGGTTGGAGTGCAGTGGCATGATCTCAGCTCACTGCAACCTTGGCCTCCCATCTCAGCCTCCTGAGTAGCTGGTACTACAGGCATGCACCACCACACCCGGCTAATTTTTGTATTTTTTTGTAGAGATGGGTTTTCACCATGTTACCTAGGCTGGTTTCAAACTCTTGAGCTCAAGCAATCTGCCCTCTTTGGCCTCCCAAAGTGCTGGGATTACACATGTGAACCGCTGCACTTAGCCTATATTATTAATACTACTATTATTATTATTGACTTCATTTTACAAAACAGAAAACTTGAGTCTTAGGCTGATTGCTTCCCTAAGGCTAAGGTGGCCTATGGATTTGATTCCAAGTAGCCTATCTCCACATTTTGTACTCTTGAACATATTCTAATTTATTTACTAATTCCTCAGTCACTTAAATGTTATCCATGACAAATGTTAGAGTTTTGGTATCTCAGAGATGGTTCCTTAGAGCTCTCAGCCCTAAATGGAAATACATCTTTTTGATAGTGTATTTTACTTTATTTTCCAAATCCCAAGAATCTGTGAAATTAGTAGTGTTCTTGACCAACAGTTAGATAGCCTCTGCTTGAATGCTTCTAATACTTGAGAGCTCACTACTTCATGGTGACAATGTTTTTGATTCTTACATAAATTCTTTCTAACTTTGAGCCATCCTGAAGGTCAGTTTAGTGTTCCTATCATCTAAAGTACTGTATATTCCTGTCTGAAAACACATAGACAACTAAATGCTCCAGTTGCTTTTTTTCCTTTTTGGTAACAGCTTTATTGAGATAGAATTCATATAGTATACAATTTACTCATTTAAAGTATTCTGCATATTTTCAAAGAGTTGTATAACGATCTTATTTTAGAACATTTTTATTATACCCCAAAGAAACCTTATACCCATTGGCAGTTACCTATTTTTGTTGAACACCTCCAACCGTAAGCATCTACTAATTACTATTTGATTTTATAAATTTGCCTATTCTGGACATTTCATGTAATAGGTGGTCTTTTGTGTCTGACTTCTTTCACTTGGCAAAATATTTTCAAGGTTCATCTATCTTGTATTTTTTTTTTTTTTTTTTTGAGATAGTCTCGTTCTGTCACTTAGGCTGGAGTGCAGTGGCGCAATCTTGGCTAACTGCAACCTCTGCCTCCCGGATTCAAGCAATTCTCCTGCCTCAGCCTCCTGAGTAGCTGGGATTATAGGCATGCGCCACCACGCCCAGCTACTTTTTGTATTTTAGTAGAGAAGGGATTTCACCATGTTGGTCAGGCTGGTCTCAAACTCCTGACCTTGTGATCCACCCGCCTCGGACTCCCAAAGTGCTGGGATTACAGGTGTGAGCCACTGCGCCCAGCGTATCAGTACTTTTTTTGTTGTATTTTTAGTAGAGACCAAGTTTCGCCGTGTTGGTCAGGCTGATCTCAAACTCCCGGCCTCAAGTGATCTGCCTGCCTTGGCCTTCCAAAGTGCTGGGATTACAGGCGTGAGCTACTGCGCCCAGCCTTGTTGTATCAATACTTCATTTCTTTTACGGACAAATAAAACTCCACTGTATGGATACACCACATTTTGTTTATATACTCATTTCTTTATGGGTATTTGGGTAGTTTCTACTTTTGACTATTATGAATAGTGCTGGTCTAAACATTTGTTTCAGATGCTTTTTTTTTTGTATGAAACGCTGCTCTTTCTGCTCCTGCACTGTAGTGATGTTTTGGTTAATCTGAATGTAGTATTTTACTTTGTAAAATCTCATACTGTTGCTATTAGTCTGGTTCCGCCTTGCTGGAAGTTTGAAATTTTGATTCTTTGATTGATCATATGATTTGTTCATTTCAACCTTGGGTATTATGCCAGTTGGTTAAATCTCCATTCTCCGTCCTCATCCATATCAGTGATCAATATACTGATTGCTGATGGGGTGGCCTCTCTGCCACATAGCTTATTACTGTGGAGGAAGGAGAGTCTTCTCTTAGCCATTGTTCTGTGTGGAATTGGCGGACTAACACATTTTTATATTCATATGCAGTATTTTCAATTCTAAATATCCGTATGTTTGTACTGGAACTAAGATGTCCTGGCATTATGGGATTATTCATGTCAGTTGCTTATCTCTGGTCAGGTAGTTGTTTCAATCAGCAGCTCAGACCAGAATTTGAATTCTGGCTGTTGTCCTACTTATTATCAGAATGACCTTGGGCAAGTGACTTGAAGGTTAACTTGGGTAATTTTCTCATCTGGATAGTGCGGATAGTAGAAGGACTTAACCTCACAAAGTTTTTGAGAGGACTAAGTGAAGCAGTCCACATAACGCACTCATCATGTGCTGGGCACGTTGGTAAGGGCTGGATTTCAAGGATGAAAACGGAGGCCAGAGTCTGAATGTTTCTGAATGTCAAAACTGAGACCGTGCAGATCAAGCAGAACACTTTCTGTTCCTTCCGAGCCGTGTTCCCTTCAGGTTTCAGTTTCAGAAGGAAGCGAAGTTGTTTGTGATGCCAGAGCACACACCTGCGTAACTTTAGACTTCTTAGGAGTCGACTGGGGTTGCTTCTCATTGCTTCCGCGACTCCGTCCTCACCAGTGTTGCCAACTGTGGATTTGTGTGTGTGTGTGTTTATCGCTGTTGGCCATGCACCACAAATAGAGATACCAGTCACATTTAAACCCTGCTGCCCAGGAAACTCCTGCCTACAAACCCAGCCCAGCCGTTTGAGAACCTCACCGACCAAGTGAGTGATATGTTGAGAGATGAGGATAGCCATCTTACCATTCACGTCTGTGAATTATTATTTATTCAGACTGGAATAATCTCGTTAAGAGAACTATGTGTAATCTTAGCATGATAATCGGATTCCACTTGTCACTTGGAATTGTGACTCAGTCTTGGAATTTTAAGGACGTCATTACAAAAAAAATTCTTTGTTACCTTTTAAAAAGGAGTTTGTTGTCCTTAGATTTGTTAACTCTTCAACCCCTGTTTCCCAAGTCGTGGTACAAAGTTATTATTTGCAGGTATTTACAAGGGTCTTATAAAAACCAAAAGTCTTATTGCTAATTCTCTTCAGATGCTGATGTTGAAATGACACTGATTTTTTTTTTTGTTTTAGTATTTAAGAGCACCCACTAGAAGGATATTTAATATTTGTATATAGTTATTTTTTTTCTGTTATATTAAGCAGAATTTCCGGACTTTGCTGTAGCGCAGTATCTCTCCATTTAAGTAATGTGTAGACCCCTTATCAAAGGGGAAAGCACCTTGCAAGAACCCTGTAAATTGTTCCAAACCCAACAAACATAAGGTGAACCTAAGGTTTGACATGCAAGTCTCTTTTGATTGCCAGTTATCTGGGTTCTTGCCTGGCTTGTTCATAAATGGAAATATTTTATTTTTAGATTATCATAGAATTGAAAAAAAAATTTGAATTTTTTGACTCCTGGGAATACCGTGGTAGACTTCCAACACCATTTTAAGAAACACTTGCCCAGAGATGAACCCCAGTAGAAAATGAAGGCTCTGATGGTTTCCAGGAGGTAGGAGGTTGTACATTCATGAAACTTGGGATCAGACTACAGATCGTGAAGTTTTTCTTCTTGGATTTTGTAAAGTAGAGGAGGTTGCAAAATTGCAGGGTAATTTTAAGAAAAGTGTGTGTGTGTGTATCTGTGTGCATGTAATTCAAATATATATTTGATTCATCAACTGCAAATATCAGGTGTGCTGATACGCAGCTGAAGTCCTCTGTTCCTTTAGCACCTGATAATTGTGTTCTGCCTTCCCTGCATTCTTGTCTTGCCTCATCTGCCTTGAGCTGTACACAGTTGCTTTGTTACTTTATGACAAAGGTGGGTACCTGCCTGGTTTAATTTGTGAATCCTGGAGGAGGCGGTGACCCCTGAACTTTGTTACATGCACACGGTCTTGCATGTGAAGTGAGGTAACTGTAATCACTTCCTGGGGTGCACAACACATTACCACAAACAGACTAGCTTCAGGCTGTGGAAATTTATTCTTGCCCAGTGATGGAGACCTGAAGCTAGGAATCACATTGTAGGCAGGGCCTTGCCCTCTGATGGCTCTAAAGCTGAATCTGTTAATTGCCCCTTCCAGCTTCTGGTGGCTCTCGGCATTCCTTAACTTGTGGCTCCATCTCTTTCTCCATGGTCCCACGACCTCTTCCTCTTCTGCCTGTCAAATGTCCCTTGGCTATACTTTCTCGTAAGGATACTTGTCATTGGATTTAGGGCTTACCTGGATAATCCAGGATAAACTCCTTTCAAAACCCTTAACTTAATCACATCTCTTCTCATATAAGGTAATAGAGTTGGCCCTCTGTATCTGTGGGTTCTACATTCATACTCATATTCTGTGGATTCAACCAGCTTTGGACTGAAAATATGCCAGAAGTATGGCTCAGGCCTGTAATCCCAGCACTTTGGGAGGCCAAGGTGGGCGGATCACAAGGTCAAGAGATTGAGACGATACCGGCTAACATGGTGAAACCCCGTCTCTACTAAAAATACAAAAAATTAGCCGGGCGTGATGGCGGGCACCTGTAGTCCTAGCTACTCAGGAGGCTGAGGCAGGAGAATGGCGTGAACCCCAGAGGCAGAGCTTGCAGTGAGCTGAGATCGCACCACTGCACTCCAGCCTGGGAGACAGAGTGAGACTTGTCTAAAAAAAAATAAAAATAAAAATAAAAAAATAAAAAACGCCATGAGTAAAAACAATAAAAAAATGACAATATAGTAATAAAAATGAAAAAAAGTAGTATAACAATTTACATACATTTACATTGTATTAGGTGTTATAAGTAATCTAGAGATGATTTAAAGTATACAGGAGGATGTGCATAGCTTATATGCAAATACTATGCCATTTTATATCAGGGGCTTGAACATCTGGGGATTTAGGTATCTGTAGGGTTCCTGGAATCAATTCAGACTGAAGTATTACTGGAAAAGGGTCCAGATCCAGACCCAAAGAGGAGGGTTCTCGGATCTCATGCAAGAAAGAATTCAGGGCAAGTCCATAGAGTAAAGTGAAAGCAAGTTTATTAGGAAAGTGAAGGAATAAAAGAATGTCTACTCCATAGACCAGGCCCGAGGACTGCTGGTTGCCCATTTTTATGGTTATTTCTTGATGATATGCTAAACAAAGGGGGCGTTATTCATGCCTCCCTGCCTCCCCCTTTTAGACCATATAGGGTAACTTCCTGATGTTGCCATGGCATTTGTAAACTGTCATGGTGTTGGTGGGAGTGTAGCAGTGAGGACGACCAGAGGACACTCTCATTACCATCTTGGTTTTGGTGGGTTTTGGCCAGCTTCTTGACTGCAATCTGTTTTATGGGCAAGGTCTTTATGACCTGTGTCTCATGCTGACCTCCTTAACTCATCCTGTGACTTAGAATGCCTGTCTGGGAATGCAGCCCAGTAGGCTCTGCCTTATTTTACCAGCTCCTATTCAAGACAGAATTGCTCTGGTTCAAATGTCTCTCACAGAAGGACAACTGTGTTTACTCTTTTACCATATAAGGTGATACCCACAGGTTCCTAGGTGTTTTATTCTGTGTGAGATTTATCTTTTTTGTGGGGGAGTGAAGGGGTTACTATTTAGCCCATTTCTGTAACCTAAACCATTAGATTGCTGCTAGTTGGCAAAAGCATAAATATAGAATGCTGGACACTTCTGGAGCAGAAGAATATTTTCCACTTGCAAGAACTGCCACTTTTCTTTCTAGGGAAGTGGGTGATATGTTGGGCTTGTTTTGCATTGGTCTATTTTTTGTCTTTATTTTTGTTGATTACCCTCATTATTTATTTTAAAAATAATTTCAACTTTTATTTTAGATTTATGGAGTACGTGTGCAAATTTCTAAACTGGATATATTACATTATGCTGAGGTTTGGGATATGAATGATCCCGTCACCTAGCTAGTGAGCATAGTACCCCACAACTTTTCAGCCCTTGTCCCTGTCCCTCTCTCTCTACTCCAGTAGTCGCCAGTATCAGTCGTTGCCATTTTTATGTCCATGAGTACTCAATGTTTAGCTCCCACTTATAAGTGAGAACACACAGTATGTGGTAGTCTGTTCCTGTGTTAATTTGCTTAGGATCATGTCCTCTAGCTGCATCTGTGTTGCTGCAAAAGGACGTGATTTTGTTACTTTTTTTTATGGCTGCATAGTATTCTATGGTGTATGTGCATCACATTTTCTGTAAATCGCCACTCGTGAGCACCTAGATTGATTCCATGTCTTCGCTACTGTGAATAGTACTGTGATGAACATACGAGTGCATGAGTCTTTTTGGTAGAACAATTGGATATATACCTAGTAATGGGATTGCTGGATTGAGTGGTAGTTCTGTTTTAAGTTCTTTGTGACATCTCCAAATTGCTTTCTGCAGTGGCTGAAGTACCTTCTCACCAACAATATATAAACATTCCCTTTTCTTTGCCAACATCTTTCATTTTTTGACTTTTTAATAATAGCCGTTGTGACTGGTGTGAGATGGTATCTCGTTGTGGTTTTGATTTGCATTCCTCTGTTGATTAGTGATGTGGAGCATTTTTTCATATGTATGTTAACTGCTCATATGTCTGTTCATGTGTTTTGCCCACTTTTATTTTATTTTATTTTATTTTTTTGAGATGGAGTCTCACTCTCACCCAGGCTAGAGTGCAGTGGCAGGATCTCAGCTCACTGCAACCTCCATCTCCGAGGTTCAAGCAGTTCTCCTGCTTCAGCCTCCCAAGTAACTGGGATTACAGGTGCAGGCTACCACGCCCAGCTACTTGTTTTGTATTTTAGTAGAGATGGGGTTTCACTGTGTAGCCAAGGCTGGTCTTGACCTCCTGAGCTCTGGCAATCCACCTGCCTCAGCCTCCCAAAGTGTTAGGACTATAGGTGTGAGCCACTGTGCCTGGCTTTTTTGTTTGTTTGTTTTTTTGAGACAGAGTCTCAGTCTATCACCGAGGTTGGAGCTGGAGTGCAGTGGCATGATCTCGGCTCACTGCAGCCTCTGCCTCCTGGGTTCAGGCCATCTTCCCATCTTCCCACCTCAGCCTCCCAGGTAGCTGGGACTACAGGCACACGCCAGCCACCATGCCTGGCTAGTCTTTTTTTTTTTTTTTTGGTAGAGGGATTTCCCCATGTTAAACAGGCTAGTCTTGAACTCCTAGCCTCAAGTGATCTGCCTGCCTTGACCTCCCAAAGTGCTGGGATTACAGGCGTGAGCCACTGTGCCCGGCTTTGCCCTGCCTAGTTTTTAATAAGGTTGTTTCTTGCTTGTTCAGTTGTTTAAGTTCCTTACAGATTCTGGATATTAGATCTTGGTCAGATGCATATTTGCAAATATTGTCTCCCATTCTGAAGGTTGTCTGTTTACTCTGTTGATATTTTCTTTTGCTGTGCAGAGCCCTTTATTTTAATTAGGTCCAGATGCCTGTGTTTGTTTTTATTGCAATTGTTTTTGAGGACTTAGTCATAAATTCTTTTCCAAGGCTGACGTTTATAGTGGTGTTTCCTAGGTTTTCTTCTAGGATTCTTACAGTTTGTGATCTTACATTTAACTCTTTAGTCCATCTTTTTATATGCGGTAAAAGGTAGGGGTTCACTTTCATTCATCTGCATATGGCTAGCCAGTTATCCCAGTATCATTAATTGAATAGGGAATCCTTTCTCCATTGCTTATTTTTGTGGATTTTGTTGAAGATCAGATGACTGTCAATGTATGGCTTTATTTCTGGGTTCTCTATTCTGTTCTATTGGTGTATGTGTTGGTTTTTGTAATAGTACCATGCTGTTTTTGTCAGTGTTGCCTTATAGTATAGTTTAAAATTAAGTAATGTGATGCATCCAACTGTGTTCTTTTTGCTTAAGATTGCTTTGGCTATTCGGGCTCTTTCTTGGTTCCATCTGAATTTTTTTTTTTTATTTGCGAAAAATGACGTTGGTAGTTTGATAGGAATAGTGTTGAATCTTTACATTGTTTTGGGCAGTATGGATATTGTAATGATCTTGATTCTTCCAGTCCCTGAGCATGGGAGATTTTTCCATTTGTTTGTGTCATTTGTGATTTTTTTTCAGTATTGTGTACTTCTTGTAGCAATCTTTCACCTGCTTGATTAGATGTATTCCTAGGTATTTTATTTTTTGTGGCTATTGTAAATGTCATTGTGTTCTTGTGGCTCTCAGCTTGAACATTCTTGTTGTATAGAAATGCTACTGGTTTTTGTAAATTAATTTTGTATCTTGAAACTTTACTGAAGTTGTTTATCAGTTCTAGGAGCGTTTTGGTGGAGTCTTTAGGGTTTTCTAGATACAGAGTCATACCAGTGAAGAGAGATAGTTTGACTTCTTCTTTTCCTATTTGGATGCCTTTTCTTTCTTTCTCCTGTTCTGGCTAGGACTTTCAGTACTATATTGAATAGGAGTGGCGAAAGTGGGTGTCCTTGTCTTTTTCCCATTCTGTTTTTCATTCAGTAAAAACTCAGCACATACTAAGCATGGAGTGGGAGTGGTGTATACCCTTGGAAGCATGACAGATACTACTTTTCTCTTCAACTGGGTTTGCATTCCACTGGAGACCTTCACTGCTTTGCCTCTTGCTTTGAACTCTTACCAGCCAGTTGTTTTCTGTGCTTGATCTACCCTCTTAAGAGTCCTGCCCATTGTCCATGACTGACAGCCCAGTTTCCTGATTGAGTGCTTTATGTGAACATGAAAATTCATAGCATCCTTAAGGGAGAAAGGAATCTGCAGTTGGTGGGCAAAGAGCAGACGACAGTCTCTTCCCAAAACAAAAGCCGTCCTCTGGAGCGATCAGCTTAGGACCTGGGGTATACATTTGGGGCCATTTCCAACACTAAAATGGGCTTTCTCTCTAGTTTATATGTGTTGATCCTCCTCCTTCTCCTCCTCTTTCTCCCGATGAACACAACTTGTAGAACATACACAAAGGATCAGGCTCTATACCAGGTGCTTTTTGCACATTACCATATTTAATCCTCGTAAGACCCCAAAAGGGAGCTACTCTTACCCATTTAACAGATGAAGCAAATGTCTTAAAGGAAAGATGTTAGCTGTTTTAAAAGTCTTGTGGCTAGCAAGGGTATGAGCTGTCTGATCAGAGCCTAATGGTTGCCATTAAGCAATCTTCACCCTTTTCATGATGCAAAATGGGCTTTCAGGTTGTAAGGAAACAAAGTCTAACACAAACTGCAGTTATTTAAAAGGCAATGTAGTGATTTAATCAACATCCATTTGCTTTTGGATATTTCAGGTTTCTACTTCTGGTTTCTTCTTGGATCGCTTTCTGAATATAATGGATCTGGAGTACAGGGCCATAGCCTTTACAGTTTCTTTTCCCTCATTGTTTTAAGTGGGAAGGTGTTTGCCCATCAGAAGAGAAACTGTTGGATTGCATGGTGCCCCTTGCTGTTTGAGGTGCCTCTGAGGAACTTGCTGTGGAGATAGGAGGAGATCAGGGGAAGATTCTTCGAGTTTCGGCTAGAGGATGTCCGGGCAGATTATTTTCTAATTACATGTAACTAGAGGCATATTTACAGAGAATAATCTGAAGCTTGACTCTTTGATCATCATCTCCTTGGAGTAGCCTGTTAGCTCTTAAATACTCTCAGTTCTAGTGAAACAAATAAAATTCCTACATCCCCCTCCACCATTCCTTCCTCCTCCTCTCTCCAGATTTCCTCCTCCCTCCCGGAAATATATATAGAATACCCACCATCAAGCATTGTTCTTGGCTCTGGGGATATAGCAGTGAATGGAAACAGATGAAAGCCCCTGTCCTTATGGGATGTTTCTGTTGGAGAACAAAGTGGAAACCTCGAGGGCAAGACGCCCAGCACATGGTTATCCTGTGGACTGCAGCAATAGTGAAGAGCTTGTTAAGCAATAATTATTTTTATTCACTTGGAGGAGAGAACGTTTTCACATGTTTATTTCTTCGTGCCTTCGCTCCGTGCCATCCAGTTTACTGATGTGTTTCTAAGGAAGTATCACCGAGTTGATTCTGACTCTCATTTAGGTAAATGTTTCCAATTCATTTAAGGCTTATCGGCTTCTGTGTTTTGTCCCAGTACAGATGGGCTTGCAGTTCTATTTAAAAGATGGGTCATCATTACATATAGAGAAACTTAATCCAGGTTTAGGAGTGTCAACAGATGTCTTCATGAAATCTGATTTTAAAAAATCAATTTCTTTGGTTGATTTGGGAGGAGTGGGCCCAAATCTAGAAGCACAGTCATGGGCTATCATTTCAGTGCCCTTTAGAAAAATTGCAAAGCAGGAAGTAAACCTTGCTTGCTGAGGTTTAGGATGGATGGGTCTAATTTTGTTTTGCATTTATATTTAATGGCCTGGGTGTCTTTCCTGTGGGCTGGTGCACATTTGGCTAATGAATGCCTTCTGAGGAGACCTTGTTGGTTATATATAGGGCACGCCCAGCCTCCTCATCTGGAAGCCCAGAGAGAAACCTGGTGCCGTTGCCACTGCAGGGCTCACCTGCAGAGGTGCTTTTGTGTTGCGCACTCGCCTGGATTGTTAGTTTGTAAAAATTAAAGGACCAAGGCAGAAACCCTGATGCCGACCCCGAGTTATTAAATTGTCTCCTCCGGCCATTTTTCTCAGCCACAGAGCTGCCCACTAGCGACGGGCCCTGACCCTGGGCTGTGTGGCGTGTGCCTCTCTCTGCTTGGGGCTGTCAGCCTTGCAATGTGTAAAGCCGTCATTCAGTTGAGTTCAGGCTGCTGGTTCTATTTTTCTCAAGTACAGTTTGTCATTTTGCTCTGCTTTGCTGCCCGTATGCGAGGACCTTTCTTGGCCAGCCTCTAGAGATCTTCTGTTCTGGTGATAGATGCTTGCTTCGGGTTTAGAGAGCAGCTCAGTGTCCTCAGATGGTTCTGGGAAAGCAACTGAAGAGTGATCTGGTTCTATGAGCTGGTGACTGGACCCACAATACCCAGAAGAGCTCTGCATTATGCCCCTGGCACCACAGAGTAAAAGGAAGGTCAGAGTTCTCTGCACACTCCACCTGTTCTCCTTACTGCCCTTTGTAGTGAATGGACATTGACTCAAGTTTATCTGTCTACACTCTTTGGGGAACCCCTTGAAACCCGGATTTGACTTGGAAATGAGGCTTTTGGTTATGGCTTCTGATCATACTATATGTAGTAGAAGCTTGGATGTGCAGTATGTCTGTATTTTTAAAATTCAGACTAGCTTTTAATACCTGGTAACTCAGTCATAGATGAGGGGAAGTTGATGGAGTGATGGAAATAGAGTATTGCTGTTTTGCAGCTCATCAATGAATTGATGGATTCTGGGCATGAGACATCAACACTTGGTAATATCCTCCAGAGACAATGAGCTGTTGTTTGCCCCTGGCAGTAGAATACTTTACCTCCAAGGAAGTAGTCTTATAAAAGCAAATATACCTGATCTGTTCAAGTAACAATTTG
>NW_012115821.1:10531615-10580883 GCF_000951035.1 Colobus angolensis palliatus | reverse complement strand
ATGTATTTTGTGATCAGAGGGTGGACTCTGCTCCTCCCATATTCCTGTGCTGTTACTCTTCCTCGGAGGGAGGGAGGGAGGGAGGGAGATGTATTTTGTGATCAGAGGGTGGGCTCTGCTCCTCCCATATTCCTGTGCTGTTACTCTTTTCCTCATCCTGGCATTATAAGACTGAGCCGTCCGTGAAAGATCGATGTGGACTGGGTGCCTTGTGTTTCCAAATTCCACATGAGAGTCCATCCATTTCTTACCTGTATGGATAAGGGAAATTTAGTAATTACAGAGTGAGTTGTTTGGTTTTCTGGTTGGGTAGGTGGTTTTGTGCCTGTGGAAAACGGAAGTAGTAGTTCCATTTAAAAAACGGTAAATAATATGACACAGAGATGAAATAGCACATCTAGAATCACAGTGTTCATGTTGAAAGTAAGATCACAACCAAGCCTTGCCTGACCCTTCCCTAGCCTTGCGTAAACCCACTCAGGTGGAGTTTTATAAAAAGCCTGAGAGGAAAGAGGTTAACTTTAGCTGTGTGTTTAAAAGCAAAGGCTGTAGTATAGACAGAACTGGGTTTGAGTCCTGGCTATGCCATACCTAGGTTTGTTGTCTTTGGCAAATTAGATTAACCTGTGCCTCAGTTTCCCCATTTGTAAAATGGTGGATAGTAATAGGATCTACCCCACAGGGTGTGTGTGAGGAGTAAATAAAATCATAAATGAGCTAATGCATATATTTTTTAAATGATTGGAACAGCACAGGGCATGTAACAGTGGCTTTATAAATTATTATTGCTATCTTGGCTTTATTAGAAGTAATAAAGAGGATTTTGAGAGGATTTCTCTTTCCTTCCAGAACTGTAAGCTTCTTGAAGCTAGGCCTCATGTTTTCAGTATTCTTTGTGCTTCACGAACTTGTCTAGATGTTCACAGACGTTCGTATGGCTGCTGCTTCTTTACTTCATCCACTCTAGGCTGGGCACAGTGGCTCACGCCTGTAATCACAGCACTTTGGGACGCTGAGGTGGTGAATCACTTGAGGTCAGGAGTTCGAGACCAGCCTGGTCAACATGATGAAACCCCCATCTCTACTAAAAATACAAAAATTTGCTGGGCATGGTGGCACACGCCTGTAATCTTGGCTACTCAGGAGGCTGACACAGGAGAATTGCTTGAACCAGGGAGGCAGAGGTTGCAGGTGAGCTGAAATTGCGTCAGTGCACTCCAGCCTGGGTAACAGAATGAAACTCCATCTTAAAAAAAAAAAAAGCAAAAAAGCACCCACTCTAACACAGTAAATGCATATAGAAGACAGTCAGCAAATGCTTATTAAATGGCCAGTTTGATGATATATTATAATATTTAATTGTGTTCTTTTGGATGAACTAGGATACCCTTTTCATTCTGAGTTGACTATTTGTACCCTGTAGGAAGGAACAACAGGTGAGGCTTCCAAGTTTTTCCTTCTTCCTACTCTGTGGAACCAAATCCATTATGTACGCAGCACCTACCCTAACAGAGACGATCACAATCACATTTAAATTATACAGTGCACCTACAGAGTTTCAGCAGATGTGTGAATATTAAGTTATTAATAACTAATTGGGTGCTAATTATGTGCCCTGGAGTTCTTGGAGCTGATAAAGAAGTGTCACCTTCTGTGTCAGGCCTCTGTCTTTTCAGCTTTGGAAAATCATTTTTGGCAGATGTGCCAAAGTTAACTTTGGAGCTTTAGGTTTTGAATATCATTTCTCACAAGTCTTATTTTATTTTTTTATGCCTTGTGAAAACTTACTGTGAAACTGATGTGACTTCTCATAAGTAAAAATTGCATGTACCATTTTCCAAGAGGGGGTGGCCTGTATGTGATCATAGTGTTTCATCTCTGGGGAGATGGAAGAACTAAGATTAATCCCAGGGGAGAATTTAAAGCTGCTCAAGGGAATTCAGAAGTGATTCTGAAGCCCAGTGAGTTTTTGGTATATTTTGGGAGATAACTGGTTTGGAAGAGCTTTGAACTTGGATCTTGCAAGACTTAGCTCCATCACTGAGGATATGCATCTCATATTTGTGCACACACGCCCCCGCTGTGCCCGTTTTGTTTCATCTCTATCCCAAATAGGACTAGTTTGGCTTTTGTTAAGTGGAAGAAATCATTGAGTTAGAAATCCTGGATACCAGGTTAGGATGCTAGGAATGTGATCCATAGTATCTAAGATTTATAGAATCCTGTTAAATTTAAAAGAAAGGTTTTAATGAGATAATCATTGAAAGAGACTACACTCTCCCCTGTCTGTCTCTAGTTGTTTGTAAGCTTTAGATTGCTGGAACTTTGTGCCTCCTACCCTGAACAGGCAACGTACTCATTTGTCTTAAAGTCAAATCCAACAAGAAAAGAAGGTGTTGCTTTATGGTCCACTTAAGCCATTTGCTGCTGGAAAGTTGTTAGGACATTAGAGCTGCCTGATTTGCTTTGTCTTTTAAAATTAGCTTCATAAATGCAAACAATTGAGGCTCCTGATCTCAGATACCACTTTTCCGTCTCCCACACTAAGAACATTTAAAAAATCTCAGTATTTCCAACCCAGGGATAAAAATATAATATAAAAGGTAGAAGGGAAAACTAAAGATGAAAGTAAACAAATAGAATCCCAGGGTTAGCAAATATTGACAGAGATTAACACCTGTTTGTTACTGGTCAAGCTGGCCAAAAACGCAGTGTTTACATTTAGCCACAAAAGTAAAAGGTTTCCCAATTGGATTGTGGTTAATAGCTTTGTCCACTCCCTGCATTCCTTTTCTGTGCTGTGTGTTTGCCCACCTGCTGTTTGAAACCCCTTTCTAGGTTTTGGCCTTAACTGATACATGAGTTCTGGTGGGATCCAGAGTCTGTCTGAGGTTCAGGTTTCCAGCCTCCCTTGCAGCTAGTGTGTGGGGATGTGACCTCGGCTCCACCAATCACATGCATCTGTCCCAGACTTTGGGTTTGCTGCTAGTTTTGCCAACACAGACAGAAGAAAAGACATTTTGGTGGTTGCTACAACATCTTGCTGACAAGAATAGCAGTGGTGGTGGAGAAGCCTCGTTGCCTTAATGGGGCTGGTTCCTGAGCTCCATTATCTAGCCCAAGGGTTGGCAAATATTTTCTGTAAAATATTTGACCTTATAGTAGATGCTTTAGGTCCTATGGATCATATAATCTTTGTTGGAATTACTCATCTTTGCTGTGGTATTGTGAAAGCAGCTGTAGACAATATGTGAGCAAATGAGCATGGCTATGTTCCAGCAAAACTTTATGTATAAGAACAGGCAGTTGCCTGTTTTGACTGTAGTTTGCCAATAGCTGATCTAGCGTAACCAGTGATCCTGGGAGCCGAGCTACCCAATACTTTCAGTAAATGTTGTTTCTTACATCAGGTAGACTTGGTTTATGTTCCTTGCCACTAGGGTATTCATTCCTATTTCCAGACTTCATAGTCTAACTTACTATGTGCAGAAGCCATAAAATCTTACCTGCTTTATACAGACACAAATAAGGACTGCTCCATTCAGAAAGAGTAGCTCTTTTGGATAAAATATGGTTCATTTTTGATTCTCTGCAGTAGATCATCTTTTTTTAAATTTTTTTTGAGATGGGGTCTCACTCTTGTCACCCAGGCTGGAGTGCAGTGGCACAATCTTGGGTCACTGCAACCTCCACCTCCTGAACTCAAGCAGTCCTCCCGCCTCAGCCTCCCGAGTAGCTGGGAACACAAGTCCCGCCACGCCACCACACTCAGCTAATTTTCTGTATTTTTGGTAGATATGGGGTTTTGCCATGTTGTCTAGGTTGGTCTCGAACTCTTGAGCTCGAGTGATACGCCTGCCTTGGCCTCCCAAAGTACTGGGATTAAAGGCATGAGCCTCCGCTCCCGGCCAGATCACCTAATTATTAATTGAGCTACCTTCTTTGTCCAAAACTCTTCTGGAATTACACATCCAAAAATGCTTCCATTCAATGCCTTCTTCCCCTAGAGGAGTTCTTTGTACCCCTTCCCCAGCCTCCCCCAATGATGCATTCTACATAACTATAGTGTAATATCAAAACCAAGAAATTGACATCATCAATTCACAGACTTCATTCAGATTTCACCAGTTTTACATGCATTCATTTGTATTTTCTCAGTGGTGTTTGTGGTGTGTATATCTATGTATAGTTTTATGCATTTTTGTCATATGTGTAGATTTTTGTGACCACAATCACAATTTAGATACAGGACAGTTCCATCACTGCAAAGATCTCATATGCTACCCCTTGATAGCCGCCCCCACATCCCTAACCTCTTGCAATTACTAACCCATTGTTACTTCGAGAATATCATTATATAAAGGAAATCATACAGTACATAACCTTTTGGTGCTGGCTTGCTTTACTCAGTGTGGCTCCCCAGACCCCCATCCAAGTTGTTTGTTCATTTTTATTGCTGAGCAGTATTCCATGGTAGGGATGTGGCGGTTTGTTTATCCGTTCATCTGTTGAAGGACATCTGGGCTTTTCCTAGTTTGGGGCTATTACAAATAAAGCTGCTTATGAGCATTTGTGTACATGGTTTTTGAGTGAACCTAAGTTTTTATTTCTCTGAGATAAATGATCAAGGGTGGCATTGCTGGGTCATATAGTACGTACATATTTAGTTTTATGGGAAAATGCCAGACTATTCTCCTTTACTAAGCACGTGACAGCTGGAATTGGCAGTGTTTGAACTGATCTTCCTGTCTTTCGTTTTACCGTCTTTCACACCATTATCTGGATTAATTTTTAAACAAAACAGGAATTGCAGTTTTCTTACATGCCAGATATTATACTAAGCACCATACACGTACTATCTAATTTAAGCCTCTTAACCACTCCTCAAAGGAGGGTCAATACCATTGTTTCTCTAATGAAGGAAACTGAGCCACATAGTGTGTGCAGTTAATGAGCTACATGATCCTGTAATTGTTCACGTTTGTCCAGCTCATGAAGAGTTAGCAATTCAAACTCTGACCTTGGAGCTGGGGCTGCTTTTCTGAAACCACTGAATGTTTGGCGCCCTTGATGCCTTGAGATGTTCCCTTACAAAGCGTCCTGATTGTGATTGTGGCCTGTGAGGCCCATTATGGCTTGCCCATCTACTGACACTCCCTTGTACCCATCCATGAATCCTCCGCCATCTTGGGTTTTATTTTTCTATCTTGCTTTTCATATGCCTGAAACCCAAGACTTGCTGCAACTTTATGATAAGTGGAGGCTTCATGTTTGATTAAAACAGTCCTATGCATTGTCACCTGAGAATATCCTAACAGTGAAATTAGTAAAGGAGACTACTGCAGGGTGTTGTGGACCCCTCTGGCGATGAAGGCACTCTGAGGTTAAAATAGCCTATTTGGAGATTCATTAACATAGTTGTCCATTCGTTACCCAGGCAATCCTTGTTTCATTCATAAGGTCTCCTGACTGCATCTTAGCTGGACTTAGCAGCACTTAACTTCTGCGGATTCCCTGGCATCCCCCCAGGACCCCATTCTTTCCTGCCTTGAATGCCTTCCTGTGTTTCACACATAGGCACCAAGGATCCAGGTGGAAGACATCTGGCTTGCACCTATCAAGCTATACATTTTCACCCGAGGGAAAATGAAAACTGGGCAGCAAAAGAGAGGTTTACTTCTGGAATTACACATCTTGAAATACCTCAGTTCCTCCGTCCTGAGACAAAGCCATTTCATTTTTCGTTGGCAGCTAAATGCAGGGTGTTTGAGTGGGGTGACCCCAGGCTGATGCACCAAGGGAACGTCTAATGCCTGCACCTCCCAGGCTTTCTGCTGCAGAACACACACTCATTTGGCTGCCATCTGTAATACAGTCAAAGAGAGGGGGCAGACATTTTTCTATTAGGTTCCATTACCTTGTATTGGAAGAATAATGGCATATTGCTTGAATGTTTCCCAAGAGAATGTTTTTGTGTGCTCCGTATATATTTCAAACTCCAAATAAGAAAAGTAATGATGGCTGGGGGTGCTGGTGAGGGAATCTCCAGTTTAAAGATTCTGATCTTTGTTGAAGCAGTTATTTACATGAAAAAGTAAAGAATGCCTTTTCCTTAAGCTGTCTCAGGTAATTCAAAAGTGAAGAAGCAAATAGACGTTTCATATAGTATAGCAGCGTCAAAGAACAGTCATATGTGAGTTTATTACCAAGGTTAAAAAACCTAGTGTTAACTTTGGGCTTGTCTAAGTTTGTTTTTTATTGTTGTAAGAGTATGCCTGAGACTGGGTAATTTATTTTACTTCCTCCTTCCCTCCCTTTTCCCTTTTTCCTTCCCTCCCTCCCTTCTTTCCCTCCCTCTTTCCTTCCTTTTCTATTTTCTTTTAAGAGATGAAGTCTTACAATGTTGCCTAGGCTGGTTCTGAACTCCTGGGCTTAAGTGATCCTCCCACCTCAGCCTCCTAAAGTACTAGGATTACAGGCATGAGCCCCTGTGCCTGGCTTTGGTAATTTATAAACAATAGAAATTTATTTCTCACAGTTCTGGAGGCTGGGAAGTCTAAGATTTAGGTGCCAGCAGGTTCGGCTAGCTGTTGAGGGTTTTTCTCTGCTTTCAAGATGGCACCTTATTGGTGCATCCTCTGTAAGGAAGATACACTGTGACCTTTCATGCAGAAGTGGAAGGACAAGTGAACCAAACACTATCTGAAGACTCTTTTATATGGGTCTTAATCTCATTAACAAGGGAAGAGCCCTCATGGCCTAATTGCCTCGTAAAGATCCCGCTTCTTAATACTATCACATTGACAACACCTACGTTTTGGAGGAGACGTGTTGGGTTCAAATCACAGCAGGGCTCAATCCGCATAATATGACAACTTGGATTTATTGTGATGAGTATAATGCAAGGCACTTTGCTTATATTACATTGGCTTCTCTTAGAAATAGGTTGTCGTAGAGATGCACAGACTGACACTTTAAGTTTTAGTTATTTGCTCAAGATCATGTGGCTGATGACAGGGCTTGAAATTGGTAAAGCCTTGGTTTGGGGTTTGAATCCTGCTTTATGTCTCTAAGCTCATTATTTCAACAGACTTGCTATGATCTGCTCATCAAAAGCATACCGTCAGGAACACCTTTTACAGATGGTAGCCTGAAGGTCCTAATAAACACAGCACTGAATTTTACTGCTAAACTTAATAAGGGGAGTCTCTGGTTTCTCTCAATTTCTCCTTGTCCTTAATTCTTCCACCTTTTCTTCCCAAAAGGAAAAATAAAACCCCATAAGTACCAGCGATTAAAATGCCTGGTACTTTTTTTCCCCTGTACAAATGCAGTGATACATATTGAATGTGTGAAAACCAGAGCTGTACACGGCTGCTGAGAAATTATCTTTTAATACATAAGGGTTACAAAACCGAATCGAGGAAGCCAAGGGTGGGGGCTCCATGTACCATAATCCTAAAAACGTTGAATGCCAGCAAAGTATTACAGAATCGACCACTGCCGCTCACCCAGGGACACCAGTGGGAATGTGTAATACAAAATTTTTGTGGAATGAGACTCATGTTCGAAGAACACAGTGGCGAGTTCCGCACAAAACTGTTGAGAAGCAGCCAAAAAAGAGCTCATAAGAGATTGAGCCCTGGCCAGGAGAAGGGAAACTTGGCACCTGATTTTATTAGGATGCAATAGTTATCCAACCATTGAATGTGCCTGTGGTTTTCACAGGGAAGACGGTAGACCTCGGGGTGATAACTGAGTAAGAAAGAAGTTTTGTGTTTGAGCCCATGTGTTTCTAACCAGAGTACTCTTTTCCATGGAATAAATGTTTCCTAACATCCGTGTGAGGATTTAATCAAATACACATTTCCTCATCAAACGCACAGCTTTTATCTTAAAATTTATTAATGTGTTCATTTTCATTTTCAAATGTAATCATTTTCAAACACTTAATTGTTTAACTCTTGATTTGCAAAATGAGCTTTTTGGCGAAATGTGCCATTTGAGGGTCTTTTACCACCGTTTGGCTTTATAGCTTGCTTTTCTTGTTTATGTTGTAAACTAATTTTTACTGCCAATAAAAGTTTTAGGAATCCTATTTACATCTGAACAATGATTCAGCAATTTGAACCTGTATTTTTTGCTGTGGAGTTGTCTAGTAAAAAGTTTATATGACTCTGCCGACTCTAATGGCTCCGATAAATTACACATTTATCTGTGTGTATGTTTATATTTCTTTCCTCATTGCCTACACTTTTAGAACCCTATTCATCAACCTCAGTTACATGGTGTATTTGGACACTCTTTCTTTCTTTTTTTTTTTTAAAGGAAAAACATAATTTCTGTATACTACCAGATGGGTGTGTTGGCTGGAAGATAAAAATCCCAAAATACTTAAGAGACCATCTGGTATCTTGGTAGGGTTTAGTTGATTAAGTTCTTGTGTATTGATTTCAGTCTCAGCAGAGGTAATCTTACCCCCTTTGGATCTCTACTTAAAAAAAAAAGTTGTCGTTTACATTTTGTCCCCCCAAAAAATATATATATTTTTTAGAAGTTTCACAAGAAAATACTGATCATAGATGATAGCAGCCACTGATTTATATGCTCACACAGTTGCTCATGACTAATGGTCGTTTATCCTGAACAGGCCTGATGAAGCCAGAGGACTAGACTTAGTTCATGAGATACAGATTTCTTTAGAAGATGATAATGGGTCCATGTGGGAATTAGCCTGGATTCATTGGCATTGAGCTTGAAGCTCAGCAATTTCCATGCACCATGTTGGAAGTTTTCTGGGTGTTACTTTGTAGGCCACCAGTGAATACTGCACCTCTGGTGTACCTTGGGGAGTGTCAGATGCTTTATATATATTGATCCGTGTCATATAAGAATCAAACAACCAGGTGTGGTGGCTCATGCCTGGAATCCCAGCACTTTGCGAGGCCGAGGCAGGTGGATCACTTGAGGTCAGAGTTTAAGACCAGCCTGGCCAACCTGGCGAAACCCCGTCTCTACTAAAAATACAAAACTTAGCTGGGCGTGGTGACACACACCTGTAGTACCAGTTATTTGGGAGCCTGAGGCAGGAGAATCACTTGAACCTGGGAGGCTGAGGTAATGAGCAGAGATCGCACCACTGCACTCCAGCCTGGGCTACAGAGTGAGACTTCATATCTCTCTCTCTCTCTCTCTCTCCTCTCTCTTCTCTCTCTTCTCTCTCTTCTCTCTCTCTCATATATATATATATGTAAAAGTAGGCCAGGCACGGTGGCTCACACGTGTAATCCCAGCACTTTGGGAGGCTGAGGCAGGTTGATCACGAGGTCAGGAGTTCAAGACCAGCCTGGCCAAGATGGTGAAACCCTGTCTCTACTAAAAATGAGAAAATTAGTGAGGCATGGTGGCGGATACCTATAATCCCAGCTACTTGAGAAGGTGAGGCAAAGGGTTGCTTGAACCCGGGAGGCGGAAGTTGCACTGAGCCCAGCTCACCACTGCATTCCAACCTGGGGGACAGAGCGAGACAGCCTCAAAATAAATAACTAAAAAATAAAATGAAGAATCAAATACATAGCACTGTATTCCTCATTCTGCAGACGTGCAGTGTGTTAGCCGTTGGCAGGGCTGATCTTCAAGTCTACCTCTACCGGACAATGAAATTATGATTTCCTCTGTGGTGCAATCTGTGTTCCCTGATGGACAGGACACTTGCTGAGCTCTTACTTTGGGTCATGGACTGTGCTAGGGTTAAGGGATATACAGTGGAACAAATGTTCCCCTTCTCTACCCTTCTAGAACCTTGTTCCTCTAGTTATATTATTTTAAGTATTGTTAATAATAATGTTCTCTTATTTATATTTAAGAAGCATCCTTAGGCTCTTCCTTTTAAACAGGAATTCTCAACCTTACCACTGGTGGCATTTTTGGGCCTGATAATTCTATGTTGCTGGAGCTCTTCTGTGCATTGCAGGATGTATAGTCGTAATTCCTGGCCTCTACTCACTAGATGCCACTGGCATCCTCCTAAGTTGGAACATCCCAGGGGTTGTTACATGCCTTCTGGCAGGTGGAGGATTCTCCCTAATAGAGAACCATTCTTCTAATGTAACTGCCAGCTATTTGTCACTGGGTGAAGGGTCAGAAGCCTGTTTGGCAGCTGCAGAATCTTCCTATCAAAGTGCTATGGAGTGGAGATTTATACTACAACCACCAGATATCATGGGGGTAGAAATTATGCCAAACAACAGATTTGTATTCATTGCAGAGCATTTTATAAGTACATATAAGATAAGGGAAAGGTAATTATTTTTAAAAGTTCGTATAAGCCAAAAGAAGAGACAATTTAAAAAATCATCTTACAATATAGAGATGAATGTGACTTAATGTCACTATATCCTGATAGTTTTTTTTTCTTTCTATGCATATTACGCATAGGAAAGATGTGTTGTACATATAGGGATAGTCAGGACATCCTGTCTGTGACTGATGTTTTGCAGTCTACTTTTTCATTTTATATTGTGAACATTTCCCTATTTCTTTAAATTCTCCCCCTTATTTTCCCAGCATGGTTCATAATGGTGGCATATTTGTCCCCTGTTCCTTGTCATTTTTAGCAGCTGCAATTGTGATCCTCAATAAATGGGCCAGTGTCTACTTTTCTGTCATTTTAATGTTGAACATTTTATTTATTTTCATTTTTTTTGGTTCTAAATAATGCTTTTAGTCCTTGCGTATTTATGTACATGCGACTGTGTCAGGCACCCCTGTTTCAGGTACCTCGGACAGAACAGGGAACAAGGCCGATCCCTGTCCTCATGGATCTTACAGTCCAGCCTTATATGTGTAGCTAAACTATTGCATATGTCTTTGTTGTGTTAGGATTCGTCGTGCCATTTTCTCAGATGTGTTGTCCCCTACCCTTTCAACCTTCTTTGCTCATCAGGGCAACCTCTTCCTGTATAAGGGCCCAGCCTCAATGAAAGGGAAGCTCTAGAATCTGCCTGTGAGATTAGAATTCACCTTGGCCCACACTGTTCCCAGTTATCTAGTGAAATCAGCATGAGTCAGAATCTACGAGAAGCAGCATGTGTGCGGGTTGTTAAGCAGGGGAAACTGTAAGGGAACCTGTAAGGCTAATTAAGGTACATAATCTGTGAGGTGTCTGTCTTGTCCCGTTTTTCATGGATGGCTCCAGGGGAAGCCCAGTGCCACACCTGAGATGCATAGAGGGAACATGAGGTACATGCCCTTCCGGGGCACTTTGACTTTGACAAATTAGCTAATCTCTTCAGACCTCAGTTTACTCTTGTGCCTTATAGTGTTGTGGTGAGAAATGAATCATATGTGTGAATAGCATTTACCATAGAGTCTGGGATGTGGGAGTCATTCAGGAGAATGGGGCTGCTCTTGCTCTTTAACCAACACCCGCCCCCTACCCCCCGCACCCATATGCTAGATAATTGACATATGTTCTCAAGTCTTCATAGCACATTTAGGAGATATAGGTGAAATTTTGTTAGTTTTTGCTTCATATGCTTTGAGGCTCTATTGTTAGGTGAATATATATTTATAATGTCATTCTTTTTTTTTTTTTTTTTGAGACAGGGTCTTACTCTGTCTCCCAGGGCAGAGTGCAGTGGTGCAGTCTCAGCTGACTGCAACCTCCATCTCCCAGGGCCAAGCAATTCTCGTGCCTCAGCCTCCCGAGTAGCTGGGACTACAGGCGTGTGCTACCACGCTCAGCCAATTTTTTGTATTTTTAGTAGAGATGAGGTTTTACCATATTGTCCCGTCTGGTCTCGAACTCTGAGGTCAGGCAGTCCGCCCGTCTCAGCCTCCCAACGTGCTGGGATTACAGACACGAGCCACCATGCCTGGCCTATGATATCATTCTATCCTGCGTTCTTGTATGTAGCCCAAGGCTTAATGGGTTGACCTTCTATGCTGCTGACAAAGGAAGGCTACCTGCACTTCCTTTTCTTTTTTTTTTTTCCTAAGACAAAGTCTCACTCTGTGGCCCAGGCTGGAGTGTAGTGGTGTGGTCTTGGCTCACTGCAAGCTCCACCTCCCAGGTTCAAGAGATTCTTGTGCCTCAGCCTCCTGAGTAGCTAGGATTATAGGCGCCTGCCACCACACCCAGCTAATTTTTGTATTTTTTTTTGTTTTAGTAGAGGTGGGGTTTCACCATGTTGGCCAGGCTGGTCTCAAACGCCTGACCTCAGGTGATCCACCCACCTTGGCCTCTGAAAGTGTTGGGATTACAGGTGTGAGCCACCGTGCCTGGCCACCTGCACTTCTTATCAGCTTATTGAGGTGTGTGGCAGGAGTCCTGGTTGCCTAGTGAGTCATCCTGCAGGTGGAATGGTTGAGTCTCTGAGTCCCCTGCCAGATCATCCAGAGGTGTACAAGGGCACAGTGCTGCCTCTCAATGACAGGAAATAGACATGATCTCCTCTCCTTTGTCCTTATTTCGTCACTGATTATTGTCTTCCCAGCATTTAACCGTATTTGCAAGTTACATTTTTCACTTACTTGTTGACCAGTTTGTGATATTCATTAATCCTATAGATTAAGATCTTCAGGGGTTGTTATCAGTTTTATTTATTCTTGTATCATATGGTCCTAGGATAGTGCCTGGCACATAGTAGGTGTTCAGAAATATGGACTAAATGCGTATTATAATTGACACATCTCAGTCAAGAAGGAGTGGCAGTTATACTCAGTTGTAACTTTTTCTTGAAGATACGTATCTTCAAGTTACTTGTACTGATGGATGGTTATGCATTTTGGCTCTTTTACTTCGTAATTTTTTAGAAACAGGATCTTACTTTGTCACCCAGGTTGGAGTGTGGTAGCATGATCACGGCTCACCACAGCTCACTCCTGCCTCACTTCTGGGCTCAGGTGATCCTCCTGCCGCAGCCTTCCCTGTAGCCAGGACAACAGGCATGTGCCATCATGCCTGGCTAATTTTTAAAATTTTTTGTAGATACAGGATCTCCCCGTGTTGCCCAGAGTGATCTTGAACTCCTGGTCTCAAGCCATTCTCCCGTCTTGGCCAACCAATTGCGAAACTGTGTCTGGCCTGTTTAACTCTTAAGTGTAGATATAATTTATTTCATGAAAGAGTCAGTGGCTCATACCTGTAATCCTAGCCCTTTGTGGGAAGCTGAGGTAGTGGGAAGATTGCTTGAGGCCCTGAGTTTGATACCAATGTGGGCAACATAGCAAGACCCCCCCATCTCTAAAGAAAATAAAATGAAAAAATAAGCTGGGCATAGTGGCGAGCTCCTGTAGTCCCACTTCTCAGGAGGCTGAGGAGGGAGGATCAGTTGAACCCAGGAGTTTGAGGCTGCAGTGAACTATGATTGCCCCACTGTACTCCAGCCTGGGCAACAGAGCCTGACCCTGTCTCTTAAAAAAATAGATAAATAAATACGATAAACGAGAAAGGGCTTCTTTCCTTCTGAGTGTGTGAGCATCACTCATTTGATGCAGAAGGTGAGGTGACACAGAAGTGGTCTTTGTGTCAGGGATTAGCAAATTTAGAAGGGAAATGCTTCTATAGCCCCCAATTTACATGTGAATAGTTAAAAACGGACTGTTTCATAAAATAAGCCATAACCAGGAATGCATTTTAAGGGAATACGCTTATGATGAGTGGATTTCCAGAGTAAAGAAGAGACACAGTCTGAGTTACCGGTGCCAATTACTTGGTACCACTGCAAATCATTCCCTTTCGGCAACATTATTTTTTAAATTACCTTTTAGGAATTTCTTCTCCAAGTGTATTCTTGGTTCGGACTTCTGACAGTTCATTTACTGATTGCATTTGATGGGCCTGTTGGGATTCTGGAATGTCAATTTTACTTTTTAGGAGATAGGTTGGTTGTCTGGGCTGTGTCCAACATTCTTGGAGATTGAAGATATTTTCCTTAGTTTCTTGTTCTTTGCTTTCTGGACTCACATCCTTTAGTTGTTTTTAATTTGGGGCTATTATGAAAAATGTTTTCACTTATTCCTCAGATATTTACTTCCGGTTATATGCCACGCCCCTTTGTTTCAGGCACCCAGGATAGAGTGGTGAGCAAATCCCTGGCCGCACAGAGCTTACATTCTAGAACCTGTGTAGGGGAGAGAAGATTCCTTTCCCTTATATATCAAAAAGTTCATGGCTGAGGCCCCCATAACAGATTAACAAGAGAAAAGCACACACATTTATTGAATATATTTTTTATGTGACACAGGAGCTTTCAGAAATGAAGACCTAAAGCAACGGGGAAAACTGTATTTTTATGGACAGTGGTGCCAAAGTATGATTGGAGGACAAAGGGGTATTATTGTCTACTGGTAATAAACTGTGGAGGTGGGAGTGGAGGGGACCCAGCAAGGCTTGTTTTGTTCAGTTTCTTCTTGGTGTCTTACAGAGATAAGGATGTTCCTTTCCTCTGGGCATATGGAGGACCCCTCCAGAATGAGGGTGAGACTGTGACCTACTTTCAAGGGAAGGTCAGTTAAGTTATATAACCAGTTTCAGGGGGAGAAGGGATGAGAGAGGACCAGAGAGATCTTCCTGGTTTTGATGTTCTCCCAAAGGCAAGGTGCCCCATTTTGAGGCCAGGAGTTTGATACCAGCTTGGGCAACATAGCAAGAGCCCCCATCTCTACACAAAATAAAAGAAAAAAAATAAGCTGGGCATGATGGCGAGCTCCTGTAGTCCCACTACTCAGGAGGCTGAGGAGGGAGGATCAGTTGAACTCAGAAGGTGTTCTCAACTCTGGCTAAATTATTGACGATGCCTTTGATTTGTTTTCTTGGGATTCATTGTGTCCTAGTGTCTCCTGTATGTGCCGTCCCTCATGCCTCCAACTTTCTTAAATGAAACCAATTGATGATAAATGAAAGGATCAGGAGGCTTTAAAGCGGTTATTTACAACTGAGCATTTAGAGTTCCCACCCTTAAAAAGTGCTGTTCCCATGGCTGCTGAGAGTGCTGTGGAAGCTCGTTCTCTCTGTCCTCAAGTTGATCCATAGCAGGCATCAGCGGGGAAGATGCTTTGTACTTTGCTTGTTAAACAGAGGGCTGCTAAGCAGCTGTGGCAGTAGGACCCTGGTTGTGCTGCTGTGGGTGACATGAGTGTGCATGTGGACAGTGGTTATGGTGCTTTCCTACACACTGGGCACCCACCCTATGGACATGCACACTCCATGAAAATGTTTGGGAAGTATACGAGCTCCAGGCCATGGGATGAGATGAGAAGGACCTAACTCTGATTTCTAGGTGTGGAAGTGAATCTGCATGCACTGTTCATCTCGAACCACATCACTGTTCTGGCGCGTATTTGGCAGTTTGGTCGGCTTCAAGCTCAGGGGCTGTGAAAGTTGCCAGAATAGGAACGTTCTGGCCTGATGCAAGCAGGCATCCAGTGCCTGTGGATTCAGGACTGGTCACACTGCAGCTGGACGTTATGAATTCAGATGTCCCTGATGAGACAGTGTCCTAGGACAGTGGCTAGGTGAGGTCTCAGGAGCTCAGGTACAAGGTTAGAGAAGGCAAGGTGTGGAGTCACAACGGAGAGCTTGGTTGGTCCTACAGCCAGGTCGCTACAGGTTCAAATACCAGCTCTGCCTTCAACTATTATTGGTGACCTTGGGAAAGTTAGAGAACAGTTTGAGCTCCTTTTTCTATCTCTAAGATAGGGATCTAATGTCTAACTTGGCTCCCTGGTTTTTATTCTCCCCATCTCATCCACATCACACTTTTATTTTCAAGTCTTGTTTTCTTTCTGTCATTTATTCCTGAGTTAAGTGTATGTTTGTTTTGTTGTTTATTTTCCCAGCTAGGATACAAGTTCTTTGCGAGTTAGGGATTTGATTAGACATGTTCACTGCTCTGTCTCAGCACCCAGCACCTACTAGGTGAAGTATTTATAAAGTGAAAGGATGAGTTTGTTAGACACTCATGGCCATGATTGAGTGCTCCCACGTCCATATTTTTTGGCCAAAGCCAGAAAAAGACCATCTTCAAGTGGAAACTTAGTATATGCCTGTAAAAATTGGACACATTATAGATTCTGGCCACCATGCCCTTGGAACTTCACTTCTGAATCTGTGTTCAGACTAGGAATGTAGCACTGGTTCTCATGGCTTGCTTTGGAGGAAGTCTTTGGAAAGTTTTGCTGATAGCCTTCTACCTAGGAGCATGAGCTCTGCTGTGTTTTCTCCTGCCCCTGCCCCTGCCCCTGTTCCCCTTTTTGCACAGTGCCCAAGACCTAGCAGACACACCTTGGGGCCCCTCCAGCCTGAAAGCCTTTGGTAATCCCTGTTTTTAAGGGCCTTTTGTCATGGCCTGATGAACGTCAGATAGGATGCTGACGGTTTTATTCTTGTAGCTCCAAAGCCGACAGCCTGAATAGATGTTCTCAGGTCTTCATATAGGCCTATACAATGGATGTTTTCTTTTGTCGACAAAGGCACTGATAGTGCAAGTCCAAACAGGGCTGCTCAGTTGAGGATTTTCTTGCTCAATTTTCGGGAGCTCTTGACTGACTGCATTCTGCTTCACTGGAGAAGAAGATAGTTTGATGAGGCTGTGTACACCTCTTAAAAAGTGAAAAAGCCTTTGCACGTTTGTCCAGACAGTGGGATGAGCAGGAAGGAGAGTCAGAAGAGAAGGTAGGGGTCTGGATCCTGATTTTGAGTGTTCATTTCCCAAAAAATCTTAGGAAGATAAATACTTTCTTGTTAACCTTTGAGTGTCATGTTCCTTCTTTGTCTGAAGAGTGTATTAGATTCCATGTAGTATACCCAGTAGATTGCATTTTGAGTGTCATTGATGATTAATGGGTAGAGACTGCTTAGAACACTGTATGGAGAAGGATTCTGAAGTCATGTCTGGGCACAGTGGGAGAGTGTCTTGATACATTGATTGTTACTTTTGGTAACCAATTTACCTAAACCAAATAATATTAGTTTTTAAATTCCTGGATGTGATACACAGTTTTCTTTAAAAATAAATTTATTTAATTAGAAGAAATGAATGGATTTTTTTTTTTTTTTTAAATAAGGAAAACTAGAGTTTTTCAGGGGGCATGTGGCTGTGGTGGAAACTTTGAACATAGTATGAGGAAGAATGAAATTTTGGCTGGGTGTGGTGGCTCACGCCTGTAATCCCAGTACTTTGGGAGGCCAAGGCGGGCGGATCATGAAGTCAGGAGATCGAGACCATCCTGGCCAACATGATGAAACCCTGTCTCTACTAAAAATACAAAAATTAGCTGGGCGTGGTGGTTTGTGCCTGTAATCCCAGCTACTTGGGAGGCTGAGGCAGGAGAATCGCTTGAACTTGGGAGGTAGAGGTTGTAGTGAGCTGAGATTGTGCCACTGCACTCCGGCCTGGTGACATATTGAGACTCCGTCACACACACACACACACACACACACACACGCAGAATGAAATTCTGGAAACACTAAGGAGATAATGTTCACTTACCTGACAGAATTGTTTTTGGGGTTTTAATGCAGGTGGCAGCTTGCTGTGACTTCTGAAGGCATTACAGAAGTATCACCTTGTGGTTAAACTTCTTTTTTTGACCAGGAGGTAAACCCTGAACTCCAAGTCTCCCGAAGTCCTCTCTGAACAAGCGAATAGAATAGTGGTCAAGAGTTTGGATACTGAGGCTGAACTGTCTGGGTTTGAGCCCCCTCTTGCCTCTGTTCACATAATTAGTGAGTGATACATGGATTTAACTTCCCTGAGCCTCAGTTTCTCATTTGTTAAAATAAAGGTAATACCTCATGGTGTTGGTATCAGGATTAAAGGGCCATTTCAGAGTATGCTTCTAGAGCAGCACATGGTTCAATATAACACAGTGTCCACGTGTTGACAATGATAATGGTGATTGGATATTCAAAAAACCTGACCGGGTATGGTGGCTCATGCCTGTAATCCCAGCACTTTGGGAGGCCAAGGTGGGCTGATCACCTGAGGTCAGGAGTTCAAGACCAGCCTGGCCAACATGATGAAACCCCATCTCTACTAAGAATACAAAAATTAGCTGAGCGTGGTGGTGCACACCTTGTAATCCCAGCTACCCGGGAGGCTGCAGCATGAGAATCGCTTGAACCTTGGAGGCAGAGGTTGCAGTGGGCCCGGATTGTGCCACTTGCACCCCAGCGTGGGCCATAGAGTGAGACCCCATCTCAAAAAACAAAACCTTATACAATTTAATGCATTAAACAGGTTTGGACACTTTTTTCCCCCTAATGAAAATATTTTTTTTTTTTTCTTAAAGAGACAGAGTCTTGCTCAGTTGTCCAGGCTGAGTGCAGTGGCATGATCCTAGACCACTGCAGCCTCAAACTCCTGGACTCAAGTTATCCTTTAACCTCAGCCTCCCAAGTAGCTAGGACTGCAAGTGCATGCCGCTAGGCCAGGCTCCCCTCACTTAAAAAAATGGGTGGTTGGCCTTCCAAATTGCTGAGATTACTGTGTCATCTTACTATTTTTATAAAAATTCCCTTTAAAAAAATTTTTTTTTTCATTTTTAAGAGAGAAGTGATTTCTGAGTAGAGGAATAGCAAACCTTGACTGTGGTGAATACCTTGTTTCTCCTTTAGTGTCTATATGCCTGTTTTTATCTTATTTATCTGGCTTCCTAGGCAGTTTAGAATATGTAAAGCATTTATGCAACTGAATGTTTCTTAGAATTATAGCATCTTTAGTGAATGACTGTACCTATGCTGAGCCATTTTATCATGCTATAAATACCAAAAAACACTAGAAATTAAAGAACAAGTTTATTTCATTTTTGTATGTCAATCCTATTCCTTTTATTTTTACCTTGGATAAAGAGCTTTGTTTGCTTCTTAATCATTTCTCTTTTCTTTGTAGTGAGTAAAGAGGAGATATCAATTTGTGCATAGATACTAGCATTCTTATATAGCAGACTCAGCCCTAGACACATAAACTGCCAGCACCTACTAGTTGGTGTTGAAATGTGATTGTGACAAAGAGAATAATGATTTTGGTTTGCAAATACTTACCTGTCAAGAAAAAACATCACCACTCAATCACTTACTGTTTCTTTTCAGATATTAATAATTTAAATTTTAATAAGCACCAGGCTTAATGCTTCATCAAATATTATTTTCCTTCCTTATTATACACGTTGGTGTAGCTAGCCTGTTGACTAGTTCTGGTTAGCACACTAACAAATAGAAACCAACACTATACTCTTCTAGGTTTATAGTTAATTAACCCAAGTTCTCCCAAAGACCAGATTTCTTCTTATCTTGGAAGGGGTTAGAAGGTAATAGCCATTTAAACATATGCCCACAAAATCTTTTTTCAGAAACTGAGGTTTAATTCTCCTCCCATTGACTATGAGCTAGACTTAGTGTCTCCTGATGAACATAATAAGGTTGAAGTGATAGTGACTTTAGAGACGAGATCTCTAAAGAGATTTGCTCTCTTGGATCACTCACTTTGAGGAAAGCCACCTGCCATGTTGTGAGGACACTCAAGCAGCCCTGTGGAGAGGCCTGTGTTGTGAGGAATGGAGGCCTCCTACTGATAGCCATATGAGGAAACCTGAAAGTGGATCCTCTATCCCAGATTAAATATTCACCTGACTGCAGTGCCAGCCAACACTTGACTTGTAACCTCATGAGAGGACCTGAGCCAGAACCAAGCCAAGTAAACTACTCTTACATCCCTGCCCCACAGAGTCTATGAGATGATAAATGTTTGTTGTTAGAAGCCATTACCTTGTGGGATAATTTGTTACACAGTAATAGATCACTAATGCAAGGTAATGGCGGGGGTCAGATACACAGGAACAAACAATCATCACTGAATCCATAAGAAGATTACTGTCCTTAGCATGCCCTTGGAATGGGGTCCAGTGATGTTGGAGACCCGGGTAAGGCCTTTCTAGGGTCAGAAAAGGGAATGTTTTGGGGTCAGATTTGGTACTTAGCATGAACAAGGAAGATCTGTTCCAGTAGCATTTAAAAAGCCCTCCCAACCAAGACTTACTGATGGTGATGGTGCATATGTCTGCCAGTCCACAGAAATGCAGGTGAGCAAGGGAGATTCAGAGTACACACGTAGACTTCTGATGCAGGTTCAAGTCGAGTAACTTGTGATACGACTCATTAGTTTTCACAGCCATTGAAAAGAGCAGGTCAGGTGTGGTGGCTCACACCTGTAATCTCAGCACTTTGGAAGGCTGAGGTGGGCAGATCACTTGCGCACAAGGGTTTGAGACCAGCCTGGGCAATGTGACGAAACTGTCTCTACCAAAAATACAAAAATTAGCCAGTCTCATAACCCGGTCTCAAAATAAATAATAAATAAATAAAATTAAAATTAAAAACAAAAAAGAGCAAGGTCGTTGGCATCCCACTCAATGTTTGGGTATGGAATCTGGCTTTGCAACTTAGAAGATTGCAATCTCCATGAAGGTAGGGTCATATGTATATTGTTTACTCCCAAATGCCTGGTACCAGTCACAGAACATGGAAGGTTCTCAGTAGGTATTTGTTGAAAGAATAAATGAATATCATTGTATAGTTTTGAGCAGATGATATAATCTTTTTAAGTCTCAATATCCTGCTCTGTACAATGGGGATAAATAACCCCTACCTTAGAATGTTATTGTAAGGCTTGGAGATAGTGTATTCAAAGCAGTAGTCCCCAGCCTTTTTGGCATCAGGGACCAGTTTTGTGGAAGACAATTTTTCCATGGGGTTGGGGGGAGATGGTTTTGGGATGAGTCAAGTGCATTTCATTTATTGTGCAATTTATTTCTATTATTATTATATTGTAATATATAATGAAATAATTATACAAGTCATCAAACCGTGGAATCAGTGGGAGCCCTGAGCTTGCTTTCCTGCAACTAAACCATCCCCTCTGAGGGTAATGGGAGACAGTGACAGATCATTAGGCATTAGAGTGTCATAAGGAGCGGGCAACCTAAAGCCCTCACATGCACAGCTCACAATGTAATTTTTGCTCCTATGAGAATCTAATGCCGCAACTGATCTGACAGGAGGCAGAGCTCAGGCAGTAATGCTCTCCTGCCCTCCACTCACCTCCTGCTGTGCAGCTCGGTTCCTGACAGGGCATGGACTGGTTGTGGTCTGTGTCCTGAGGGTTGAGGACCCCTGATTTAAAGCACTAACTACAGTAGGCGGGCATGTATTTCTCAGAATCCTCAGAATGAATTCTTGTTACGATGGTCAGAGAACAAATGTGAAGTTTTGATCATGTTGTACTTTCTGTTTTGACAGAATTAGCCTTGGTAATTCAGTTCCTTAAGTTGTGAGTGATGAATTCAGAAAGTGAACTGTTGGATTTAGCTCCACATCTGGATTTTATTAAGTGGATTATTGCCAAGTTCCCACTCTACATGCTTCTTGTAATCAAGCTGGTGTCACGCCCCTTGCATTTTTAAGAAGGTAACATTACAGTTGTGAGTCATAGTTATCCAGAAGGAAGCCACATTCCTGGGACTCACTGATGGGGTGACTGAGCCCAGAGCTCTTGGTCAGATGGGCCATCACTCCTTGTCTTACAATCCTCAGTCCAAGAGCGTGGCAAAATTATTTCTGTCAGATTGTCGCAGTCAAGTAACCTAGTATAAATCTGGATATTCTGTAAAAACAATTTACTTCTACCTTTGTGCTGTAAATAATTATGAGCATTACTTTTGGCATTTAAAAATGCATTATAAAGGCCTGGCGTGGTGGCTCACACATGTAATCCCAGCACTTTGGGAAGCCAAGGCTGGTGGCTCACTTTGAGCCCAGGAGTTCCAGATCAGCCCGGGCAACATGGTGAAAACCCCATCTGTACAGAAAATACAAAAATCAGTCAGGTGTGGTTGTACGCGCCTATAATCCCAGCTACTAGGAAGACTGGGGTGGGAGGATCCCTTGAGCCCAGGAGACGGAGGTTGTGGTGAGCTGAGATCGCACCACTGCACTCCACAACCTGGGCGACAGAGCCAGATCTTGTCTCAAAACAAAAACAAAAACGAAAACAAAAACCAAGCATTTAGGAAGATATTGAGTAATAGGAAGTTTTTATCTGAAGGGTTATGTGAAATTTAAGGAACTGGACATCCCCTGTTTTTGTTCAGAATTTTTTTTTTTGGAACCACTGGCAGGTGGAGTTTTCTGATAAATCTTAGTATCTCTGTCAGTGTCACCCCTGTTTGAATAGGAACTCTCACAAGGGGATCCATGTTTATGTCAGATTTTATTCTGTCCCATTTTGTGTTGCTGGGCTGTGATCCAAGGTGAAATTCTTAGGAAAGGAAACCTTGTGTAGTAGGCAGGGGCTAATCTTCACCACACAAGTTTTTGCCTTTCTGCCATTCAGAACTAGAGACCTAGAAGAGAGAAGAAATGGGGAGCTAAGAAATACATCGCTGGCCTTCTGCAGTTCTCACCTATTAGTAGTTTCACTGTCTTCTTCCTGGAAGTATGGTTTTAAATCCATTGCACAAAGTCAGACAAATAGGTTTGTTTGAGTCAATGATTCTTTTATAGAGATACGTCTGTGTTTTATGGAGGCTCACAGTTATCTTGCAAGTCTGGGCCAAGTTGTAACTTGAAAACCCAAAGCTAAGATAGTGAATTTTAAATACATACACACACAAATATATATTAAAGACTTTGTTTTTCTAGGCTGGGTTCAGGTACAAGGGTTTATGCTTGTAATTCCTGCAGTTTGGGAGGCTGAGGCGGGAAGATCATTAGATTCCTGGAGTTCAAGACCAGCTTAGGCAACCTAGTGAGACCTTGTCTGTATTTCAAAAAGAAAAGAAAATTAACTGGGTGTGGTGGCATGCACCTGTAGTCCCAGCCACAGGGGATGCTGAGGGGGGAGGATCGCTTGAGCCCAGGAGTTTGAGGTTGCAGCGAACTATGGTCATGCCACTGTACTCCATTCTGGGCAACAGAATTATACCCCATCTCTTAAAAAGAAAATATTTTTTTTTTCAAAAAGTGAATTATGGATATGCAACTCTTTTAGTTGGAATTTTCTATATGAATTTGAGAGGTCCAGAAAATGAAATAAAATTAGGCTTATATTGGAAAGGATTAGAATTCTAGCTCTTAACGCCTTACTTTTTACTTTCCTTTTTTTTTTTGGCCAAGTAAAATGGCTAATTATACTGGGAACTAGAAACAGGTGGCTGTGTATCTTACTCAGTAAATAAAGAATGATGTTAACCTCTCTAGAATGCTGGTGACTATTGAATTTGGCCAGAAAATCCTATAAAGGAGAAAGAGCTGCAGAGTGTAATAAACTCCCAGATGCTCGATAAAAACCTCTGTTTTTCTTATGCTGGCTGGTGAAGATCAAGGGTGCTGCTGCATAGCTGCTGAAGGCTCCTTACTGGTGTGAAGGTGATGAGATTTCTCTTCTGCTATCTGTCTGAATTACTTCTGGGCTTGACAGAGATGGGAACTCTCATTTGATAGCCGTTCACAGACTTTGGATATCTTATTTCCCTGAAGTTAAGCTTACCAGTCTTCATTTGCCAACTAATTTCCACTTCTGGGAAGGGTGTGTGGCAAATCTGATAAGCTTGTGTTCAGTTATCTGCTGTTACTTTGAGGCAAGAGGACTTGGAGCATGCAGCCTAGCCTCTCTGTGCCATCTTTTCTTGCATCTAGCAATGGAAGAAAGGCAAACCAGCCTTTGCAGGGTTGTGATGAAGGTGAAATGAGATGATGAACACCAAGTACCTGGCAGGTGATTTTACTGTCGCTGGTTTTCTCAAAACCTAAGGCAGGGTTTCTGAAACTCAGCACTATTGACATTTGGGGCTGGATAATTATTTGTTACTATCCAAAGGTTATTATCCAGGATCTGGGAGGACCATCCTGTTCATTGTAGGGTGTTCAGTAACATCTATCCTACACGCCAGTACCACACTTGTCCTCTTTGTGATACCAGAGATGTCTCAAGACTGGTTTGTTTCTGACCACTGACAGAAGTCTACTTAAGAAAAGCTGACGGCTGATGTCAGGTGTTTTTTTTTTGTTGCTCAAAAATGGTGTAGAACAGTACTTGGAATGAATGGGTGACTTCAATTTAATAATTGCTTTTACATTTAGTAAAGAAATTGTGTAATGGTAGTTTCTCCCCTCCCTTACCCCCCCAATTTATTTGAATTAATAATTTAAAAAGTACTTTTAAAACTTAGACCCAGCCATCTGTTCCTTCCTGTTGCTTTACAACAGCAGTAATTGCTTTAGGATGGGCTTGGAAACAAGAGCTGAAATGGTCTCCAGTGACCCCAAATCATAATAGAACTTAAATCCTAAGAAGAACTACAAGTGGCTTATGAATAAGCTCAAAACTTAAATGCCTCCTCAACAATTTAAATTTAAATTGCATAGCTTATGGATTTGATGTGACATTCTAACCTCTATGTATCTTTAACATTTTCTGCTTCTAAGATGCAAAGGCATTAACATAGAGATGGAGAGAAAACTTCCTTCTAACTTTTCCTAGAAAGTCTGGCATCTTTAACATAGCTATAACAGAAAAAAAAAAAATGTATGTATTTGGTACTGGTTCTAGATAATGACATTAATTAGATTTAAAATGATGCTTATAACAAGCATATGTACAATGTAATATGTTCCAGCTATGACTCTAAGCACTTTTCCCATTTTAATTTACTTTTCAGAATAGTTCTGTGAGGGAGGCTCTATTAGGCCTGCCTCGCCCTTGGCATTTTGTACATAAGGAAACTAAAGCAAGGCAAAGTCGATTGTCTAGAATTACCAGTTAATAAATGTCCAGTCTTGCCTGGTGTGGTGCTGCACACCTGCAGTCCCAGGTACTTAGGAGGCTGAGATGGGAAGATCTTTTGAGCCCAGGAGTTTGAATCGAACCTGGGAAACATAGCGAGATTTTTCTCTCTTTAAAAAATATTTTTTTCATTAAAAAAAAAGTCAGTCTGGCTGCTAGTCTTTAACTTCATTCTGCTGATTCTAAGACTTGATCTACAAGACGAGGGATTGGCAAACCATGGCCCATGGGCAAACGTCTGTCCCACTGCCTATTTTTTTGTAAATAGTTTTATTGGTAAAGGTGTAGGGGTGGGAAAAAAGTTTTATTGGAATAGAGCCCCTACTATTTGTTGACTTATTGTCTCTGGCTGTTTTCTTGCTACAACAGTGGAATTGAGTGGTTGCAACAGAGACCATATGGCTTGCCAAGCCTAAAATATTTACTGTCTGGCTCTTTACAGAAAGTCTGCCTACCCATACACAAGACCATTCTCATCCATATGTATAGTCCAGAAAGGTAGGAACAAATTTTTAAAAATCTTAATTCCATATAATTACAAATAAGATTGAGTTAAAACTCTCATACATTGAAGGTCCAAGTATTTGGTGCCATTCTCCAGTGTTAAGATGAATGTTAAATCATTTACAGGACACCCCCCTTTATCAGGCATTTGGGAGAAGAGAAAGGAACAGATACACATGTGAAAAATGGGAGAGTGTGTGAACTCTCTCTCGTACTCTAGAAAGCCGGGCTTTAACTCTGCAAAATTTGAAAATAGCACTTAAACTTTCCGTTTTTCTCGCTGCTTTTCTGCAACAGCTTCAGAATAGAAACTGACAGGCCCATTTTTATAGAAAGCAAATGGCAGTGTGTGGGTGGCGCCTTATAACACAGCGACTCAAGGTTAGGTGGGGGGAGACCCAGAATTGAGTTTCTTTTGTTAAATCAGAAATTATGCAAATTTTACAAAAAGTATTACAGGAAATGTGTAAGGCTTTAATTGGTTTTATGAGTTTATTGCTTTTTTAAAAAAGGTTACTTTGTGAACATTACCCTCTGCTGAACATGTAGACACTTCCTGAAGTTTAATGAGATCTCAGAGTAGAATCACAACAAATGTGACTCTCAGATATTTTCAAGGGATGGTATTATCTAGGGCTGAAAGCATGTTACACTAAGGCTGTCATTTCTTAGGAGGATTTACTCTACCACACAAGCTCCTCTGTCTGAAATTATGGTAAGCCCTAACATAGAGCTTTTTGCTTATACCAAATTCAAAGAATACTTAGTTAGTATTTGCTAAATCAGTGGTGGCCTACTTTTTAAAACTAATTTATTACCCTGAACTTTAGATAATATAGAAATGCTTTCTAATTACAGTTTTGTCCCCTGGTAAAACTAACACTGTGCATTGCATTTGTATTATTGACATTACCTTCCAGGCCCTTGAGTTGAAGGATGCTGAGCTGCTGCTCTCTAGGATTGGTTATTTTAAACTTTGGTTCTTGCTTGAGAGTGGACTAAGCTAGTGTAGTTACATAAAAAGTATGAGCAGAAGTGAGTGTTTATTTCGGGCAAGATTTTTTCAGGACCTCATTTCCAGTGGGGTTGATGGATGATTTTTGTGGCTTAGAGCTTGAGACATTATGAGTTGTTCACTGAGACCCAGAATCAGGTCAGAGGACTGACTCCAAATACTGTATTGTGCTTGGATGCTGGTACCGGTATCAAGAGGCTCAGAGGAACATTGGATGTATCCCTAGTAATGACAGCACAGTCACAGCTGGCCTGTGGTTTACAGTGTCTGCAGGGGCATCCATTCCCATCCCTCTTACTCTTTCTTACTTCTCTTCCTAGACTTTACCATCTCTGTTAATTACAGTTCCGTTTCAGAGAGTTAATTGATTTGAGTTTATTACTGGACCCCAGTGCCTACAGTATATTGTTGAATGAAGGGATGTTTTGATTTTTTTCTTCTCCTTTGAGGCAAGGAATTTACTGCTTGGAACTATGCTGGACAGGTTTTTCTTAACGTTCTGCAGGACACACATTACTTTTTCTACTATGCGTCTTTTATTGCTGCAAAAATCAGTTGTACTTGAGACAGTTTGGCACTGATTGAGAGGGGAATGTGACATATCTTGGCACTGTGGACAACTGGTTGGGCGTTGATGTGGTGATAGGTAGGAGGGAAGGACTCAAAGACCAGACATGTGCTGCCTTTGAATGCAGGTGGTGATCAGTGCACGTAGTCATGTAGGGCTACTCTTCGTGAAAGAGATAACTTGGTAGGGTGGTTGAGTTTCAGTACTGGAGTCGGCAGATCTAGATTTCTTTCCCCATCCTGGCTCACTGGCTGTTTGACATTGGACACCTTGGTTCAATCCCTTTGAACATTAGTCTCCTTGTCTATTTGATGGGGATAAATATCTGCTTTACACATAGCCTTGTGGGAAGATGTGAAAAGCCCAACTCTGGGTATGTTAGGGACAAATAAATGCTGAGTATTAGCTTTCTTTTAGCTAAATCTGAACTGATTGAATTGCATTGGGACTCAGTTTGTAGTCAGTGGCTTATGTTCAAAAACTTGGGAAGACCCAGGAGGGGGTTGACTTATCCTGAAAAATCAGGTTCTTTTTGAAAATGTGCTAATTCTTTCAGGCCAGCAAGGTGTCATCTAAGAATGTCTGCGAATTAACAAGTTCTCAGGGGGTCTTAAAAAGGTCATTGTAGTTTTCAGACATACCTGAGTTACTCTTAAGAGCACCTTGCCTTGTAGGAATCCATTTTGTGATGTTTGTTTAAATTATGTTACAGCGCATTGCAGACTTGTAATCTGTTTTCAAAATGGTATTATCTGCCCCCATATTGATCAGTGCCACATCTTTTCTTGCTTATCTCTGCTTTCCATATGGTCATATTCCAAAACTAGACCTCGAGCAGACCCACTAACTCATTAACCTCTCTGACACGAAACAGAAACCTTCTAGAAGGGGACCAGCTATGGGAGGCAGAGTGTTTAAAATCTCTCGCAGCCCACTGCATTTTCCTGGGCCTCCGGTTGTAGGTATTAGACTAGGCGCGAGTTTTCACAACACGGGAGAAATTTGTCGTGGTTGAGTCTGCTGTCGTTTGAAAATTACTGCTTAGTTCTTTGAGATATAATTAAGTAGAATCACAGAAAAGAGACCTTCGTTGGCATCTTTTGTTTGTGTTGTGGCTATTCAAATCCCTGCTCTCCGGAGGCTTGCCCTGACTTGGGGTGGGGAGTGTGTGAGGTAGAGACGCCGCGAAACCGGAGCGATCGGGTTAGGTGAGGCCATGCTTAAGGTGGATTCAGTTGAAAACATGATTCAATTTGAGAACACGGTGGTGCCCATTTCCAAGCTGTCACGGAGTCAAGGAGATGGGGAATAAAAAATGTTAGGCATCTATTGGGGAAGATTTTTCCATGGCTTCATTATTTTGTTTGAGGTCTTAGGAGTTCTCCTGATACTGTGTGAATGTATTGCAGAGAAAACTTTCTTAAGGGTCTATCATGTTTTAGAGTCTAAAAAGTTATAAGTTGGGACCAGGTGTGGTCCCCCCTGCAATCCCAGCACTTTGGGAGGCCAAGGCAGGAGGATTCTTGATTGGCTCAGGAGTTTGGGAACAGCCTGTGTAACATGGCGAGACTCTGTCTCTGCAAAACATAAAAAATTAGCTGGGTGTGGTGGTGCGTGGCTGTAGTTCTAGCTACTCAGAGACTGAGGTGGAAGGATATCACTTAAGTGTGGGAAGTCGAGGCTGTAGTAAGCCGCTATCGTGGCACCTGCAGTCCAACCTAGGCAACAGAATGAGACTTTGTCTCAAAATAAAATGAGAAAAAAAAAATAAAACAAATAAATAACAAGTTATAAGTTGTCCCTGCATGTAAAACAAAAATTGTCCCTGCATTATAATCACGGTCTTTGCGCTTTCTGGAAAGTAATAGAAATTTCTGTGGATGGGCCCCTTGGCAAAGGTTATTTTTAAAACTCTGAGTTAGAGATTTTTGGTAAACAACAAAGAGCCCGAATGGTCCCATGGGATAAAACACCAGCTCAAGACTTTACAAAGTGGGGCTCCCATTGAGGTAGTTCTCAGTCTGCAAAATGAAGAGGACACACCCTACGTGGTATACTTCAATGCTATTATTACTGAGAGCCAATCTGGCATTAAGCATCAGACTGAGTAGAAAATATAAACACGTGTTCTTCTTTTAAAATATGGAATTCTTTTATTATTGTTTGTGCTAGTTTATTATTACTGTTTGTATAAATCTATGCAAGTACAAGTGCAATTTTGTTACATGTGTAGATTATGGAGTGATCAAGTTGGGGCTTTTAGGATATCCACCACCCAAATAATGTACCTTATACACCCAGTAAGTGATTTCTTATCATCTAACCCCCATTCTAAATATCGAACTCTGAGCACAGTTGAGTGGATTGGAAGGATTGGAGTAAGAAGAATGTATATTCCTTATGTTAAGATGTGGTAGGAAATAGAAACGTGGCTTTGTCCATAAAAACGGATGAGTTCATGTCCTTTTCAGGAACATGGATGAAGCTGGAAACTATCATTCTCAGCAGACTAACTCAGGAACAGAAAACCAAACACCGCATGTTGTCATAAGTGGGAGTTGAACAAAGAGAACACATGGACACAGGAAGGGGAACATCACACACCAGCGTCTTTTGTGGGGTGTGGGTCTAGGGGAGGGAGAGCATTAGGAGAAATACCTACTGTAGATGATGGGTTGATGGGTGCAGCAAACCACCATGGCACGTGTATACCTATGTAACAGACCTGCATGTTCTGCACATGTATCCCAGAACTTAAAGTAGAATTAAAAAAAAAAAAAAGAAAAGTAACATGGCTTTGCATGAGAAAAGCCTATTGAATGTCTCAGAGATGGACATGTTAATGTTGTCTTGAGTAGAAAGATCTGGATACTGATCTCCAGCTCCCTGCTCTCTCCGTTTTGGATTTTACTGTTGCCTATATGTTTAAAGCCATATTGCTTAGCTGGGAGTGATGACAGGTGCCTGTAATCCCAGCTACTCAGGAGGCTGAGGTGGGAGGAGTGCTTGAGCCCAGGAGGTGGAGGCTGCGGTCAGCTGAGATCGCCCCACTGCCCTCCAGCCTGGGGGATAGAGTGAGACTCCATCTCAAAAAGAAAAAAAAAAAAATAGAAAAAAGTCATATTAATACTCTATAAATACTCCATTAAAAAAAAGATAGGAGGTAGGAGACGATTTCCCAGTTGTCCAAAAAATTCGATTGATGTGCTGCTGACTTCTGTTTGGTTTAGCAAATGTTTGTTGAGCAGCTGTTTGTTGAATTGGTTGAAAATGAATTAAAAATAATTTTATTTTGACCTTTCTCTTTGTAACTTGAACATCACCTCATGAGGTAGCTGGAAAAGTCCTGGAATGTCTTTCAGACTCTCGGTGGGAATTACTGTTTACAAGTTGTCAGCCAGTGTCACTAGGTGATAATTCCCCTCTGTGTGAGTGTCATGGTTACAGTCTGCTTTTTTGCCTCTAAAAGAACAATTATATTCAAGAAATTTCTTAGTGCATTTAAAAACAGCTGGGTGAAAGTCATTTTAAATCCCCAAATCCAACACATTGGTTCTTTTATGCATTTAATTAAGCAGAAGTTAAAATAAATTAGAACAGGAGACATTCAGTGCTGATTGTTGAATCAACAAAGCAAGAAACAGCCTAGCATTACCCTACCACAGATGTCTGTCACTCAGCGCTGTTGCCCTATAAATTTACATCAACTCTTAACATTTTTTGAATAACAATTTCTTTTCTAGTAAAAATTGGCATGTGATGTATAGCAAGCAATATTCTTTATACAAATGATATTTCCATATATCTCTCTCTGTCTAAATTTTCCCCCTTAATGATACACTTATGTTGGTGGCTTGGATAACTTTTCTGGAGCATGGAGGATGTGAGATGGGTTAGGGTAGAGTGGTAAAGTTTAGGAGAATATAGAAAAATAAGATTTAGCAGTAAATTTGGGTATTTTCAGTGCAAGTCATGGTTGAGATTGTTTCATTTATGGTACTAAATTATTCTTAAGGACATGTTAAGTTTAATTTGTCTTTATAATGCAAGTAATATACGGTTCATGATAGAAAAAGTTGATTAAAAACGTATCCGCCGCCGGATGCGGTGGTTCAAGCCTGTAATCCCAGCACTTTAGGAGGCCGAGATGGGCGGATCACGAGGTCAGGAGATCGAGACCATCCTAGCTAACCTGGTGAAACCCCGTCTCGACTAAAAAATACAAATACTAGCCGGGCGAGGTAGCAGGCGCCTGTAGTCCCAGCTGCTCAGGAGACTGAGGCAAGAGAATGGCATAAACCCTGGAGGCGGAGTTTGCAGTGAGCTGAGATCTGGCCACTGCACTCCACCTGGGCGACAGAGCGAGACTTGGTTTAAAAAAACAAACAAAAAAAAGTATCTGCCAGAAACTGAGTCCTGTATTTTTCTCACCCACAGGTATCATTGTTAGCATTTGTAGGTAAATAGTCTTTTTCCCCCGTAGTATGTATGTACTTATGGCTATCTTTTAAAAACAGGTTTATACTTTCTAGGCAGTTTTATGTCTTTTTTTTTTTTTTTTTTGCCATTTAATAGAATATCATAACCGATACGGTATTTGGTATTGGCTTCTAAATAACCAAGGGGAGAGGTGAGGCTTATGGCTAATGTTTCAGCTGAAACAAGGTTAGCCTTAAGTTTAGAATAGTTTTTGTAGCTGAGTAATGAGGGTTTATTAGACTGTTGCTTTTGCATACATTTTTGAATTATCTTTCATAAATTTTTTTAAATGCTCAGTAAGCGATAAACATCTCCCCAGATCTGCACATTGACATCAATGCCACTCTTAAGAGCCACGTGTCATTCCGTAGTAGCATGGATCATATTAGTAATTTAACCAGTACCCTTTTGTTAGGTACGTCTGTTCTCAGTTTTTTCGACCATTCTTGCAAATAGAGGAGATTTTTTTCAGTCATTTATCTAAGAAGACATTTGTAAGTTAAATTTTTATTTATTTTTCACTACCCAACAAGGAATCTGGAGTTACAGTAACAGAAGAGACTGGCTAGTATTTTGCAAAACAATCACGAAAAATCTTCATTTAGATAAAGTTACTAAAGTCTGTGAAATTAGTACATTTTCTGAATACTTCATTGTAATTCAAGTGAATATTTTACTTTCTCTCTCTCTCACACACACACACACACATTTAGTGTATCAAGTAATTTTTATTGCTGGATGTCTTGGTGCCTTGCTTGATTTTAACATGTTGCGGATGCATGTGACTTCCAAAGACATCTGTTGGGAAATGGATAGTTAATGCATGGTCTGTATCTCTGTTGTTTATTTACTATAAGTTACTAATTCCCATTTCTTAGCTGAGAGCTATTATAGGCCGCCTTCTCATCAGGGACAGTTGGAGCCAGATAGGATAGACATTGGGTAACTCTTGGAACGTGGACCACCAATTTCTTTCACATTGGCTTCCACAGCTAGTTAGATGGAGAATCCTGACCTGAGTGAGGAGTATTATCTGTCCTGTGAGCCTCCAGTTAGCCTGGGTAAAAATAATACATCAAGAATCACTACCTCTTATTAGCCAGGCATAGTGGCTCAGGCTTGTAATCCCAGCACTTTGGGAGGCCAAGGCAGGTGGTGGATCACAAGGTTAGGAGTTTGAGACCAGCCTGGCCAATATGGTGCAACCCGTCTCTACTAAAAATGCAAAAATTAGCTGGGCACAGTGGCAGGTGCCTGTAGTCCCAGCTACTCGAGAGGCTGAGGCAGGAGAATCGTTTGAACCCGGGAGGCAGAGGTTGCAGTGAGTCCAGATCGCTACTGCACTCCAGCTTGACGACAGAGCAAGACTCCTTCTCAAAAAAAAAAAAAAAAAAAAAAAGAAAAAGAATCAATGCCTCTTCTTATGTGTATTTACTGTGGGGCAAGTGCTGTGTTATAATTGGCACCTACCTTAGAGAACTGAATCTTTATGACAGCCGTCAAAGACAGTCTCTCTTACTCTTCCCACTTTACATGTGAAGAAACAAGGCCTAGATAGTGAGAGAAACTAACTTGCTCAGTTAAGGTTGGACAGCTAGATACAGACTTTTTGGACAATTAACGCTTTCAGTGGCTGGGATCAAGATCCTAATAAATCAGTGATGAATTTTTGGTGGATGTGTATTTACTTATTAATTGTAATGTATGCATATAAAAGTCATAGACCCAGGCCTGTGATTAAAATCTGCCTGTTGCTTATGTGTCTGAAAGTTTCTTTTCTGTCTGTGCCGCAGTATCTTCATTTTGCTGATTTTCTATTTTCTGTTCTTAATTTGATTTGGAACAAACCAAGCTCCAAATGCACAGGGTTCCAGGGTGGTAGAGTGGCTTACTTATTTGATATATTTCTTGAGCTAGTGATTTCTGGAAATCGGCAGCCCCTCTTGATGTGGCATACCTAGACCATAAGTCAGTTATAAAGAGTCCTTACGAGTGCTGGGCCATGGATGGGAGGGGACAGGAAATGACTGGTAGAGTTTCAAAAGGTAGCTTGTGTACAGTCCTTCCTCATGAATTACAATTTATGAAAGCTGTTTGGGAAATTTGATACTCAGAGGTACAGACACTGCATTTGGTAACACAACATGCTGTGTGCGGAGCCGGAGCAGAGTCCTGATGTTGGGCAGATGAGGATGCTTTATCATCATTAGACAAACAGTGCCGCGAATGAGGGGCTGTGGCTGGGATCATCCAGCTCAGCTCGTGCTGTTTCCAGTCTCATAAGCAAACCAAAGGCATGCATGTGGCTGCCCTCCCGCAAGCCAAAGGAAGACAGAAGATGAATAGAAAATGACTGTCGTTCTAAAAGACACTTGAAAACCAACAGCTGGGAAACCTGTTCTGAATACTTGAAGGGGTAGCCTGACGGGTTTAAAAAAATGAAGGAATGTGTTGTCCAGGGAAGAAATAGTCAACCATGTGTTTTACAATGTCTGGCGTAGTTGTCTAGTTTTTATAGGTAGAGTTGTCTGAATACACAGCAGGGGAGTCAAGAATTCGGAGGAGTCGGGTGGGATTGGAATCGACGGGAACAACCTGATGGTACCTCCCCACTTTCCCTTCTTATTTGGAAAGAAGTGCAGTTCATTGTAGCTTTACCCTCTGTCTTTGTATCTTTGATTTCTCCAGCTGGGAGCATCCCCAGACAAGATGGCCTCATCCCTGGTAGAAAGTTCCCTAGCTGAGAGCTCAATGTGAATTTCCCGTCCTGGCTTCCAGGTGTCTCCGCTTGGCATCCCACTTTATAGAAAAAGAGTACCCAAGCTACTTCCCAGAACTGTCATAACCATGTCCCATTTTGATACTTTTTAAAAATAGCCCCAAACACATGTACTCTTTCTATTGGTTGTTTGTCTAAAACTGTATGTTCTCCAGAAGTAAATGCCCATTGTAATACCCAATAGGCTCTTTGAATTTGCATCCCCCATACCTAAGTTTTGGGATGCCTCCCAATGCTCACCCCTCATTAAGGTCTCTGTATTAGATACAGTAATGGCTTTTTTTTTTTTCCTCCTTAAGTGATGACAGTCATCCTAATCTAAGTTTATTTGACTAGGAGAGGGAAGAATATTCAGAAAGGGCACTGGTCTCATGTGGTTGAGATAGTGATAGAAACATGGCAAGATTGGGCCTCAGTCAAATCAGAGAGTCTGGAAAGCTTGCTGCCTCAGAGATGGCTGTACATACAAACTCCCAAGTGGTACATTAATTGATTTTGATTGTATGACTCCAAAGCTTGAACATTTCAAACTGTTTTCAAACTAATGGCCATTGCATTTGGCGAGGAGCCCAACTGCGCATTGGGTTCATTATAAAAGGAGATTTTGACAGCCCATCAGGAGGACAGAATGCATGCTAGGGGTTTGAGAAGTTGCTCAGTTTCAGAGGACTTGGTGCTGTTTTTCATTGAAAGGTACCAGAAATTGAGCAGCCCAACCAAGAGCCAGGCTTGTAAGTCACAGAATGACCCTGGTCAGTACATGCAGAACTTTAACAGTATGATCTTAAGATATCTCATTAGATGCCAGTGAATAAGGCCAGGTGCAGTGGCTCATGCCTGTAATTCCAGTGCTTTGGGAGGTCAAGGCAGGTGGATCACTTGAGTCCAGGAGTTTGAGAATGGCCACCACAGTGAAACCCTGTTTCTACTAAAAATGCAAAAAATTAGCTGGGTGTGGTGGTGCACACCTGTAATCCCAACTACTCAGGAAGCTGAGGCACAAGAATCTCTTGAACCTGGGAGGCGGAGGTTGCAGTGAGCTGAGATCACGCCATTGCACTCCAGCCTGGGCGACAAGAGTGAAATTCCATCTCAAGAAAAAAAAAAAAAGAATCCGGAGAGTAAAAAAGAAAAAAAAAAAGAATCTGAAGAGTAAGACCTCCGCTGGTCAGAGGTTCATAGGGTTTAAATGGAATGCGGTAGGAAGTGAAGAGTGATCCCAAGGAGAAGTAAAATTCTTGACACCTTACCCCCTTCAGCTTGTCCCATTTTTCCTCAACTGCCCTGCCACTGGAACATTTTCTTTTTGTCAATTTCGATTGTCCCCTTAAGCAATTTTACTAATTAGACATTAAAACTTCCTATTCTCTCAATCCCAAAGCAAAACTGATGAGCAGAGCAAACCAGAGCAGTTGGGCCAGAACAGAACAAAGACATACCTGATGCAGGGAATTGAAGCCAGACCCAAAACGGGCAACCCAATAGGGTGGCCATCTGCCCCATTAATGCCAGCTTGTCCAAGTGTAATTATTAACAGTGCCCCCTTTCACTCTCCAAAGAGTCCCTGTCCAGACAGTTAATTGTGAAGTCGCCTTCACATGACTGGCGGTAAGGGAAGTAGGGTGAGGGAAGCAGGATAGGTGGAGGTGTGAATGGGAGAGGGCCTCATCTCTGGGTGGCTGAACCTGCACCAGCATTGTCCTGCATGAATATGCTCCTAGTCTTGCCCAGGCTGAGTATCAAGAGAAATAAGAAATCTGGATAAAAATCCAAATCCAGAAACATCAATGTTTTGAGGTTAACATGTTGGCAATTATTCAGCTTTATAACAAAACGAAACAAAAAACAGCATGGGAGCCTGGCAAAATATGTGTGTGACCCTTGGCTGCTTTTGAATGAAGTTCTCCATTCTGTCCTTCAAAAAAAAAAAAAAAAAAAAAAAAAAAAAAAAAAAAAAAAAAGGAGATCAAGATCAAGGGGGGAAAAAAAAAGAGGACATGGAAAAACCAGCCTCTGATATAGGCTTTCAGGGTACATTGGTGAGCAAACTTTTCCTAGACCTGTTTCTGGTTATCAGGTGTGGTACAGGTTGCAGGGAGGTGGGGATGGGGATGACTAGGGGCACAGCAGGTAATAAAATAGTTATTGGCACCCAGTTGGTGTTTGGTGCCTGCTGTGTAACTTGCTGGGCGTTGGGAATCTGTATATGGCATATGCCATGTGCACAGTGGGATGTGTTTAAAATGTGGGAGACAGGAGCTGTATGGAAATCATTATTTTCAAATGTGGTCATGGCTTTTAGGTGGTGAATTTTTGTTCCTTTCCAAAACTGGTTTAGATGAGCAGCTTTGGTTTTGAGTGAGATTGAGTTAATCTTACATCTTTATGTTATTAAAAAAAAAAAAAGAAAAACCGAAAAAGAAAGTAACAATGTCCAAGTTTCCCTGGAGCCATTTCTGTCTCTGTGAAATAGGCAATTTAAGGTCCATCCCGTCCTAGAAGCTTTTAGCTTGTGAAAAGCTTCTTTTCTTGCTTTTAAAACCTTCACTCTGTGTTTAGAATAAATGACATTCCTGGATCTGTTAAATAGGCAGTTAATAATGCCACAGAAACTACCCACTGCACACCCAACCATAAAACTTGCTCAGAGAGCAGGATGTGTATTGGAATATTCTATAACGATCCAATGCTGAAACATTACAATCAGCCTTGACCCTGCAATCTGCATTCTTAATTGCAGCCTTCATTTACAGTGGGGTATTGATCCGCTTTCAGTTTGTCCTGAAGGTTGACTGGATCTCCGCAATCTATTCATGTCAGACTGCCTGCTAGGACCAGCATGAATTCAGCTCTTCAGAGGAAGCATTGTCATACAGAGAGGACTCGACTGTTTGTTTCACCTTGATATATTTCCCGATATATGCTTCATTCTCTGGGATAGTTTTTATTCCTCTTCTATAAAATGTGGATTATAAGGACTCATGCCTCATGTAATTTCTATAGGGTTTAGATGAGATAATACATGTAAAGTGTTTGATGTTGGCATGTAGGTAGCCGTTGTGATTTTTCTTGTTCTGGATTTAAATTTTTTAAGATCCTGAATTTTGGATTAGTAATGTTGGCTATGGGAGAAAATTGAAAAAAGATGTTGGCTTCATTTTCTTGATTGAAAAGTGAACTAGTGGCCAGGCACAGTGGCTCACTCCTGTAATCCCAGCACTTTGGGAGACTGAAGCTGGTGGGATCACTTAAGGTCAAGAGTTTGCTACCAGCCTGGCCAACATACTGAAACCCTGTCACTACTAAAAATACAAAAATTAGCCAGACATGGTGGTGCACACCTGTAATCCCAACTGTCTTAGAGGCTGAGGCAGGAGAATCACTGAACCCGGGAGGCAGAGGTTGCAGTGAGCTGAGATTCTGTAACTGCACTCAGACCTGGGCCATAGGCCGAGACTCTGTCTCCAAAAAAAAAAGTGAACTAGTAATGAGAAGTGATTTTTGGGAATAATGGTGAACTGCAAACATGGACTATAAACTAGACCCTGTTATATCAGTGTTAAATTCTCTGAATTTGGTAATTCTACTACGATTATATACGAGAGTGTCTTTGTCTTAAGAAATTCACTCAAGTATTTGGGGTCGAAGGGACATGATATCTTCAAGCTATTCTCCAACGGTTGAGGAATGAATATGTGCATAGAGACTTACACAGCAGATGCTGCTAAATGTTGACAGTAATGGGTTTGGGTGATAGGGACATAGGCATTTGTTGTAAAGTTAAACATAAAAAAGTTTTAATAAAGTGGGCCAATGAGGAAAACGGTAGCTGGTAACTTCATTCTGTGTTTTTTCACTAGGTCAAAACCACTGGTTCATTTATCATTTCTGTCCAAAGGTGGATTTTTCCCAATTAGTTTCTCCATCCTGTTCTTCTTTCCCACCCTTCAATTCTTGATTCCGGGGGATGGTTATTTGAAAAGAACTTCATTGCCCAGCTTTCAGTGACCCTGCTGTTTTGTTTCCAACTCCCAGTCATAATCCTTTGTTCATGACATTATAATCATCACCACAAGTGGCTAATTGTGATGTCACAAACGGAGGATTATGACTCGAATGAGGAATAAACAGCAGGGGCGGATTAATTCCTAAGCAATGAAGAAGATTCTGTTTTGTGCAAATGCCCCAGGGTAATAAAATTTAAAACCAGAAAAAGGCAAGAGGAAGACAAAGCTGAACATATGTGATCTATTAGCTAAATTGTCTTTAAGTGGAAAGCTTTTCTCTCTCTCTTTCTTCCTTCCTTAATTTTCCACGTGGTATGAATAGCTCCTCTATGGTAGATAAATGGATTTGTTTTTAGGCCTAACAAAGCTCAAGGTGTCTTACTGACTAATTACAGGGATGTCACACCTGGGCTGAAAAAGTGAGTCATTATGGAACCTTTTGAGGTGTTTTTATTTTCCATAAAGTTGAATTGCTCTTTGCAGTCAGCATTGCAAAAGTCAGGGTATAAAGATCAGCACGATGGCTGAAGACAGCTGGGCTGATAATTGACAGCGGTCCCAACCTGGAAACCCTGGGTAAGGCCAGCAGAGCCTAATGGCATCAGTCACTCAGGACACTTTTCTGAATGGGTTACATGTAAATGAGGCAGTGGTAACAGCTGTTGCTGTGGATTGGCCTAGAAATAGTAGTCAATTCTCTGTGGAGCGTCAATTTTCAATTCTAAGTCAAGGATGTGTTATTTTTCCCTTTTAGGAAATATGTGGTTCCCATACTATTCAGTTAACCAAGGAGCCAAATCCCTCTCTACACTTAACAGCTCCCTCATCCTTGGGGTTACTTGGCCGTCTTAGGAACAGTTTTGAGTCTGTGGCCTTTTCTAAAACCATGGTTGCAGTAGCCAAACTAAACTGGAAATCCCTTTGAATTGTTTTCCTTTTCTTGGGACATAGTGTTCCTTTCTTCCGTTTGATATATTTAGTTCTCTGTCGTGCTTGAGCTCTCTCTCTTGACTTATGACTTCACCCTCACTTGAATATTGGAAGCCTTCTTGAAAAACATTGGTGAAAGACTTGAGGCTACAGTTTGGCATCAGCAGCAGAGCAAATAAAACCACATTTTAAAAACTTGGTAAATTTACTTATAAAGGAGACTTCCCATTCGAGTCTAGGCATTTAATAATAGCCTTTATGCACAAAGTAGAAATTATGTGATTATTATCTTGGGACTGTGATTAGAATGTGTTGCTATATGTTGGTAACATTTAGAAATGTGTAACTTCTTCCCAGCTCCATGGTACTGTAGGGCAGGCATGACATAAACATGGCCTTGCAGTTGTACACTAGTTTGAGATTCCCTGGAGACTAAACAGCTATGAGAGAGTCATGCCTCTGTTTGCCACTGTTGTCTCCTTTGTCTCCTATAGGCGATCAGAGATGTTTCCTGGACCTTTAAGAATAGCTCAGACAGAAGTTTTGCTTTCTGAGTAGTAAGGTGGTCACGACTTGTCCTGTTTCCCCTATGGGAATGTGTATGCTGCTGGTGGTGGTCGGGGATCTTACCCCCGTTTCCATGTCAGCATGCTGCTGCCAGCTCTTCTCCAGGCTGTGCTGTCTGGACGCATCTGTGTGCCTGTATGTGGCCCATTAGGGAGTGGTTGCCTGTTCTTCTTTCGAGGTGAGCATACATTTTGATTTTTCGTTTGGCATCTTTTGGTTTGGAACATTTACAGCCCTTTTTAAAACTGCAGTCATTTCTGTGTGGGTTTTCTCCGAGCCAGTATTTGCCACACTCCAGTGATATTGGGAGAAACAAAGGGAACATGTCCAAGCCCAGAGGGGCCCTGTCTTAACATGTGACAGGAGCTTCCAAGCCCAGTGTGATTGTTACTGTGGGAAGTCCATTACCCAGGGCTGTGGGAAACACAGGTCATAAAAGCGGAGGCCTCTGATCCTGGGGCATTTACAGCTTAGTTTGGGAGCCAAAACTGGACCATGTGAAACAGCTTAGAACAATTGCAGAACCAAGAATTAGCAAATGTGGATTAATGTAGATTAAAACTTGCCTGTAAGATTCCAAGGGACTTAGAAATCTGAGTTTTACAGTTGACTGGGAAAGGCTTCCTGGAGTAGTTGAGTTTGGGAACCAGGTTTTAAATGAACCAATATAGGGTGGTGAAGATGATCGTAATACCTGTCACCAGAGACACGTCTGTGTGAATCCCTTCCCTGCCATTGACCTTGGGACAAATTATTTAACCCAAGTCTAGTCTCCTGAGATGAGTCTTTGTCTCTCTCTCCCCATCTCCCTCCCTCTCTCTGTTACTCTTCCTCCCTCTCTCCTTTCTCTACCTGCTCCTCTGTCTCTCTCATTCTCTTTCTTAAATACAAGACTGCCTACCTCCCTCATCTGGTGATTATGAGGATTAAACGAGATAGTACATTAAAAAATTTGGGCAATGTGCATGCACTTACTATGTTGAGAATTTGGAATTAACAGTGGAGGCAGGAAGAGTTCAAGACAGGGAAACTGGCGTGTGCAAACAGGCACACTGATGGAGAAGGAAGACATCAAGTACCTTATTGTGGAGGGCAGGTTAGTTTGGTTAGAAAGGAAGGTCTGACCAGGGAGAAGAGGACTGGTTAAAATTAAGAGTGTCCTTGATGGTCCCAGTGGGATCTGATTACCTCAGGGATACAGACACGGAGTTAGCACTGCAAGGAATTCATTGGGGGTTAGTGCCTGCAGCAGAAGTAAAGGGCAGAAGCAGGATTGGACAGGGAGTATCTCAGAATGTACTGCAGATCTGCCATAGTGGGCAGAAACAGGCAGACCCCGGGAGTACCCCGGACTCCCTGCAGCCCTTGGCTGGGGAAGAGCTTTGCCTTGACACAAAAGCTGCTTGGATCCTGAAGGCTCTTTGCTGCTGAGTAGCAAGTTCTTTGCTGAAGGGAGCTCCAAGTTGTGCCCCCACAAGGGCTCGCTAGAGGTACCTCTATTCTGTCTTATTTCGTTCACATCTAGTTTATTTCCTGCACAGCATTTTATCATCAACTGTAATAAAAAGGTAATAAAAATGTATCCTGTTAGTCTCTGCCCCTAGAGTGTGGCCTTTGTCAGTGTAATTGACTGCTGGCACATTGAGGGGCACAGGAGAGGGCATTTCCTGGCAGCCTGGCATATAATGGTGTCAGGTTTCTTATTGCCATGTCCTTTTTTGAGCTTGGAAAGATAAGTTACCGCTTGTTGGGGTATGAGCGGGAGCGCCGTGCTTCTGAACATTTGTAAAGCATCTGCCAGGACCGTGCACTGTGGGGAGCACTTGGTGCTTGTTACTTCATTCCCGTGGTCTTGCGTGGGGAGGGACTTGTTTACATTTATTTTAATACAGAGATGCATGGATGTCTACCTGATGGGTAAGGAAAATGAGTTTTAGAGAACTTAAATGTTAAGGTTCTCCAGGGCTACTCATCTCAGGAGTGGCAGAGATGGGACCTCAGCTCTTTCTGCCCACCAAGCCTGTCCACTTAATGGCTCTGCTGTCATGTGGCAGATAGAGCTGGGAGCTAGGGAATGAATGAAAGGAGAATTTGGCCCACACTAGCCCTCTGATACTTACCATTGTTCTCTGTGCCAGGGGTCATGTTGGAATTGGCCTGTGTCTTGAGTAGTTGGTGAGACTGTGGGGGAAATGAGTGGTCTTAGACATCACTATTGGGGACTTCAAACGAGCACAGCTTCTATGAAGGTGACTGGGCCATGTCCATCACAATTAGATTTGCCTATGCCCTTGGATCCGGAAACTCTGCCCCCAGGTGTGTGCCCCACAGATGTACTTGGCCGCAGTGCAAAATGACTCATGTCAAGGTTATTCCTTGCATCAGTGTTTGGATTTTGAGAGAATTGGAAATAACCTGACAGCCCATTAATAGGGGCTGTTTTAATAAACTATGCTATGCTAAATAATGGCATATGTGCAGCTGTTACAATCAGAGAAGCATCGCCCTATGAACAGATACATATGTTTGTCTATATATCTAAATCTCTGTTTCCCTAGATAGCCTGTTAATCAGGTGGGGGAAAAGCAGGGCATACAACAGTATTTAGTTGAAGTTATTTTTTTTATGGGACACATACAGTATTATCTTTAGCATCATGGCATTAATAGTTGGTGTTGTCTTGAGAGGTATGGGGAAGAGGTGAGATAAGGAGTCCATGGTTTTGTACATTTGACTTTGATTTATAGAATATATACATACATGCCGGTCATGGTGGGTCACGCCTGTAATCTCAGCACTTTGGGAGGCTGAGATGGGTGGATCACGAGGTCAAGAGTTCGAGACCATCCTGGCCAACATGGTGAAATCCCATCTCTACTAAAAATACAAAAATTAGCTGGGTGTGGTGGTGCACGCCTGTAGTCCCAGCTGCTCGGGAGGCTGAGGCAGGAGAATTGCTGGAACCCGGGAGGCAGAGGTTGCAGTGAGTGGAGAACGTGCCACTGTACTGCAGCCTGCCAAAAGAGCAAGACTCAGTCTAAAAAAAAAGAATATATACATATATTATCAGTTCAGAAAATTATATTTAATAAAGACATCCCCCAAACCAGCCAACCAAAAATGCATCAAGCATTGGCCAGTGGGACTAGCAAAGAGATCAGGTAAAGCTTACCAGTTAGACAATACCTACCCTGAAATGAAACCAAGTATCTGTTTATTTCCAGTTGACAGGAAAACACCTAGGAAATCTTCACCAGATTTGGAGGAAATGTTGGGAATGGTTTGACCTAACCGTCTTATTATCTGGCTTATTTGGAATTTGCTTTAGGGGGCCTTCAGTGGCACCTCAAGTTGGTCTTTAGCCATCCATCCTGGTGGGTGCCCATAGACTCACATAAGCAGTGGAGAGCATGTGTGCTGCCCTAGCCCTGTTCAGGGTAACAGCCAGCGTGTATTCATATAACACTGGTTAATGATTCTTCCAGGCAGTCCTACTAGGGACTTCACCTTTATCAAGGCTGTAGATGGACTTTGGGGCTGTACATGAAGAGGCCTGGCCTGGCTTGATCCGACTAAACGTGGTTTTGGGACCCTCTTGGAAGTTTCTAGTTGATATTTTTTATTCTTTTCAAACCAAATCACTGCAGTGAAAAGAAAACAGAACTGTTAACTATCATATGTTTGTAAAACTATGAAAAAGAAGGAGTTTTAAAATTTATACAAAAGTATGAAAAAGAATGAGAAGTTAGGAAAGCGTGAATTATTTTTTAAGTAAGACTGCGGCTTTGTTGATCATGGAAATCTTTTTATTAACACATTAGACAAATTCTTTACACGCCAGTTTGCGTTCACTTAAAGAAACATTTGTGGGGGTGGTGTGTAAAAATGTGCAGCAATACCTGCTCCTTTTCGGCAAATCCATTTGTTAAATAGCCCTCAGAATATGACAGTTTTATGGTAGGATTATGACTTTTTTTGTTTCCATGTCTGCTAAAAAGGCTAACAGAATAGGACAATTCAATCACATGCCATTATGTTCATAGGGGTGTGGGAAGCTCAGACGTGTTTCTAGAAGAGGAATCGGGTACCCACCTTTCCAAGCTTCTTAGTAAAATTGGATAATTACTTGATTCGGAGATGTCCCCATTCAGCCCCTTCTTCTGAGGGCATCTTGCCTTCCCGAGTGTGGCTGACGTCACTTTCATGATCTTGGCTCTATTGAGGTGGTTGTCAGGGAAGGTGTGTTGCCAGAACTGTCATGTCTCTCTTCGACAGAAAGGGACAGAGACCTTTCCTGGAGTAATCCATGTTTCCAGCCAGATTTATATTATTTACAGGGTATTAGGCAGGGAGCACGATTTAGCCACGTGTTGCCCTGGAAAATTGTATTGGACCTCAAGTCAAAAAAAGGCTGCATGCTGACTAGCCAAGGAAACAGCTCCCCGCAGGGCAGCCTAGACTCTGTATCCTGGCATTTGTCATCCCAGCTGGAGTTTTTTTGAGGAATCGGGAGCTAGATAAAGCAGGAGCTCATCAGAGGCTCTCTTTTCTCAGTTGCCTCCATCTTTCCAGAGACTCAGAGGCTACCAGCTGTGGCAGCAGGTCTCAAGCTTTGTCGGTGATTAGCTGCACTGCGGGGAAGGCTCTTCGCATTTTCCTCTGTTCTGGGGCTCTCTGGTGGATTGGAGCAGGCTAATGGGGCTCCTCACTGAGCAGGATGCAGGCAAGTCAGAGTGAAAGAAAGGAGCCAGGATCCCCACCATCCGCTTGTGTTTTCCATACCAAAGGACTTAACGCTTATGTTTGCAAAATTCAATTGTCAGTGCCCTTGTCAGCTGCTACTTTAAATTCTCTGTCCTTTGCCTCTTTCTGGGTCATTGCCTAGTAAATGGTAAACATTGCCATATCCCAGCTTCCTTTTTCTCGGTTGTCTTGTGTGAGCCTTGTCAGTAGCAGAAGCTTAGATAGGGCGGCTTGACCTTGGCTGACTTGCCATATTCTTGAACTGTCCTGCCCCTCTTCTCAATTCTTCAGGGAAAATATCCTAACATGTCTGGCCTGCCCTTTAACTTGACAGAGAGGGCAGAGGCTGAGGAAGTTTGGCGGTGCACCTGCACTTGGTTAAGAAGCCAGTGCTGGTGAAACAGGCCTTACTTAGCCCGGGCATTCTGACTGCCATTTGAGGACTGTTTTTACTGTAGTAATCCATCACTCTGGACTTTATGCCCTAGGAATGAAAATTGTATTTACTGTTGGCCTAAGAAAAACATTTTGCAATTCATATTTGAGGCTGCTTTAACAAAGATCCCTAACACCAGCCAGAAGTGATTTGGCTATTGGAATTACCTATTTTGGAGAGTGATTCCTATAACTGCTTCCCTATCATCATCTGTAATGGTTGAAGCTATGTGTATACGTTCGCACGTTTATACACAAACAAGATAATTTCTTTACTGGGTCTTAGCAAAAAGTCTAGAAGGATTTTCAATAAAACGATGCATATTTATGATTGTCTGACTTAAAATGTAGACTGTGTGGCATGTAAGAAATTCACTCTGGAGGGAACAGAGTCTTGAGCAAGCACCTCAAATAAATATATATGCAATCAGTCTCTACTAGGGCAGCTGAAACTGAGAAATAGTGAGAGGGCTATGTGGCTGCTTATGTGGGAAGATTTAATTTCTATTATAGGATGCTGAGGACCTTGGAAATTGAGGCACTGAGACTGAAGTGGCGAGGGCGAGTGTGAATTGCATCAGATCTTTTTCTCTCAGGGCCAGTTCTTTGTAGCCCAGGTAAAGTAGCGTTTGGAGTTCTAGTCTTTATATTTATTGGTGGTGAATAATTCTCCGCAAAAACGGAGGGGGAGAAACTAGTATGCAAATGATGACAAAATAGAAGAAATCTATCTCATTTTACAGTGTTCTTATCCCATCATTAAAATTAGTTAATCAGAGAAATTGAGGTTTTAACCAGATTCCATTTATTTCCTACTAGACGCATTTTGGAAATAATCAGTTTGTGTTCTGAAGATTTTCTAGCTAGAAAGCTTTAGTGGGGTTAGAAATAGTGTTCCTCTCAATTGCTTCTGAATGAAAACATATCCATTGGAAGGACCATCAGCAAGGGCCATACGTTCTGGAAAGTCTCATTGGTTTTCCCATGCTATTGTTCAGCTTCCTTTTTCTTTGGACACTGTCTCAACCCTCTCCTGGATTTGGTGATGCCAGACTTCCTTCTGGCATTATCCGCAACCGGCAATGGACTTTACTTGTGACAATATCATCAGCTCTCATTGCATGCAGCAGATGGCATGGAATGCGGTTTGTCACTATCACTTCTTGGAAATGCAAGGGCCTTCTGGTTCTTCAAGGCCACTAAACCTAAGAAGAGATTGAGTGTGAGATGGCAAATACCCCTTAAGGAACAGCTCAGATCCCTTCCTGAGTGTTAGTTGCCCGGTGACTCATTTGCTGCTTTTCTCCAGGACAAGCGGCAATTGCTTAGTGCTTGATAGGGACATATGAAATACAACAGCTGTCTCAGGACCCTGTCTGCCTTGTTTTTCCATCTCCTGGACATGGGATACATGCAAAGTGGAGGAAGTATTGCAAAGAGTGGAAGACAGGTTAAACACACACGCAACAAAGTTAAAGCTTGAGTCATTAAAACACTCATTGTGTTTTTGCTCTGAAGGCCCATGAAGGGATAGATTTGTCTATCCTCCTTCCCTGTCATCACACATCAAGGCCAGGATTGCGCCATTTATAGATTCCACCTGCTAAGAGAAAACTATTCACTCAGATGGTTTTCGGTAGTGACTCCTCTTCTCTTTGAAATGCCCTTCAAAGTATTTAGCCAGAAACAAAGCTTTTTGGTTTTTGAGCTTGTGTCAGTCTTTTGCTAGAGAGTGATTTTTTTCAAGGAAATTAATAGATGATACACTCAATGCTAGACAGTTTTAGATCTCAGAGCTGTTTTCCTTGAAAGGTACATTACTGTTTCTTTACATCTCTCAGATGAAACTGCTCAGAGAATGATTGATTTTTGGGGGTGAATTGCTATGTTTTTACATAGACAAAATAAAACCACAGGATCTGTCAATAGGGGAAATAAAATATGGCAGGCCATCAATGTGGAATATTAGGCACCCTCAAATGTTGTAAGTCTATGTATATATGACATGGAAAAATGTTTAAGATGTGGTTGGGTGACGTAAAAACCAGTTGAAGTTTGGGCAGAGTGGCTCATGCCTGTAATCCCAGCACTTTGAGATACTGAAGTGGGAGGGTTGCTTGAACCCAGGGGTTTCAGACCAGCCTGGGCAACATAGAGAGACCCCATCTCTACAAAAATAATTAGTTGAGTGTGGTGGCACATACCTGTAGTCCCAGCTACCCTGGAGGCTGATACAAGAGGATCGCTTAAGGCCAGGAGATCAAGGCTACAGTGAGTCATGATCACACCACTGCACTCCAGGCTGGGAGACAGAGGGAGACCCTGTCTCAAACGAATGAACGAACAAGTTGCAGAACAATGTGCAAAATGGAGTGTGATCCTATTTGTGCTTCATATATATGAGGACCAGGACCATACTAAATAGGTATGTATATCTCTGTGTGTGTCTGTGTAATTGCTTAGAAAAATGACTAGAAAGATATGAATCAAGCTGTGTTCCTTTAGGCAACACTGGGTAGAAGTGGACAAAGGGTGACCATAGAGTTTTCTTTACATCTGTGTGTCGTCCTAATCTCATACAATGAGAAATATTTATGTACTACAGCTAAGCACATTCTGGAAAACATCCCAACAACGTTAGTAATGCAACAGTGCTTTCCCTGGAGCCACCATTTTGGTTTTCACCAAGAACAGATGGTAGCATCAAGTATTTCAGTAAAATTTTAATACTGTAAAAAGCATATGGGGGTTTCCTAAGGCCTGATAGGTACAATATAGTCATGTTAAATAAAGAGGACTTATGTTTAAACCTTTGATTCATTAACAGTTTATTTCTGGGAGGATAAGAAGGGGATTTTTACGTAATACACAGATCGAAGACCAATACATTTTAGGTTGCAGAGGATACATAAGGTAAGTAGAATGAAGAATGAGTATTTCATGATATATTTTTTACTTTTGTTAATTTTTGAGTACATTCCAGGGCTAAGCAGTGAATAATATACGATACATAATGAGTTTTCTTCTGCTCCTATGCAGAGTTTTCTCCTTAAGGATTCAGCTACCCTTCAATAGGTGTGGTGTTAATGGTTTGATTTAGTTTTATGTTACACATAAGTTGCAAATAGAATTCCTTTTATTTGGATGCCCAGTAGAATTGGACAAACCAGTGTTCAAGTCTCCGTGGCACAACTTAGTAGCAATACATCCTTGCATTCAACTTCCAGCTAGGGTTTGTCATCTTTAAAATGGGAATAATAAAATTACTTAAGTCCATAGAGCTGAAGTATTAAATGAAATAGTCTACAAAATTGATGTCAGTTACAGGTTGTGGCACATGTCGTTTGGTAGATATTAGCTGCCATTACTACATTTTAGAGTTTGAAAATGAGCAGAATTGAAAGTTTCATGACAAAGGTTGACTACTTCTGTGCAAGCACGTATTAAGCTTATTTTGGTATGTTGTACATTTTCTTCTTCAGGGTCTTCCTAGCTCTGGTAGTAACAGTTGTTTTTATAGCAATTGGATATGATATGAAACTAAGAACTTTATTATTAATTGGTTGCTATTCCTTGGAATAAAATGAAAAAAAGATTAACAATGGAAGAATATTAAAAGTACAGTTTGCCCATTCATTACATCAGATGTCTCGGTTTTATGGCGAGGTAGGCATCATATTAAGGTCCAGCTATTTAGCGAGATGTATAAATGATTAATATGCGAGAAAGTATGAATTTAATACCCGTCCAAAACTTGTTAGAATAAATGATTTTTATGTTCCCATTAGGTTTTGTGATGGGAAATAATATATTTTATGTAAGAGAAAATTCAAATGCTTCTGCTTATTACCCATGAGGTGTCCGTGAACTTGGCACGATATTCCTTTTTTCTAATATATTCTGAACTCTCATGGTTAAATGTGTACGTAATGTGTCATAATTGAATACATGTTCATAACAATAGTGTCTGTCAGCCAGTTTCCAGTAGATTCAGCAGACATTTTCTGCCTATTAGGACTTGCTGCTGAGGAGTACTCAGGGAGGGTTAAGTTCTTGCCCTAGAAAGGTGTGCTCAGATACTCCAGTAAGAGGCAAGCATAATCTGCTACAGAATAAAGGTGCAAAAGGTGTGTGTGTTCAGGGGTGGGGAGGGAGAAGATGAAGACATTGAAATCTGACTCCAGGCTTGTGTATGGAGAGGAATTAAGAGAAGCAAGACTTTAGGCCGGGTGCAGCAGCTCACGCCTGTAATCCCAGCACGTTGGGAGGCTGAGGTGGGCGGAAGCCTGAGCTCAGGAGTTCGAGACCAGCCTGGGCAACACGGTGACACCCCATCTCTACTAAAAATACAAAAAAATTAGCCGGGCATGGTGGTAGGTGCTTGTAGTCCCAGCTA